>NC_082661.1:93760799-94063829 GCF_025265405.1 Mesoplodon densirostris
TTTGTTGATGTAGTATATCACATTGATTTGCATATGTTGAATCATCCTTGTGACCCTGGGATGAATCCAACTTGATCATGGTGTATGATCTTTTTTATGTGCTGTTGGATTCAGTTTGCTAATATTTTGTTGAGAATTTTTGCATCTATATTCATTAAATATATTGGCCTGTAATTTTCTATTTTGGTAGTGTCTTTGTCTGATTTTGGTATCAGGGTGATGGGGGCTTCATAGAATGACTTTGGGAGTGTTCCCTCCTCTTCAGTCTTTTGGAAGAGTTTGAGAAAGATTGGTATAAGTTCTTCTTTTATGTTTGGTAGCATTCCCCAGTGAAGCCACCTGGTCCTGGACTTTTGTTTGCAGGGATTTTTTGAAATTACAGATTCTATTTCACTTCTAGTGATCAGTCTGTTCAAATTATCTATTGATTCTTGATTCAGAAAAACTAATCTCTTGAGTTTGACTCCCTGCACCTCTGTTAAAATTAAAAAATCTTCTTTATGCATTAAATAGGGACAGTGCAAAGCTCAAAATTGGATTAAAGAGGACTTCTCTGGTGGTCCAGTGGTTAAGACTCTGTGCTTCTACTGCAGGGGGAGCTGGTTCGATCCCTGGTCACGCATTCCACGTGGCACAGCCAAAAATAAATAAATAAAAGAAATTGGATTAAAGACCAAGGATTCTAAGAAGTAAATACAAATAAAGATTATAAGCCATTGATTGAAAACAGCTACAGAATTGTTGGGCAAAACAGCCAGATAATTTTGATGAATTTCCATAGATTCTAACTTTTTGGTTGTGTTTGTTTTGTCAATAATAGACCCTTTATAGCAGAAAAATTTATTCCCAGAGGAGTGAGCCTGACTGAGAGGCTCCCCACTTGACCAATTTAAAATGGTGTATCCATGTTATTGAGAAAGTACATTCTAAATATGCTTCATGGAGTGACTCTTCTATTATGTCAATGAGATGGGGTTTTTTGTGGGTTTTTTTTACCATTGGTTTAAAACATTTTTATTAAAAATTATCACAGAGTGAATTTTACTTTTTAAATGTTTATATATAGTTCTGTGAATTTAAACACATGTATAGACTTCTGTAACCACTACCACCAATAATATACATAATAGTTCATATGAGAGAGGTTTTTATTGTATATGCACTTTAGTTTGAGATTCAAGTAGTCAGTGAATGTCCAAATATACATGATCCACAGAGTCTGGTCCCCTAGAGAACAGTAAGAATTAAATATTAAACAATGGTAATAATGCTAATCTCAAAGGGTATCTAAATTTTGTTTAATTCTTACTATGTTCTAGTGTGCTTGACTCCAAATACCTGCCCAATAATATTACATGGGCAACCCCATATTTATCTACTCCTCTGATGGTAATGCCTTCCAATTGTACAGCACTTTGAGAAACACTTTCATTGAAATAATCTCATTAATCTTCACAACAACCTTGTATGTTATACATTAATATCATTATATTTTCACAAATGAGATCTAAGAGATTAGGTGATTCACCTAACTCTTACAGCTAAATAAATGTCAGAGCTGAGACCTCAACTGTAACATGTGACTCCAAATTGCTCCAGTGGCCTCCTGAGTAATTACTTCCAAGTTATCGTTCAAAAGAACACTTTAAGAAAAGTTTTATGCATGTATCTATCATCACAAATAAGAGGGACTTGAGTGCCAAAGACAAATCATGAGTTTGGTGTAGACTGTCCTAAAATTAAAAATGACATCATGATCAACCTGATTGTAAACAAAACTAAGAAGACAGAGGAGTGGGAGTACAACTAGAGAAAAACCAAGCAGTAGATTTTTACTGCTCAGTTTTATTTTTTTCTTAAAGTTAAATATTTAAAATTATTTAAAGTCATGTGAAGCTGATACCATGATTTCAATGCAATGTTTAAATGAAGTCTTAGGAATCTTGGCCTGTTTGCACCCACAGGGCAGCCCACATTGGTTTCTCATGCATTTTAGTCTTAAGGACCCCATACCAGGCTCCCCACCACCACCACCCCCTCCCCGAGCTGAGGAGTCTAAGAATAACGGAATGGAGTTTGCTGACTTAGTTTAATTCTTAAAAGTACTCCTGAAGGTCTGGAGCACTAAAGCTCTCTAGCAGAATGCATCATAGTATCGAATTTCTCTACAAAGTTTAGATAAATTACAGGAATTGGGTAGAAGAATTTCAAAAGCGTGCAATTAACTTTTATTATTCAAGGTCAGAATAAGCTGCTTAAATACTTTTTATTATTGGAAGTTCAGTTTGTACTTATCTCTAAACAGGGAATGCCAGGGTCTGCCAGGAACATTGATGGTAACAGTCTGCTCACTTTCTAGAGAGAATCCTTTTCCCTCACCCACACAAAAGTGCTGAATAAAGAAAATCACAAATTTGTATAAGTCTGGGCAGTTGAGTTATGAGTTAGTTACAACAAGGCTAGCAAAAATGGCCAAATGCCTAAATAGTGCCATTGTTATGAATAGTAGGAAAGTGCAAGGAATGTAAGAAACAGAGGTAGCCAAAGAGGGTGACGTGCAGATAAAGTCCCTACAGCCGCCCTGAGAATGACCTCCAGGGAATCTTGACCTTTCCTCCCCATCTTTAGCCCCTAACCCTATGCTTTCCATAACTCGCCAAATACAATCAGGTAGGATGTAAAACCAGGTCTATCAGGAAACACTGATGTGTTTTAAGGTCCTAAGAGAATTTCAAAGAGAAGCAAACTAATAAATACATCAAGGCCCTTGGTTTCCAGGCTATGAGGTGATCCTGAAGTGAAAACTTAATTGACAGAGAAGTCTCAGCTCCTGTTACAGGAGCATTTTAAATTGGAACATGGAAGTGCCTGAGTGTCCCCTTTCCCCATTCTTTGGGGGCAACACTCCCCAGTCCCAGACCAGACCCATCACTGTTACCTTTTTTTTTTTTTTAAAGGGCTTCAAATGCTTGGCTTTTTAATTTATTTATTTATTTTTGGCTGTGTTGGGTCTTCATTTCTGTGCGAGGGCTTTCTCTAGTTGTGGCAAGCGGGGGCCACTCTTCATCGCCATGCGCGGGCCTCTAACTATCGCGGCCTCTCTTGTTGCGGAGCACAGGCTCCAGACGTGCAGGCTCAGTAGTTGTGGTTCATGGGCCTAGTTGCTCCGTGGCATGTGGGATCTTCCCAAACCAGGGCTCGAACCCGTGTCCCCTTCATTAGCAGGCAGATTCTCAACCACTGCGCCACCAGGGAAGCCCCCACTGTTACCTTTTAGGAGAGTTATCTAAAAGCATGAGAAAAATAAGAAGTCATGCTTCCTCACCAGAAAGGTTACAGGCTGTCTCAAGTGAATCCTGATGAGGAGAATGTATGGTCTTGGGCTTATGGGCTCAATAAAAGGCCAGAGTTATTATAGGGTGGAGGTTTAAAAGTACATCTTAAAGAAGAGCAAATGCATTCCATCGGGGGGGGTCATTTTAATGTTTGGGTGGGCATTATACTATGTATTAGACATAATCTCAAACAAAAACACTTCTTTAATATGCCACATTTGACATCTAATGTTTTTCTGTCTCTGGAAGCTAGATTCTGAGTTTTACAGATCTCCAGGCAAAGTCCATGCCCCCTAGCTACCCCTAGTGTGACACTAGTACTCTACTGTCTGGCTATGTCAGTGTCACAGGAAGAATGCCCTGGCATCCAAACCATTATGGGTAAAGAAGATCTTGGAAATCAGCTAGCCACTGCAGGGGAAGCAGTTGAAGTCGTTAACTTGTTTTCTTCCAACACAGAAAAGGTCATTTCCTTTGTCCTCAATTGGCAAAAAAAAAAAAAAATGCTTTTAAACACTCACATGGGAAGAGTTTGCAAATGGCCAGTGTGCTGATGGTAGTTATCAATTTGAGTCCTGTTGCCCAGGTTGGAGAAGCCCGTGTGTGCTGTTGCCTTTCTGAAGGCACATCTCTTGCAGAGGTGCTGACGGGAAAGAGGAAGAAGGGAGAATAACGTTACCTGCTTTCACCAGGAAGCCTCAGATCATCTCCCTTTCTCTCTGAGCCCCTTTGTGATATATATATATATATATATATATATATATATATATTTTTTTTTTTTTGGTCCAGACGCTCAGGCTCAGTGGCCATGGCTCACGGGCCCAGCCGCTCCGCGGCATGTGGGATCTTCCCAGACCAGGGCACAAACCCGTGTTCCCTGCCTCGGTAGGCGGACTCTCAACCACTGCGCCACCAGGGAAGCCCCCCTTTGTGAAATTTTGATCCAATCTGCTATGGTGAGAAGAAACTCTCAACATTACAACAACAACAAAAAAAAAACTCACCCCAACTTTCATTTTCCTCCTAAGAAATGGAATTTTATTTCTGGATGACAAGGGCTTTGGAAGGCCATGGCATAGTATATGAGTGATCCGTTTGCAGCTGTGGAACATCAGTAGACTACATATCCAAAGTGTAGAAGCACCTCTTAAAATATCAGCCAGAGTTTAGAGAGAGCTGAATGTATTTAAGGAACTATGTGAATGTTATTGAATCTTTCAAATAATGGTGTAGCCTCTATAATAAAACAACAATCCTCATGGACTGTATCTATATAGAACTGACTTCACGGAGATAGCACAGGGGTGTCTAGAGATGCAGGACCCCTCGTTAGCTGTTGTCTATTGATATTATTAGTCTCATTCTGCACACATTATCTACTGTTTCTCCAGTCCCATGGATTCTCAGCAGAGATGCTTTAAGAATGTCTGTAACTTAATCTCCTGACTGGCATCACCTAGGAGTACAGGAGTACGGTGACAGGAAGTTAGATGAGCTCTTGGAGAAAGGTGCCATGGACATAAAGGTACAGGTTGGTGGAGTGACACTTCCCTTGATGACAGGGAAGAAGAAATCTGAAATCCCAAAGTGCTTTCTGACATTTGTCACCCACATAAATTGATGAGTTAGTTATTATTGGCCTTTCTGTTTAATTAGAAATCAAACCAAAGGCCCTGGTGTCATAATTTATTCTCTTGCAAAATGATGTGACCCAGAGGTTCCAGCCATAACCACAGAAGAATTGGAAGTTGGTAAATGACACTCTGACTCAAAACTTCAAAGACATAGGAGGGGGCAGAGGGAAGAAAATGTACCATTAATAAACAGGATGAGGCAAGTAAGCAAACCTTCACCTATGATGTCACCTGCTTCTATATGATGAAATATTACACAGCCAGTTTCAGAACACTATCATAGGACCCCATTTTTCATTACTTCAACAATGAGAGATACTAAGTTAATGTCACATTATTTTCAATAGTTACATTAAACAAAAGCTTGATTCTGTCTACTGCAATCCACAGATGAGGGGAGTACATGATATGAATGTTCTATGGTTTTCTCAACTACTGCCCTATCAGTGGGCACCGGCATTGGTCCCAGTTCTATAAACAATGTTGCAACAAACATCTTTGTTCACAGAAGCTTACATATTGAACCTTTTATTTCTTTTTATTTTTGAGTTATACATACTTCAAATATATGGGAAATGGATGATAATTCAAAAACACTGAAGTACTCAACATTATTTTTAAAACAATTGTTAACATTTTGCCATATTTACTTCAGGTTTTAAAAAAATAATGCTAGAATTATAAAGACCTCTTTATATTCCTCTTCCATTCCATTTCTTCCCCTCCCCCAACCACTACCTTAAATCAGCTATATGTTGTTCACCTCCACATTTACTATGTATATACAGTTCTGTATAATTAACAGATTTACATAACTAGGCTCATACTCCAGGTATCATCCTGCAATTTGTTTTTTATTCAGCACGGTATCTTTTAAGACCTATCTACATTGACATATGTAGAGCAAATTCTTTAGTTTTGACGGATTGAATCTACCAGTTTACTTATTTGATAATCACTTATAACATGCAGTGTTATTCATTTTAGCTCCAATTATTCACTATTCTAAACCATGGTTCATTCATCTTCCTTATCCATATCTCCTTGAGGTGTAGTTATAGGTGTGTATATATATAGTTATGTATATACCTAGATGTGAAGTTGGTGGGTAAGATACTGACTGTACTTATCATCAGTTTCACATGGTATTGCCAAATTTGTAAAAATTTACACTTCTATAGTGTGTAAGAATTCCTATTTCCCCACATTTTTACCAGTGCTTTTTAATCTTTGTCAATCTGGTGATGTGAACAGTATCTCACCATAGTTTTTATTTCTCAGATTTCTGATGAGTTAAGCATATTTTCAAACATTTATTGGCCATTTGGTTTCCTCATCTGTGAATTCAAATTCTTTGTCCATTTTTTTTCTCTTAGGTTGGTGGTCTTTTAAAAATTGATTTGAAAGAATTCCTTGTATTAGATTGGATCATATGAAATTGTCATTTTTGTAAGTCAAAATTATTGAATATTGGCAATTACTTATGTATATAAAACAAATATTTCTTGACATTAATCTTTTGATCATTATATGAGTGTCAGCTATCTTCTGCCAGTTTATGACTTTTCTTTAAAATGTATTTACAACATCATTTGGCATGTAGAAGTAAACATTAATATAGCTGATTTATCAACATTTTCCTTTATGTTTCATGTTTTTCTTCTGTGTCTTGTTTAAGGAATCTTTCCCTATCCCTATGCCATGAAGAGATGCTAATATTTCAATGGTGTTGATTTACCAGAAGTGAGATTTCTGGGTTAAAGAATATACGTGTGTATTTAGATTTTACTTAAACTTCCAACACCAATGTATTACAGTCTCCCTTTCCAAAAAACTTCATATCTAATGAGTTACAAGGAATATATAATTGTTTTTTTAAATTTATATTTCCCTGGCAAGTAGTGAAAAAAAGCATCTTTTTATACATTTAATCACCATTTGGATTTGCTAGTCTGTGAATTTTCTATTCATCTTATTTGCTCTTTTGTCTGTTGCATTGTTTATCTTTTTCTTATTAATTTGTGGGAATTTTTTGCATTTACTGAGATTAGCAACTTACCTGACATATCCATGCCAGTTTCCCCCTAATCTAGTATTTATTTTTTAACTTTATCAATTGTATGTCATTTTCATTAAATTTTAAAATATTTTTGTGTATCAAACACATCCATCTTTTTCTTTAATATCTTTATTGGAGTATAATTGCCTTACAATGGTGTATTAGTTTCTGCTTTATAACAAAGTGAATCATCTATACATATACATGTATCCCCATATATCCTCCCTCTTGCGTGTCCCTCCCACTCACCCTATCCCATGCCTCTAGGTGGTCAAAAAGCACCAAGCTGATCTCCCTGTGCTATGAAGCTGCTTCCCACTAGCTATCTGTTTTACATTTGGTAGTGTATATATGTCCATGCCACTCTCTCACTTTGCCCCAGCTTGCCCTTCCCACTCCCCATGTCCTTAAGTCCATTCTCTATGTCTGTGTCTTTATTCCTGTCCTAACCCTAGGTTCTTCAGAACGCTTTTTTTTTTTTTTTTTTTTTTAGATTCCATATATATGTGTTACCATACAGTATTTGTTTTTCTCTTTCTGACTTACTTCACTCTGTATGACAAACTCTAGGTCCATCCACCTCACTACAAATAACTCAATTTCGTTTCTCTTTATGGCTGAATAATATTCCATTGTATATATGTGCCACATCTTCTTTATCCATTCATCTGTTGATGGACACTGAGGTTGCTTCCAAGTCCTGGCTATTATAAATAGAGCTGCAATGACAATTGTGCTACAAGACTCTCTTTGAATTATGGTTTTCTCAGGGTATATGCCCAGTAGTGGGATTGCTGGGTTGTGTGGTAGTTCTATTTTTCATTTTTTAAGGAACTTCCATACTGTTCTCCATAGTGGCTGTATCAATTTACATTCCCACCAACAGTGCAAGAGTGTTCCCATTTCTCCACACCCTCTCCACCATTTATTGTTTGTAGATTTTTCATGATGGCCATTCTGACTGGTGTGAGGTGATACCTCATTGTAGTTTTGATTTGCATTTCTCTAATGATTAGTGATGTTGAGCATCTTTTCATGTGTTTGTTTACAATCTGTATATCTTCTTTGGAGAAATGTCTATTTAGGTCTTCTGCCCACTTTTGGATTGGGTTGTTTGTTTTTTTGATATTGAGCTGCATGAGCTGCTTGCAAATTTTGGAGATTAATCCCTTGTCAGTTGCTTCATTGGCAAATATTTTCTCCCACTCTGAGGGTTGTCTTTTCTCTTCCTTATGGTTTCCTTTGCTGCACATAAGATTTTAAGTTTCATTAGGTTCCATTTGTTTATTTTTGTTTTTCTTTCCAATTCTCTAGAAGGTGGGTCAGAAAGGATCATGCTGTGATTTATGTCATAGAGTGTTCTGCCTATGTTTTCCTCCAAGAGTTTTATAGTGTCTGGCCTTACATTGAGGTTTTTAATCCATTTTGAGTTTATTTTTGTATACAGTGTTAGGGAATATTCTAAATTCATTCTTTTACATATAGTTGTCCAGTTTTCCCAACACCACTTATTGAAGAGGCTGTCTTTTGTCCATTGTATATTCTTGCCTCCTTTATCAAAAATAAGGTGACCATATGTGTGTGGGTTTATCTCTGGGCTTTCTATCCTGTTACATTGATCTATATTTCTGTTTTTGTGCCAGTACCATACTGTCCTGATTACTGTAGCTTTGTAATATATTCTGAGGCCAGGGAGGCTGATTCCTCCAGCTCTGTTTTTCTTTCTCAAGATTGCTCTGGCTATTCAGGCTCTTTTGTGTTTCCATATAAATTGTGAAATTTTTTGTTCTAGTTCTGTGAAAAATACCATTGGTAGTTTGATAGGGATTGCATTGAATGTAGATTGCTTTGGGTAGTAGAGTCATATTCACAATGTTGATTCTTCCAATCCAAGAACATGGTATATCTCTCCATCTGTTTGTATCATCTTTAATTTCTTTCATCAGTGTCTTATAATTTTCTGCATACAGGTCTTTTGTCTCCTTAGGTAGGTTTATTCCTAGGTATTTTATTCTTTTTGTTGCAATGGTATATGGGAGTGTTTCCTTAATTTCTCTTTTAGATTTTTCATCATTAGTGTATAGGAATGCAATAGATTTCTGTGCATTAATTTTGTATCCTGCTACTTTACAAAATTCATTGATTACCTCTAGTAGTTTTCTGGTAGCATCTGTAGGATTCTCTATGTATAGCATTATGTCATCTGCAAACAGTGACAGCTTTACGTCTTCTTTTCCGATTTGGATTCCTTTTCTTTCTTTTCCTTCTCTGATTGCTGTGGCTAGCACTTCCAAAACTGTGTTGAATAATAGTGGTGAGAGTGGACAGCCTTGTCTTGTTCCTGATCTTAGAGAAAATGTTTTCACCATTAAGAAAGAAGGTGGGGCTTCCCTGGTGGCGCAGTGGTTGGGAGTCCGCCTGCCGATGCAGGGGACGTGGGTTCGTGCCCCGGTCCGGGAGGATCCCACATGCCGTGGAGTGGCTGGGCCCGTGAGCCGTGGCCACTGAGCCTGCGCGTCTGGAGCCTGTGCTCCACAACGGGAGAGGCCACAATGGTGAGAGGCCCACGTACTGCAAAAAAAAAAAAAAAAAAAAAAAAGAAAGATGTTGTCTGTGGGTTTGTCATATATGGCCTTTATTATGTTGGGTTAAGGTCCTTCTGTGCCTACTTTCTGGAGGATTTTTTTTATCATAAATGGGTGTTGAATTTTGTCGAAAGCTTTTTCTGCATCTATTGAGATGATCATATGGTTTTTCTCCTTCAGGTTGTTAATATGGTTTATCACATTGATTGATTTGCGTATATTGAAGAATCCTTGCGTTCCTGGGATAAACCCCACTTGATCATGTTGTATGATCCTTTTAGTGTGCTGTTGGATTCTGTTTCCTAGTATTTTGTTTAGAATTTTTGCATCTATGTTCATCAGTGATATTGGCCTGTAGTTTTCTTTCTTTGTGACATCTTTGTCTGGTTTTGGTATCAGGGTGATGGTGGCCTCATAGAATGAGTTTGGGAGTGTTCCTCCCTGTGCTATATTTTGGAAGATTTTGAGAAGGATAAGTGTTAGCTCTTCTCTAAATGTTTGATAGAATTCACCTGTGAAGCCATCTGGTCCTGGACTTTTGTTTATTGGAAAAATTTTAATCACAGTCTCAATTTCAGTGCTTGTGATTGATCTTTCTATTTTCTATTTCTTCCTGGTTCAGTCTTGGAAGGTTGTGATTTTCTAAGAATTTGTCCATTTCTTCCAGGTTGTCCATTTTATCAGCATAGAGCTGCTTGTAGTAATCTCTCATGATCCTTTGTATTTCTGCAGTGTCAGTTGTTACTTCTCCTTTTTCATTTCTAATTCTAGTGATTTGAGTCTTCTCCCTTTTTTCTTGATGAGTGTTTGTAATGGTGTATCGGTTTTGTTTATCTTCTCAAAGAGCCAGCTTTTAGTTATATTGATCTTTGCTACTGTTTCCTTCATTTTTTTTTTCATTTATTTCTGATCTGATCTTTATGATTTCTTTCACTCTGCTAACTTTGGGGGTTTTTTGTTCATCTTTCTCTAATTGCTTTAGGTGTAAGGTTAGGTTATTTGAGGTGTTTCTTGTTTCTTGAGGTAGGATTGTATTGCTATAAACTTCCCTCTTAGAACTGCTTTTGCTGCATCCCATAGGTTTTGGGTCATCGTGTGGTCCTTGTCATTTGTTTCTAGGTAATTTTTGATTTCCTCTTTGATTTCTACAGTGATCTCTTGGTTATTTAGTAGTGTATTGTTTAGCCTCCATGTGTTTGTATTATTTTACAGAGTTTTTCCTATAATTGATATCTACTCTGATAGTGTTGTGGTCAGAAAAGATACTAGATACAATTTCAGTTTTCTTAAATTTACCAAGGCTTGATTTGTGTCCCAAGATATGATCTATCCTCGAGAATGTTCCATGAGCACTTGAGAAGAAAGTGTATTCTGTTGTTTTTGGATGGAATGTCCTATAAATATTAATTAAGTCCATCTTGTTTAAGGTATCATATAAAGCTTGTGTTTCCTTATTTATTTTCATTTTGGATGATCTGTCCATTGGTGAAAGTGCAGTTTTAAAGTCCCCTACTATGATTGTGTTACTGTCGATTTCCCCTTTTATGGCTGTTAGCTTTTGCTTTATGTATTGGGGTGTTCATATGTTGGGTATAAATATTTACAATTGTTATATCTTCTTCTTGGATTGATCCCTCAATCATTATGTAATGTCCTTCTTTGTCTCTTGTAATAGTCTTTATTTTAAAGTCTATTTTGTCTGATATGAGAATTGCTACTCCAGCTTTCTTCTGATTTCCATTTGCATGGAATATCTTTTTCCATCCCCTCACTTTCAGTCTGTATGTGTCCCTAGGTCTGAAGTGGGTCCTTTTTAGACAGCATATATACAGGTCTTGTTTTTGTATCCACTCAGCCAGTCTATATCTTTTGGTTGGAAGATTTAATCCATTTACATTTAAGGTAGTTATTGATATGTATGTTCCTATTTCCATTTTCTTAATTGTTTTGGGTTTGTTATTGTAGGTCTTTTCTTTCTCTTGTGTTTCCTGCCTAGAGAAGTTCCTTTAGCATTTGTTGTAAAGCTGGTTTGTTGGTGCTGAATTCTTTAGGTTTTGCTTGTCTGTAAAGGTTTTAATTTCTCTCTTGAATCTGAATGAGATCCTTGCTGGGTAGAGTAATCTTGGCAGTAGGTTTTTCTCCTTCATCACCTTAAATACGTCCTGCCACTCCCCTCTGGCTTGCACAGTTTCTCCTGAAAGATCAGTTGTTAACCTCATGGGGATTCCCTTGTATGTTATTTGTTGTTTTTCCCTTAATGCTTTTGATATTTTTCTTTGTATTTAATTTTTGATTGTTTGATTAATATGTGTCTTGGCGTGTTTCTCCTTGGATTTATCCAGTATTGGACTCTCTGCACTTCTTGGACTTGATTGACTACTTCCTTTCCCATATTAGAGAAGTTTTCAACTATAATCTCTTCAGATACTTTCTCAGTCCCTTTCTTTTTCTCTTCTTCTTCTGGGACCCCTATAATTCAAATGTTGGTGTGTTTAATGTTGTCCCAGAGGTCTCTGAGACTGTCCTCAATTCTTTCCATTCTTTTTTCTTTATTCTGTTCAGTGGTAGTTATTTCCACTATTTTATCTTCCAGGTCACTTATCTGTTTTTCTGCCTCAGTTATCCTGCTATTGATTCCTTCTAAAGAATTTTTAATTTAATTTATTGTGTTTCTCGTCATTGTTTGTTTGCTCTTTAGTTCTTCTAGGTTCTCGTTAAACGTTTCTTGTATTTTCTCCATTCTATTTCCAAGATTTGCATCATATTTACTATCATTACACTGAATTCTTTTTCAGGTAGACTGTCTTTTTCCTCTTCATTTGTTTGGTTTGGTGGGTTTTAACCCTGCTCCTTCATCTGCTGTGTATTTCTCTGTCTTCTCATTTTGCTTAACTTACTGTGTTTGGGTCTCCTTTTCACAGGCTGCAGGTTCATAGTTCCTGTTGTTTTTGGTGTCTGCCTCCAGTGGCTAACATTGGTTCCGTGGGTTGTGTAGGTCCTGGTGGAGGGGACTGGTGCCTGTGTTCTAGTGGATGAGGCTGGATCTTGTCTTTCTGATGGCAGGACCACGTCCGATGGTGTGTTGTGGGGTGCCTGTGACCGTATTATGATTTTAGGCAGCCTCTCTGCTAATGGGTGTGGTTGTGTTCCTGTCTTGCTAGTTGTTTGGCATAGGGTGTGCAGCACTGTAGCTTGCTGGTCTTTGAGTGGAGTTGGGTCTTAGCCTTGAGATGGAGATCACTGGGAGAGCTTTCACTGTTTGATATTACGTGGGGCCAGGAGGTCTCTGTAGGACTACTGTCCTGAACTCAGCTCTCTCACCTCAGTGGCACAGGCCTGACAACTGGCCAGAGCACCAAGACCCTGTCAGCCACATGGCTCAGGAGAAAAGGGTGAAGAAAGAGAAAAATAAATAAAATACAGTTATTAAAATAAAAATTTTTAAAAATTATTAAAAGTAAAAGAAAATTTAAAAGTAATAAAAAAGAAAGAAAGAAGAGAGCAACCAAACCAAAACTCAAATCCACCAATGATAACAAGTGCTAAAAACAATACTAAAGAAAAAGAAAAAAAAAATGGACAGAGAGAACCCTAGGACAAATGGTAAAAACAAAGCTATAAAGACAAAATCACACAAAGAAGCACACACCTACACACTCACAAAAAGAGAAAAAGGAAAAGAAATATATATATATATATATATATATATATGTATATATATATATATATATATATATGTATATATATATATATGTATGTGTATATATATATATATATATGTATATATAAAGGAAGAGAGCAACCAAATCAATAAACAAATCTACCAATGATAATAAACTCTAAATACTAAGCTAAGATAAACATAAAACCAGAAACAAATTAGATGCAGAAATTAAACCCCAAGTCTACAGTTGCTCCCAAAGTCCACCTCCTCAATTTGGGATGATTTGTTGTCTCTTCAGGTATTCCACAGATGCAGGGTACATCAGTTTGATTGTGGAGATTTAATCCGCTGCTCCTGAGGCTGCTGGGAGAAAGTTCCCTTTCTCTTCTTTGTTTGCACAGCTCCTTGTTGTTCAGCTTTGGATTTGGCCGTGCCTCTGCATGTAGGTAGCCTGAGGGCATCTGTTTTTCGCTCAGACAGGATGGGGTTAAAGGAGCAGCTGATTAGGGGGCTCTGGCTCACCCAGGCCGGGGGAGGGAGGGGTACGGAATGCAGGGCGAGCCTGTGGTGGCAGAGGCTGGTGTGACATTGCAACAGCCTGAGACGCAGAGTATGTTCTCCTGGGGAGATTGTCCCTGGATCACGGGACCCTGGCAATGGTGGGCTGCACAGGCTCCCAGGAGGGGAGGTGTGGATAGTGACCTGTGCTTGCACACAGGCTTCTTGGTGGCTTCAGTAGCAGCCTTAGCATCTCGTGCCCATCGCTGGTGTCCACGCTGATAACTGTGGCTCATGCTCGTCTCTGGTGCTCATTTAGGCGGTGCTCTGAATCCCCTCTCCTCATGCACCCGAAACCATGGTCTTTTGCTTCTTAGGTAGTTCCAGACTTTTTCCCGGACTCCCTCCAGGCTAGCTGTGGCATACTAGCCCCCTTCAGGCTGTGTTCACGCAGCCAACCTCAGTCCTCTCCCTGGGTTCTGACCTCTGAAACCCAAGCCTCAGCTCCCAGCCCCCGCCTGCCCCAGCAGGTGAGCAGACAAGCCTCTTGGGCTGGTGAGTGCTGGTCGGTACTGATCCTCTGTGCGGGAATCTCTCCGCTTTGCCCTCCACACCCCTGTGGCTGCGCTCTCCTCCATGGCTCCGAAGGTCCCCCCACCCCTGCTGCCCCTGTCTCTGCCAGTGAAGGGCCTTCCTAGTGTGTGGAAACTTTTCCTTCTTCACAGCTCCCTCCCAGACATGCAGGTCCCCTTCCTATTCTTTTGTCTCTGTGTTTTCTTTTTTCCTTTGCCCTACCCAGGTTCGTGGGGAGTTTCTTGTCTTTTGGGAAGTCTGAGGTCTTGTGCCAGCAAACAGTGGGTGTTCTGTAGGAGTTGTTCCACATGTAGATGTATTTCTGATGTGTCTATGGGGAGGAAGGTGATCTCTATGTCTTACTCCTCTGCCATCTTGAAGATCTCTTATATCCATCTTTTTTGTTTTGATATAAACTATATCAAAGCCTCTCTGATCTCTAGCTTATACATATAGTCTCCTAAAATTTCTTCTGATATTTTGTTTATTTTTAAGTATTTAATCTTGAATAAATTTTTATATTCAGTGTGAGTTAGGTTTGCAAATAGAATGAAATAATTTTTGTGTCACTGGGTATCCTGATACGTAAATAAAATCATATCATATTACATATGCGTTACGTTTGATTTGCGCCACAGCTCAAAGTTTAAAAGAGTCATAACATGCTGTTTCTTTTCTAGTTCCATTTCAATGAGACTGTGTCCCCTCCATCATGGTTATTGGGAAGTGTCTTCTCAGTCATTTTCGAGGGAGCCCCTTTCACTCATTTGGGATCATAAAAGAACTCTAGGCCCTAGTGGTCAAAGATAAATGGGGATGAAATCCCTGGTTATCAGTCAGTTGAGTTTCTCTCTGAGAACTTGGTCTTCCTGCCCATGTAATACATTTGTGGGTAGGCAACTCCTTTGGCATTGTCTAGTTCTCCATGCCCACGCTTTGTCACTGATATCTTTACTGAGACTCCTGCTCGGGCTGCTGAGTTCCCAGACTGCCTAGGCAAACACGTGCATCGCTACTGGAGTTCCTATCAATTCCTGGAAGCTACCAGTTTAGGAATGTTCATGCTACTGTCTTCTGGGAGCCAGTGTTCCCTCCTCCCTCTCCCAAAGGTTGGGTCTCTCTGCCTTCTTACTCTCCAAGTACACAGCCTTGATTAAATTAAATTCTCATCTTTGGGCTTAAAAAACATAAAATACATTACCAGTAGGGTAGTAAGGGGTGAGGGTACAAGGGAGTTGTGGTGAAGAGAGTCTAAACTTTATTATGGACAAAGGCCTGGCTATCTTTTCTGTGGGTAAGAAATCTCACTCTTTTTTTATTTTTTTTGCGGCACACAGGCCTCTCACTGTTGTGGCCTCTCCCGTTGTGGAGCAAAGGCTCCAGACATGCAGGCTCAGCGGCCATGGCTCATGGGCCCAGCCACTCCGTGGCATGTGGGATCTTCCCGGACCAGGGCACGAACCCGTGTCCCCTGCATCGGCATGTGGACTCTCAACCACTGTGCCACCAGGGAAGCCCAGAAATCTCACTCTTTAGATATTCAACAGCTCATCTCCTGTCCACCAAGAATGAAGAGTGTGCATTTTCCCAAATAGCAAAAGCTTAATAATGTGGTTGATTTTTCCTGTCCTGCATTTAATTGTTGATGACTCATATATTATACCATATCACATTTTTTATATATTTATACATGTATTTGTAATAATATATATTTTGCATACTATATAAATATATATATATTATAATAAATTGTATATATATTATATATATATAAAGTTCTGGAAGGATTACACTAAATTTTATCTGTGACTAACTCTAAAGGCTGAGCATTACCAAAACTTTTTTTTTATTTCTATAACTTTTGAATCATTATCATTTTTTTATCTCTACAGTTAGAAAAAATATATGTTTAGGAAAATATCACAAAATGTTAAAAGGATGTTAGTAGCAAACAAAAGCTTTCTACACAAAACTTGCAAAAGCTTTTCAGATATTTACATTTAGAAAGATCCTTTTCAGATACTTAGGGGAAGGGAGCTATGGTGACTGGACAGTGACAAGGGAGAGATGTCTTATACATTCTAAAAAGCTGTTAGGTAAAATGAAAAGATCCCTAAATTAGCAATCAAGCCATTTGGGTTTTTGTCCTGGCTTTGCTATGAAATAGCTGTGTAATTCTGATAAGCCCTTAAACTCTGGGCTCCTAAATCTTTCCTAAAACTAGACAATCTCCAAAGTCTCTTTCAGTTCTAGCATTTTATAATATATATGATTTAGAGATTCTTAGTATCTATGACTCCAGTTGCAACTATCATAGTGTCACTAGCCATAAAACATCCAAACTAACTTTCCTCCTTGAGAGGGTAGATGTATTTGCCTGCCATTCCTTCAGCCCTTCCTGATTTGCAATGACAACTGAATCGAATGCTTACAAGAGCTTTTGCCTGGAAAATGCCTCACTGACTGGAGAGATGGAATTTTGCTCCCAGTATGGTGGAGTTAAACAGATTGCCACCAGACCCAACAGCTGGGCTGACTCCTTCTGGGCAGCCTGCCAGCCCATGAGCACAGGGATGTGCTTGCTGGGCACTGGGATCTCCGCAGACATTCTTGCCTCTGCTCACTCTCTCTCCTTAGGCCTTCAAGGCCCAAGAAGCTGTGCAACTCATGTCCTGGTCACCAGGAGAAGCTGCCTCTACGCTGTAAGGATGGCTCTGAAACATTGCTCTCCAAAGCTAATTGCATTTCTGTAACAGATTTGTTCTCAGTTTCCACCTTTTTCATAGTCTTATTCAACTCTGCCCTGGGCAGCACAAATGGTTTTAGTCTCCTACCCTACATAATTGAGTAGTTCTTTTCAACAATGGTAGAAGAAAGATCTATTTCTACCTTTCCAACACAAAGCCCAACCCACCTTTATAGTTGGGGCTTCTTAAAAGTAGCATTTTGGAGAACTGAACTGAGGATGCCAAAAGATAATGCTGTTTTCCCATAAGAGAATCCCTATTCTTTTATCCCTAAATGGTGAAACTAAAGGTGAAACTGCAGTTATGCTGTGTGGTTTAGCCTAGAAATCATGGGGTTTCAGGGTTGGGTATGTCTCAATATCACATTATCTGACTAAATTTCCATATACTCTCTTGGTTCATATTAAGAATATATGAATATCCTTAATTCATATGAATATGAATATATAACCTGCCCCAGTTCCTGCTGCCAATCTAGCTTAGAAGTATAGTCTTTCATTAATCAATAATCAACAAATATTTACAGTATATCTGTGCCGTATTTAATAGTGGATGGCAAGATAGAATGCAGTATAATTCTAGAGTAGTTTTTAAAGTTAGAAATGCCTAGATCCTAAGTGACAAAAAAAATTCAGTCTCATTTAAACCCAGAAGGGTGCTGAGCATAAACAAAAGAAACTTCTCATTTCTCCTGTGCTTTTGGTGAGTTTAGATGTGAGTATCAGTGGATATATACTGTGATGATGTGTATCTAAGCAAACCGTTGTGTTCTTTGAGCCTACTGTTATGAGAGCCATAGGAATGCGGGAAAAAAGAGCATGGGAGATGGGGTCCTCATGCATTTAATTTATGAAAACTCAATATGTATTTCTCTCAATAAGTAGGGACAACCATTTTAATTGTGCTGGTGATTCTTTCTGACATTTCACTTACTGAGGTTACGTTCGAGAGACTGTGACCTGGGAGACATGTGTAGCTGACTTACAATGTATAGGCCATTTATATAAGTAGAAATGTGACTTTGCTTTTTCTATAACTGAACACAGCTTAGGTCTCAAGCCCTCATTTCTTGTAAGCAATGTAAACATTGTTATTTAAAAATAACTGAGTCACTTTTAGTTTCATACTTAATCTCTTTGGGCACATACCTGGGCATTGGTAGGATTCTTCCCCTCACCATCCTTCTGCTCAGGGGAAACCCAAGTTTGCTGACCTCAGTTGAGGTGTGACTTCTCCTCCCTAGTTTTGGGGCGTTGTAACAACATCCCACTGCTGATGGTTGGCAATCCAGGCTGCAAGTTCCCACTCTATGCATTGCCCTTCACCCCGGCCCAGGCCTCTTCTGGTCCAGTGGCCCCCTCAGCATGTCTACACCCTCCTTGGGGGACTGAGGAACCCTCAGCTGCTTTTCTCCCCTACGTAATGGAGTACATGGGCTGAGGGGCAGAGGGTGAGGCTGCTTTTAGACCTTTGGGGCAATGGATGCCTTTGACTCAATGATTGGGAGCTGCACTGCCATTAGAATTATTAGAAGCAAATGTAACTCATTAATTACCATTTCAGAATAGTCTACACACTGATCTGCTGGTCTCTCAATCTGTCTCCATTTACAGGATGCTGAGTGCAATTCTACTGTTTTAATTTATTTTAAAATTTTATTTATTTATTTATTCTTGGCTGCATTGGGTCTTCGTTGCTACGTGTGGGCTTTCTCTAGTTGTGGTGAGTGGGGTCTACTCTTCATTGTGGTGCACAGGCTTCTCATTGCGGTGGCTTCTCTTGTTGCGGAGCATGGGCTCTAGGCACGCGGGCTTCAGTAGTTGTGGCATGTGGGCTCAGTAGTTGTGGCTCGCAGGCTCTAGAGTACAGGCTCAGTAGTTGTGGCACACGGGCTTCGTTGCTCTGCGGCATGTGGGATCTTCCCAGACCGGGGCTCAAACCCATGTCCCCTGCATTGGCAGGCAGATTCTTAACCACTGCGCCACCAGGGAAGCCCCAGTTCTACTGTTTTAAAGATGTTTTTATCAACAATATTGCCCCTAAATGAAAATCAACCATTTACTTTAGTGCCTAACCAAAGTCAGAGGAAACATTGGCTGACTTAGACTTACTCAGATACAGCATGTGTTGGTTTCCACCATAGTACCCTCCTAAAGGGAATTTCAAAGCTACTTTTGCTTATTCACAATTTTCACCTTATATTCTGATTTTATAAATGTTTTATAACATTTTGAAGATGTGACTCCACAGAATTTTTCCCTGCTCTGATTAACGACTTGATTACTGAAACAAGATGCAGTGTCTAAAAGAGAACTAATGACAACAGTTCTTACAGCATTGTCAGAGGCAGAATTTCTCAGCTGAAGTTTAGAGAAGCCCATCTAAGAAGCCCAAAGTAGTGTGGCCTATCTGTTCCATGCAGGAGGGCAAAGCCCAGCCTGTTTTGTCCTCCTCTGAATCCCTAGCACATGGCATTGTATTGATACTTAGCACATATTCGGTGTTCAATATATTTGTTGAATAAGTGAATTAACAAACCTCTAAACAGCAGTTTTATATCACTGAGACATAGAATGTGCTGGTTATTGAAGTAAAATAAATCAGTTTGCACAAAGTTAGTGGACTTCCTAGGGAGCTGGTCATTGGAGAGAGTCTGCATGTCAGAAATACTGACTTTTAGGCTGATCTGATTACAAAAAAAAAAAAACAAAAAAAAGGGGAAATAATGTATTTTATACATACCCTGAATTAGACTGCCCCCCTCAAGTTTGCAAGCAAGGCAAACTCCTATGACACCTGGCCTTTTGATTTTACATTAAGAAATTACATTTACTTCATACAGACTATTTTGTCCCCTTTAGAATTTTAGTCAACTCAACCCACAGAAACATAGATATAATTCTTACAGAAGGCCTCTGATTATCCCCAGATAGCTCAAGGTGTGAATGGCCCTCCTTAACCTCTCAGTCAACGTGGTTTTCATGCTTCTATGTGTTTTTTTAATATAAATTTAATTAATTAATTTATTTATTTTTGGCTGCATTGGGTCTTCATTGCTGTGCGTGGGCTTTCTCTAGTTGCGGTGAGTGGCGGCTACCCTTCGTTGCGGCGCACGGGCTTCTTGTTGCGGTGGCTTCTCTTGTTGTGGAGCATGGGCTCTAGGCACGCAAGCTCAGTAGTTGTGGCTCACGGGCTCTAGAGCGCAGGCTCAGTAGTTGTGGTGCATGGGCTTAGTTGCTCCACAGCATGTGGGATCTTCCCGGACCAGGGCTCGAACCCGTGTCTCCTGAGTTGGCAGGCAGATTCTTAACCACTGCGCCACCAGGGAAGCCCTTCTATGCGTTCTTTTAAGGGTCTGCTTTTTTGGTTGCTTGACCCATAGCAATTCGAGGCAGCAAACCTCGGATGGACAGGGAAGGCTACTGAAGCAAGCACATGGGCCCCCCACCGGGGATGTGGCCATTGAAGGAAGAGGCAGTAAAACTAAGGCCCAGTGCTTCCCTGGTGGCGCAGTGGTTGAGAGTCCGCCTGCTGATGCAGGGGACACGGGTTCGTGCCCCAGTCCAGGAAGATCCCACATGCCACGGAGCGGCTGGGCCCGTGAGCCATGGCTGTTGAGCCTGCGCGTCTGGAGCCTGTGCTCCACAACGGGAGAGGCCACAACAGTGAGAGGCCCGAGTACCGCAAAAAAAAAACAACAAAAAAAACTAAGGCCCAAACATGGAAGTGCAACCCTGCTTGTGGACATCTTCCCAGCCCAGCTTCCTTTCCTTGGAGGCACCCTTCTTCTCTGTGTAGTCTGGTGTCCTCGCTCCACATATAATGCCCCCCATCCCACCCACCACAGAGGAGTGAAGAAGTGATGCTCCACGCCCCTTGAAATACAGACAGCATAAGCTGGAACTGGGAGCAAGCTGCTCCTGCACTTTACTAGCACAGAGGATGCTAACGTGAGGCTGCTGGTGGCCTTCTCTCTACCCCATGGAGAGAGGCGTGTTTGAGGTTCTTTACGATAACACAGTGATGAGAGAAAGAGGTGTCCTGACGTCTCTAGGCCCTGGTGCAGTCCCGAGGCCCTGGTCCCTATTCACAAGCTGAAATGAAAACTAAAACTGCTTATGTGTTTCCCCAGGCAGTTTTCAGTAGCTCTTGGTACTTACACCTGACAGCCGCGTGGCTGCACATCAGGCCCAGCGCCTCTAGCTCAGGCCCACAGTAATCTGCCCCCACCCATCCTGGCTGCTTGTGCCCACCCCTCTAGGTGGTACTGGCCTCTCCTCTGGCCATACTCTGCTCTCCCCATCCCAGGCCTGGAAAGACCGGCTCCCCTTCTCCTACCATGTCCTTCCCAGGTCGCAGAATTCTCCCGCGATGCCTTCAGTCCACACCCATGTCTCACCTTCTCTGACTTCTTTTGCATGTGTTGTCTTTACCTCACAGTTAACAACTTGTTACATAGCACCTCTTTCTCCATCACTCCTCAACCCTTCACGCTGCTTCATTTTCTGTACAGCACTCACACCCTGACATATATGTGTGTGTGTGTGTATGTGTACAGAAATACTCTGGGACTTTTTTGTTTGTTAACTGTCTTTTTGTCCATTAGGATGTCAGCAACACAAGGGCAGGGACTTATCCCAGCACTCAGAATTATTCCTGGCAAATGATAGATAAGTATTTGTGAAGTGAATTAGTGCTGTGCTGCTCTCAGATTATCAATAGAACACATTTGAGAATTCCATTAAAATGCGTCTCCTTTGGCATTGCCTCTTTAGAGACTCCACGACCATCGGTTTGTTCTGCTTTGATAGACATAACTCACTCAGCCTTAGTCTTAACTGTGTCCTTCTGCTAATTGCAAAGTTGAAAGCAGGGTTAGGTTCTCACCCACCTTGGCATTCAAGCTGTTCCTCATACATACAGTTCTCTCTCATATTAGGCCCTATAAAGAGTTTGCTGTATTTCCTGGGTGTACGGAATCTCTCCAACTAGTCTTCACACATGCTATGGGCAGTTTTATTTCAGAATTCTTCTGTATCCCTGAAAGCACCATACACAGAGAATTGTTCGGAAAAGCATCATGACTTGCTGGACTGATCTAAATGCACACACTGAGGCATTACATGTCATTCAAGGCCCAGCGCATTGCAGTGACTTCAGATACACAGAAGACCATCAGAGAAAGGTGACTGGTTTCTCTTCCTTTGCGGGACAAAGCCTGAGATGTCCTGAGGACTGTATATACCTCAGTGGGTTTGGACTAAACCACCAGAGTGCACAGCCATTCCACATTCATTTCTCTCACATCTCCAACACCATTATACTAATAACCCCCAACTGCTGGTGAGTACTTGCCACAGTGCCAAGAACTGATTTAGTTCTTTGCATACATTTTCTCGATTAATCTTTACTTGAGGCATGGACTATTATTATCTTCCTTTTACACAAGTGACAACTCGGGCACAGAGAGATTAAGCAACTTGCCCAAGGTCGCACAGTGAGTAATTGGTGGGGCTGGGGTTCAAACCCAGGCATACTGCTCCACACCTGCACACTTAATCTCTTCGCTCTGCTGCTGCCCCGTTATCTGGTTAACACGTCCAGTGACAAAGGCTCTAGTAGCCAGGTTAGCTTCCTGTTTAGTGTCTAAACCATAAAGGTAATATTATATAATGTGATTAAAATTTAGAAAAACAGAAATCACAGCCTGTAATCGAGTGCCTCTTTAGCTGCAGGGTGTAGGGAATATAGGCTACAGTGCACTATCTGAATCTGACACTCTCACAGTCCAAACTTCCACAACAAGCCCAGGCCTATCGATGTTTGAAATCTGCTTCTCAGTTCTGCATTTGTGATTTTAGAATGACTTCCACATGCATTAGCATCCCATTAATGGGCCAGTATATGGGAACAGTTGTCTTATGAAGTGAGGGCTTTTTTTTTTTCCTTTTCTTTTCCATTAAAACCACAGGTCTACAGAATGAGAATGCTCAATCTAATGAGTGTAACCTGGAAAGTAATTTAATGGGCTGTAGTACTTTGATGGCAATAATTCGTGGATGTCAAAAGGATAAGGGCACAGTTTTCTGCTTCTAATTTTATTCTTAGAAAATGATGGTATTGAGCCAGCCATAGAGTGCCCCTGTAGATTAATTCCAGTTTCTCTTTTGTAGAGGAGATTTAAGGGAAGTCTTAATCTGCTTTATATTTAATTCTTATCTCCTCACTATGAATTAAAAATAGAAAGCTGGACTCTAGTCTCACCTCTGCAGACTCTCTAAGGGCTGAAGTTACCCCAGGGGAAGGATGGGCTGAGAGCCGCTCCAGGTCTCTACCTGGCTTAGCATCCCTCACTGACTTTCCCAACAGCTGCTTCTTTCTGATTTTCAGTCCAAGAGCCTCATATTAACATGTCTAAAATGAGCAGTCCTTATTCCATGATGCTTGAATGACATTTAGCATTTTCCTCAGGTAACATTTTCATTTGTCAAGAAACTCAATTAGGGCTTCCCTGGTGGCACAGTGGTTGAGAGTCCACCTGCCGATGCGGGGGACACGGGTTCGTGCCCCGGTCCGGGAAGATCCCACATGCCGTGGAGTGGCTGTACCCATGAGCCATGGCCACTGAGCCTGTGCGTCCGGAGCCTGTGCTCCGCAACGGGAGAGGCCACAACAGTGAGAGGCGCACGTACTGCAAAAAAAAAAAAAAGAAAAAAAAGAAACTCAATTAATCCTGAATCCTTTCAGGCTCTACAATCTGAGAAACTTCCTGCATCCTCTGGTTGTTTTCTCCTAAATCCATGATTAATGTGGGAAAAGAAGTAAAGAGCACTTTACTCTGCTTTCTCTTCAGCCACTAAAAATTGCTCTGGAGCGCTTCCCCTCTTTCCCTCCTCGTCTCTCCTACTCCTCTCCCTTACATTTCTCATTCCATAACTCTGCCCAATCCTCTTTTCCCTTCCTTGTCTCTTCCTTTGTCAAACCAAGGTCTGAGACAGCAGGAAGAGTGGGTAGAGTCCAGATGCTGGGAGGAGCCCGAGTCGGGCTCACCTTCCTGCCCCATCTCCTACCTGGAGCTTCAGAAATACAGTTGAGGGTCATTCATCCAAGAGCTAATCATCTAATCAGTCTAAATCAGAAAGAGAAAGGTACCTCTATGAAGACCTCTACAGTTTTGGGTTTCTGGCATTTCCAACCTGGTGAAGTTAGCATGTCTGGTGAATCGTGGCTTGGGTGAGTTCAGGGAGAAAGCCAACCACATAGTAATCAAGCAGAACATCTCTGTATGTCATGTCCTCCCTTAATTTATAGACACTCTCTCTCCATCACTTTTTTCCTCCTGCATCTTACCCCAGTGGCAAGTTTCAATTCTAATGTCTTAACCCCAAATACCAAAAGGAGGCCATTTTATGGGTTTTTTTAATATAAATTAATTTTATTTGTTTATTTATGGCTGTGTTGGGTCTTTGTTTGCTGCGCACGGGCACGGGCTTTTTCTAGTTGCGGCGAGTGGGGGCCACTCTTGGCTGCAGTACGTGGACTTCTCATTGTGGTGGTTTCTCTTGTTGTGGAGCATGGGCTCTAGGCATGTGGGCTTCAGTAGTTACGGCACATGGGCTCAGCAGTTGTGGCTCACAGGCTCTAGAGCGCGGGCTCAGTAGTTGTGGCGCACGGGATTAGTTGCTCCGCAGCATGTGGGATCTTTCCTGACCAGGGCTCGAACCTGTGTCCCCTGCATCGGCAGGCAGGTTTTTAACCACTGCGCCACCAGGGAAGCCCTATGCTTTGTTAATTGTAAAACTGCACAGCTTCAGGGAAGAGGAGCCCTTGTATATTTTCTTTATTCTCTCCTCTTCACCACCACAATCATACGAGCAATGATGGTGATGACTTACTGAACAACTGCTGTGTGCCTGACTGGGGGGGTCCTGCATGTACATTCAGAGGAAACAGAGCTCCTCGAACTGTGGAGCCACCTACCCCTTTGGACAAATGCAGATAGCCTCCAGGACAGTGCTTTCTAAACTGTGGATTGTTTAGTAGAACATGTTAGCTGTGAGGCTGGCGTTTCAAAAAAGAAAGAAAATGGAATGGAATGGAACAGAACAAAACAGAAAAGTATCAGAGGACATTGCCTGTGGTAGGAATAAGTATTATTTTGTGAGCCTTTAGTTTTAGCTAAATACTCATCTAGAGCGGAGAGCCTGATAGTGCTTACTGGGGTCTCCCCCCATTTCCTCGTGACTGAGATCTGGCTGTGGTAGTATGTCCAGTGGGATCTATGGCACATCAAACTCTCCCCCATAGGCTCCTCCACTTTCTTCCTCTGTATGCCTGCTAAATGACACCAGGGCAAGCTTGAAGCCATAAGACGTCAGAGCCACAATGTGAAAACAGCCTGGGTCCCTGAGTCATCATTGGAAGGAGTGCCACCCACCAGGGTCACCTGACCAGGGACACCAGCTTTGAGCTTTATTTGAATGAAAAAGGAATTCTATTATGTTACACCAGATTGTTTCACCTACCTTGTACACGTGTGTGTGTGTGTGTGTGTGCATGTGCATGTGGCTTATGCTCTAACATTTATTTCTAAATGTAGATTATAGTGAGAAACATTTGAAAGCCACTGCTCTGGACAGAGTGCGGTCCTAGATCAATTGTAGTTGAATCACTTGGGATGCTCATTATAAATGCAGATTGCTGGATCCTACCAAGACCTGCTGTGTAAGGATCTTGGTTCTGAGGCATGGGAATGTTTAACATGTTTAACAAACTCCACAGATAAATCTTATGAACACTCAAGTTTAAAGAGCGCTTTGGCTCCAGCATTGGTAGAAACATATTTTCTTGGCAACCCTGGGGCTGGATAAGCTTTATACCTATTTTCTTTGGTCACTGTTGGAAGTGTGAGTCTCTCCCTACTCCCCACTCTATCTATAGTCTCTATATAATCTTATTACAATAATGATCTGTGCTGATTCACATAATCCTTTTCTAAGAACATTTCCCACTCCTCCCCTCCTTCATAAACACTTTAACTGTCCTCCAAAAAGCCTGCTGTGTAATTAACAAATGCCCCTATGCCTACAAACTCTTCCCCAGGCATTTTCTTAATCTTCTGGCTCTCCCCTGAGTTATCTGTTCTGCTCCCCATTCAAATGGGAGCTGTTCGTTTTCCACATTTTATGTACTGTGCATTCTCAGGGCTGGAAAGTAAGGCAAGTCCGTTCCTCAGTACTCAACTGCTGTTTCCCAACCATGACTGCCCCCATCCTTTTGGATAGGCCTGTACTAATTAACATGCCTTTGGCTACAAGTAACAGAATATCCAACTAGAAGAGCCATAAACAGTAAGGAAATTCATGATCTCACATTATAAGAAATCTAATCCTTGAGTGATAGCTGGCTAATTCGGCAGCTCTTTCCATGTTTCTACTTTGTCTTCTCCAGCATGTTTATCCTCTGGCTTGTTTCTTCATGGTCACAAGATGGCCACCACAACTCCAGCTATCACATCCCTCACAGCTATGTCAGTATGAATTTCCTATGGCTACTGTAACAAATTGTCACAAATGTGGTGACTTAAGTGATGATAATTTATCCTCTCACTAGTTGGAGGCCGGAAATCTGAAATCAGTATCGCTGAGCTGAAATCAAGGTGTTGGCAGGGCCACACTCCCTCCAAGTGCTCTAGGTGAGAATCTGTTTCTCGCCTCTTCCAGCTTCTGGCGGCTGTCAGTATTCCATGGCTTGTGGCTCCATTACTCCAATCTCTGCCTCCATATTCACACTGCCTTTTCTTCTGCGTATGTCTTCTGTCTGTATCAAATTTCCTTCTGCCTCTTTCTTGGAAGTGACATTTAGGACACGTGTGATTGCATTTAGGGCCCACCTAGATAATCCAGGATAATCTCCCCATCTCATGTCCTAACCTTAATCATATCTGCAAAGACTCTTTGCCCATACAAAGTGACATTTATAAATTCCAGAGCTTAGCACCTGATATCTCTGAATATCATTATTCAGCTTACTACAACATCTAAAGGTAGAAAGGGCAATTTCTCCTCATCTACAATTTCTGAACAGGGAGAAGGTCTTTCCCAGGAACCCCCTGTCTTAGCCAGTTCAAGCTGTTACAACAGAATACTATAGACTAGATGGCTTAAACAACAAACATTTATTTCTTAGAGTTCTGGAGGCTGAAAAGTCCAAGATCAAAGCACAGACCCAGTGTCTGGTGACATCACTTCCTGGTTTACAAATGGTTGAATCTTATTATGTCTTCACGTGGCTGAGAGAAAATTTCTCTCAATCGCATTTTTTCTTATAAGAGCACTAACCCTATTCATAAATTTCTGACCTAATTACCTCTGAAAGGCTTCACTTCCTAATACCATCACCTGGCAGTGGTGGCAGGGGTGGGGGGTGGTAGAATTTATACATAGAAAGTTTGAGGGAACACACACTTTCAGTCAGTAACACCCTCACCCCCAGCATATCGCCTGCTAATCTTATTGGCTGGGTTTGGGTCATAAACCCACGTATGTGGTCTCTATGGGGGAGAAAGGCTCTATCAGCAAAGAAAAAAGAAGGAAGGATGAGGGAAGACTTCTGGTTAGATCATCCGTATCTGTCTCTGGATTCCTGTTCCTTTAAGGTTCATATCTAATGATATGCCCTTCCATGATGCTATTCTCTTTCGGTTTTCTGCTCACTCCTCAGTCACTGAAGACTTTGGCATTTGCCTCATGGTCTTTCTATGTGGCCTGTCTAACCACTGACCATTCAGTTCTTTGACCTCTTCATCTTCCAGTGACCTCCCTGCTCTATTCCATTGCCACAGCTTCACCCTGGACCTGAACATCACCTGAAACTTCTTCTCTGAAATAGCAACTACAGACAACTGCCCCTCTGACCATGTCCTCCCATCCTCCTTCCAGCTTACTCATTTCACTCCTCTTCTCTCCTTTCTGCCTATCCGTCAGCAACTCTTTTCTTGAGTTTCCTCCTATCCAGAATATATTGCCCATATTGTACATTCTCTTGACCCTTCGTCCTTCCACTGAACTTATCTAGCAAAACCCCAATCCTGGATGAACTCACTATCTGTTTGCTCAAACTTCTTCCTTGTCTTTAATTCTCACCCCTTCACTGTCAGCAGATAACTTTACTTCATAATTAATTAAAATAGAAGATGTCTGATGGAAACTCCTCAGCTCCCATCACTACATTTACTTGTCTGTGTACTGAGATATTTGATCTTCCAGCCTTGTTACAGTGGAGTAGGGCTCTTCTGCTAGAGGCCAATCCATCTGCTTGTTCTATGGAAATAAGACTAAATTCTGGTCAATGAGATACAAGTGGAAGTGTAGTACAGAAGCATTTAGAAAGCTTCTTTAAAAGACAATGGACGCATATCCTTTGCCCTATTCTTCTAGCTCGTTCCTCCATCCAGATTCCTGGAATACGAATGTGATCACTGGACCTCCTGCAGTTTTATTATAAGAATGATGCCCATGAAATGGCAGAAGAGTTAGACAGAACTTCTTTAAATCATTCCAATTTCTAATCCCCACAGGTACACCTCTTCTCTCACATTCTAAAACCACACTCTTAGGATGTGTTTAAACTTTTTCTATGCTAAAGTATCTTAATTTTTATGCTAAAAGAACTTCTAGCTTCTTCCCAACCTTGATATATATTATAAAATCTGCTTCCATTAATTTAACTCTGGAAGATTCCATGTCCCATTGTCCTTTCCCAATTCCTGGCTTTCCTCTTCCTCACAGAGGTGATAGATGTTGGGGGGGGCGGAGGAGGACGGTTGAGTATGCAAAGAAGAAAAGGTTGCCCTATTACCCCTATGGAATTCCAGTCAGTTTTTGGTAAAATTTATATCATCTTCTCTTTCTTTATTTTCCTCCCTCTCCTTCTTCTCTTGTGCTTCAATTTCTATGCTCCTTTTACCTTGTTTAGAAGTTGACCCAGAGCAGGAAATATACTCAAACTATACATCACCATCATCAAGCTTTCATTCCTGTCTCCTGTATTTTCTTTTGGCTTTCTGTTTTAGATGAAAATATTAAAAATAAAAAGAGGGCTTTTTGTGTGATTGCATTCCACAGGGGCACAGAAAACACCTTCTTGAGGGAAAATATAGCCTGATTGTTTGTCTCAGAGTCTGAGTTGAACAGAGAAAAGGTTCTTGCAAAAGGTGGCCAAAAAAGAAATGGGGGTAGCTGGTTTTCCTACCCTCGCACCCCCATCTTCCACTTTGCTGCCCAAGTGGCAATTCTGAGAGGCAAACCTGATTGTTTACTCTCCTACTTAAAGCCCCTCAGTGGCTGATCCTAACGTCATCCTTCACCTCTGGTCTGCCTCATGCCCAGTGCCTCCAGTTGCCCTGAATTACTTGCAGTAACCTGTGCTATTTCACTTCTTTGTACCTTCTTTCTGTTGCTCTTTTCTGGACTGACTTCCCACCTCATTCTTCTAGCCAATACCCATTCACCTTCAAGGCCCAGTTCAAGAAACTTGTCATTTGTGAGGCTTCTTGTCCCCCTTTACCTCCCTTCTCCCAACTGACCTTTTCCTTCATTTCGTCCTCCTCTAAAAAAAGTGTCATAACAGGCACCACACTTTATTACGAAATTATTTGACGTATTTGTGTCTTTCTGTTTGACTAAAAGCTCACTGAAGGCTTATTCACTCTTTCATTGCCCAAGTAGTTCATAAACATTTTCTTTTTGTAAAAGAATCAGTTAATACAGAAATATAACATGAACATCTCCCTTCACTTCTAACCCCCCAGTCTCCCCCTGCCATCTTATTCATATTTGAACCCTCAGTGCCTAGTTCAGTGTCTAGCACACAGAAGCCCCACAGCTGTGTTTTCCAGTTGGTTTTTTAATTTCTTTTTTTTTGGCCACACCGCGTGGCCTGTGATTTTACTTCCCTGACTAGGAATTGAACCTGGACCCTCGGCAGTGAGAGCGTGGAGCCCTAACCACTGGACCGCCAGGGAATTCCTCACAACTGTGTTTTGAATGAATGGATGAATGGATGAATGAAAGAATAACTATCCTTTCAAGGTTTTTCTTGACCAGTGACACATCTGACATAAATCTGAGGGTAAATACCCATTCCCAGTGTGCAGCTTCCTCACTCCAAGGTAACGTCATGTATGTGCTCTGCTGTGGTTTATTTTTGCTAACTCACTGTCTGAGTCTTCAGCCTCCTCCAGGTCCTGTTTACTTTAACTATTCAAAGCTCTGCTCTCTGCCGGAGCAGTGGACACTGGGAGGAAGTTTTCCCACTGCCCGTGCAGTGTAAATTGGTTTCTAAACAATCTTACCCACAGTCTCCACTAATACAGTACTATAGAGCAAGGCAGGATAAAGTATTCAAAGTAGCAGGAGTTACTTTTTAGGACGACTGAATATGATGAAGGAGCCAAGGACAAAGGGTAATTTATTCCAAAGGAAGTCAACACCTTTGCTTTGCACTAGCTCTTGCGGTTAAAAAATAGGGCTGGTAATTGGACTTGCTTTATGAAAATCTCATTAGCATTAGCATATAACTAAAATGCACAGCTCCATAGTTAATTGCAATCCTGCACTACGGTTAACAACTACAGTGATGACATTTGCATATTGCACATAAAATTAAAAATGCATGTCAGATAGGTGCTCTTTCAGAAAAAAAAATCCTTGAATAACATTGCATTCACTACAATAATTGGACAGATTTTGAATTTGAATGGAAATTATATGTATAGTATGAGCTTTAGAAAGACAGAGGAGACTGATCAAAGAGGAGGAGAAGCTAAATATGAAACATCGCATAGGCAAAACTCCAGCAGCTGGGGTCTCCTTCTAGGGTAGGGACCTGTAATACTGAACTGTGTGTGCTTTGTGTAAATACAGCCCTTTGTTCTGAGAGTCTCATTTCACTTCCCAGGCATCAGTCTCATCTTGATGCTTTTCCTCTAGACTGTAAGCTCCTTGAGATAATAGACTTGATCTTTTTATATCTTTGAATCCCACAATGCTTAGCATGTACAGCCACTCAATGATTTGTAGGTGTGAACCGACTCAAGCTCTCTAGAGCTGAATCTAGTAGAACTGAGAGGCTGTGCGGTGAAGTGGTTAAGAGCGGATGTTTTGACTTCTAGGTCCTGGAACCGGTTACCCTGAGCCAGTTTTACTTCAACTTCCCTAAGCCTCTATTTCCTCTGCTATAAAATGTTTCCTGCCTTATAAGGTTTCTGAGAAGATTCAGAAAGATAATGCACATACAATACTTAGCACAGCACCATGCCTGGCACATAGCAAGTGCTGTTATTGTTGTTGTTGCTGTTGTTTGGGGGTTAAAGATCATGGGAAAGGGCATGTTGAGGCTGAGGTATAAATCAGTTTTAATGTCAGTCCCAGTGCCAGTCAACCACAAGACAGAACGTTACCATAAGTAATGTGCTTACCACAAGGGCTGATAACTTTTGTTCTATTTCACCAAGAAAGAAAACGAGTTCCTGAAAAGAGAATGGAGGGGCGTAAGACAGCAAAACCACTCTCTAGGTGGACGATGCAAAGATCCATTACCAGACTTTGTACATGAGACTCCTCTGTGACCATAATTGTCTGCTTCTTGGAAGACAACAGTGAGCCAGGAACCAGTCAGGAAGGAAGGCAAGGTAGGGCTTTCTGTGGTGGACTGGGCTCTTCCTCTTCTTTCTTTACTTCTTTCTTTCTTTCTTTCCTTTTCCTTCTTCCTTCCTTCCTTCCTTTCTCTTTCCTTCTCTCTTTCTTTCTTTTTTTAAATTAATTAATTCATTTTTGCTGTGTTGGGTCTTCGTTTCTGTGCGAAGGCTTTCTCTAGTTGTGGCTAGCGGGGGCCACTCTTCATCACCGTGCGTGGGCCTCTCACTATTGTGGCCTCTCCTGTTGCAGAGCACAGGCTCCAGATGTGCAGGCTCTGTAGTTGTGGCTCACGGGCCCAGTTGCTCCGCAGCATGGGGGATCCTCCCAGACCAGGGCTCAAACCTATGTCCCCTGCATTAGCAGGCAGATTCTCAACAACTGCACCACCAGGGAAGCCCTCTTTCTTTCTTTCTTTCTTTCTTTCTTTCTTTCTTTCTTTCTTTCTTTCTTTCTTTCTTTTTCTTTCTCTCTCTCTTTCTTTCTTTCTCTCTCTCTTTCTTTCTTTCCTCGTTCAGCTAATATTATTTTTGTGCCCATACACAAAAAGAGAGGAAAGTTTCAACTTGTAGGGTGGTAGTTGCCAGAGTCAGCTCTGTGTCAGGTGAGTGAATGTCATTGGATTTGGTGATAAGGAGGTCACTGGTGATTCTTCTCCAAGGGCGGTGGGGTGGGGTACTGTAAAGGGGTGTGGGTGAGAACTTGACATCTAGGGTAGGTAGAGAATGACAGGGTGGGAAGAAAATGTAGGAAAATATAGGCTATGCTTTGGCAGTGAAAGAATAAAGCTTAGCCAGTAGCTTAAGGGCACAGCAGAGTTGAAAAAGAACATGTATAGTGTTGGAGAGACCTAAAGTAGGAGCCAGTGAGAAAAGAGAGAGACAAGATAGGAGACAGCTGGAGGTGGTGATACCACTGGAATCAGCCCAAGTGATATGCTGCACAGGTACCTTGTGAGCCGTTCTGTTCTGTGGAACTGAGGCCAGCACCTTCTCATTTGGGTGAGGTGCCTCTTTTCCTTGGCCTGCAGACCTGGTCCTTACCTGTATCCCAATGCATCGTATTGAATTGTAATTTTCAGTTTATTCATCTGTCTCCTCCTTTGATGGTGAGCTCCTCAACTGCAGGAACCATGTCTTATTCATCTGAACATCCCCACTGCCTAGTTCAGGGTCTGGCACAGTCAGTAAGGATTATTTAATTCAACTACATAGTCACTCAGAGCCAGTCTGTTCCATCGTCTGGAGTTCCCGGTAATTACACAGCCCCTTTATAAATTGTCTCCTTCTTGGAAGATAACAACAGGCCAGGAACCAGAGTCAGGAAGGAAAGGCAAGGTAGGACTGGGCTATTTCTTTCTTTCTGTGGTGGACTGGGCTCTTTCATTCATTCATCATTCAGCAAATATTATTTATTGTACCCATACCTATGCAATGCACCGTGCTAGGAACTCAGAGACACAGGTGATCATGGATGTGGACCTGATTGGTATACAGTTCGAAATTCTGGGATAGAAATAAAGTGAAGGATCAGAACTAAAGATAAAGATATGAACGCCTCTGCCCCTATCTTACATATTTCTGATATTAAGGTAAGAGCTGTAAGAAGGCTGTGTATAGTTGACTCACCTCCCCATGCTTGGGGGAGCAAAACAGAAGACAGGGGAGCCCCATCTCACCATACGCTAAATGAATTGTGTGAGGCAGTAACTGAAATGAAGCTAAGAAACCACGATCCTGTTCTCTCATAGCTTTTCCTTAGACAGTCTCTGCCCTGGAGTCTTTCTACTTCTCTCTCTACTCTTTCCATTCTGGCTAGTATGTTTTTACAACTCTCCATTTCCTGTATCCTATTTCTACTTTTGGAAGCCTGTTTTTAGACCCAAGTCTTTCATTTGCCTTTACTCAAAGTTTTCTGCAGACTCACTATCTCTAAGAAAATGATTTTGACCCATAATCTGACTATTGAGGTTGAACCAACATTTTTCACCCCTCCCGATTCCATGTGGGTCCAACTCAGACAAGACCCCAAAACATAACAGCTTTTGTTTAACGGCTGACTCTGGGGCCTCCGATGTAGAGCAATAGGCCTTCGTGGAAAGCGACCGTCACTACCACGTAGTCAAAGCTGTGTACCAGACTGTCCTGATTTCCTCAGTAATCCAATACTTGCAGAGCTTTCCAATTAGCAACAAAGAAACTTTTCCTTTTTCTCTCATGCTTAAAAAATATATATTTTTTCTATTTTCAGAAAATGTTTTACTAGTAATCTCTTTAGGTCTAATCCCCTACTATTCAGTCCGAACATGTTGGCTTTCCACATGTTGCAGGACTAGGACGGGTCTGGCAGTGACCCAGGGGCACAAAGGGGCCAGCAAAGTGGGGTGTAATTCTACTCCCGTCACTGACTCCCTCCTGCCTCTCCGGCCGCTGCACACCCCTCTCTGTGAGTCATAGTTTGTGGAGCCTGGGGTCTAAGAAAAGGAAGTATTGTCTCACAGCTGTAAATCAAGAGTTGTGTTTGTGGATTTTGTTTTCCTGCTTCTCGCTCATGCTTGTTCTTGTTTTCCTGGCACAAGGGCATCTGCACCCGGAACAGCCGCTTATCTCAGCTGGCTGCTATTTGCCGATACCTGGCTCACTCTGTTGTTCTGAAAAGCCACATAAAGGAAAATGTGGGGACTTCTTTCTGATGCTACATTAAACTTATCTGTGCTAAATATGTCTCAAACACCCAAACTGCCTTAAAACCTAAACCAAGTTCCACAAGTGACTCACTCTCAGGCATGCAGGGGGCGGGGAAGGAGGGCAGCGGGGGAGTCGGGGAGAAAAACACACATGCCCTGATCGCCTAATTTTACAGCTCTTGTCTATTTCCCTCTACCACAGACTTATACCCTCAACTTCTCTCCATCTTGCGTCTCTGGGCTCCTGACTGACGCAAGGTCTCTCCTTGCTGGGTGGGGGTCGGAATTCAGCAGGAAGGGCTTGGGTGGTGAGGGAGTGGCCACACACAGCGCCTCCTACCGCCTCTGAGTGGGACTATAGGACACTGCCAGGCATCTAACCAGCCGGCTCTTACACTTGATATTTCCACATTGAGCCTTTCCTTGGCTGGCTCTGTGGGCCAACACAGTTTGCCATTCGGCCTCTTTCTCCCTGCTGGTGCCTTGGCTGGAGGAGAGCCTCCAAAGGTGCCATGATGATGTCCCTGTCTGAGGCTGTTTTCTAGCAGCCCGTAGCAACACAGAGTCATCTGAAGCATATACCTAAAGAATTTATTCTATCCACTCTGCTTCCACTGGAGCTCACCAAAAAAGGAGCTGCTTGTTTATCCAGCTGTCAGCCATTTCCCATAAATGTCTGGCCCAGCTTGCTACACCGTGGCAGGCATTGCGTTAGTACCAATAGGCTGGCCCTCTGCCAGGTCTTCATTGTTGGAGACTCCATCTTGCTATTGAATGCTAAGTATGAGTCAGAGGTGATGCTGATAAAACCCTGGATAGGTCCTGACAACAGGGGCAGACCAAGCCACACAGGGAGAATGGGCCTGACCTCTGCTCTGCAGAGCCGTGGGTAGTTCTGAAGCTTGGTGCCATGTTAGTGCAAACAACGTGAAATGCAATGCAGCTACTCCTGTGCACTCATCACCGGGCTGGGCCGTCAGAGGCACAGAAGAAGTATATGTTGGTTTCTGTAAGAATTATGGCCAACAGCCCAGCTTCTTCATTGGGTTTAGTTTGAAAATAAATGCCTCACTGGACGGTGACATTTATCAACTCTTTTTTTTGTAAGGAAATTGTTGCTTTGTGTAGGCTGATGTGTAGCTTTAATAATCGTATCATTAGTCCCAGGTACTGTGCTAATTCTTCATAGCTGTCCTTCATCTTTTGTATGTATTACTGTATGTATACAGCAGCAGCTGGTGAATGACTGTATCATTAGATAATACCCATATTTCGAGAGGTTAAATTTCCTAGAAATCAGTTTCTAATTTTCATGTGTCCTTGCTTGTGCTCTTTAAGAGATTGAAAAAGAATATTCTACAAAATCCTGTCTTGCTCTGTGGTGATGAGGTCAGACAGACCTCCCTATGAGGCTGCTTTGGAAACTTGGAGACATTTGGGGTCTGCTTAGTCACCACCACAGCTCAGTCCCATGGCTCCTGTCACCACTTTGGTGAGTTGGTAGTACAATAGATATGTCTTCATGGTAGGGCCTGGAATTGAGGGCAGTCACAGAGCAGTTTTCCTGGTAAAAAATAAGTTGTTTCTGGTTATTTCTTATTAGAAGGAATTTCCTAATGGAAAATTCTCCTCCACTAAATAGGATTTTATCTGTACAAAATTTTATTGCTTATGACTATCAGGGTCAATTCCCATTGCCATCTGAGAGTTAGAAAATGACATCTATCATCACATAGGAAGAAGTATTTTTTTCCTATGTTGGTCAAAAGCCAAGTCATTAATTGCCAACCAATGAAGGTACAAGGGGAAAAAAGAAGTAAGAGTTTTAATTGCCCCAGAAATTCCAGATAAAAGTTTTACATTCAGTTACACCTGAGGTAGCAGAAAACGCCAAGGGATTGTTTAAATTCTTTGGCCAAACAAGAATTTGATTTATATAACATTCCTTAGACATGGATCACTGGGACTTGTACATATGTTTGTTATATAGAGATTTTTTTCTCAGTATAACTTCAGGTGGATTATAATTATATATATATATATATATATATTTCAGTCTGGTGTATTAATCTTAAGATACCAAATTATTCAAATTATTTTCAAAGCCACAAACTTTATGTGAGGGTAAAGGTATTGTCATGTAAAATGAAAAAATACTTCCTAGCTATGCTGATATTTTATGCCAACTGAATACAGAATTTAGCTTAAGAAAATCATAAATTTGTAAATTAAAATGAGATGAAAAAAGGTTGACCAGCTATATAAAAAGGGCAGCCATTCAAGTTGTGGAACCTAGGTTCTTTCTTTTTTCACTGCCCACGATTTTGTTTATAGTGTTAATGTTAAAAAGTCAGGGTTTTCCCCACACTATAAAGCACTGATACTATTTTTAATCTAATTCCTACCTACTGGAGTATAATGTAAATTCTTGTGTGTGCTTTAATAATTCTTTAGAAATCATTCTTTGGATTGCCATTCATAGGGTGAGAAGGAATTACTTGATGTATTCCATGTGTTTTTATTGAAGCTAAGATTTAAAAAAAATAAGGACTAGAAAAGTCTGGAGTCACCTCAGATTTTGGTCAGAGGAGGCAGGAGAGTAGTGTAGGGTGACACAATGGTAGTTATGGTGGAAGCCGTCACCCGGCATAGCGCCACAGATTGCTTCACGGGATGACACTCAGAGGTTGTCTTTGATTTTAGTTTACATATTAAAGAAAATTTTACACTGTTGCAGACAAATAGCTTGACAACTTATACTTCACAATACAGTGTGTGCAAAGCACTTAACACCATTCCTGGGACATGTTCACTTCACATTGGGATGCTGGGAAAGGAGGTGACACAAAACGTGGAAGGCAGCATTCTCCATACCTGTAAATGCTGTGGTTACAGAAAAGAGATCTGAGCCTTTGGTTTACCCATCCAAGACTGTAAATTAATTCATTAATTCATTCAACAAATATTTATTGAGTACCCATAATGCTATAAGAGTCTGAAATAGTCTTTTGTTTGTTTGTTTGGCCACACTGTGCAGTGTGTGGGATCTCAGTTCTCCAACCAGGGATTGAACCCAGGCCACAGCAGTGAAAGCACTGAATCCTAACCACCAGCCACCAGGGAACTCCCTGGGAAATAGTCTTTTATGAGTTGTGATATGCAACAGATTAGTATTAACTGTTGAATTAACAGAGGAACCTGAATTATCCATCAATATAAAGGACTCAGGAGTAGCTCAGAGCTCTCCCTGTGGCATGCCATATAACCTGGCTGTATAGAAATTAAAGGGACATGCATTTTGCTATCTGGACAGTTGCTGCTGGTCAAATTGCCACTGTGTGTCTTGGAGGATGAACAGGCAAAGAATTCTATCAGTAAAATGTAAGTCTTCAAAACTAGGATGCTATCATCTTGGGAATATAGACAAAATGGATTTTTTTGTAAAGGGCTTGAATCAGGAAGGACCACAAGATAGGGACCTACCTTGAGCATCATGAGTTTACATGATCAAGGGGGAGGGGAGCTTATGATTCAGAAGTTCAGAGTCAGCACAATCTAAATAAACCTGGTCTTAGAGGAGCAACTGTTTCTCTATGACTCATTGAAGATGCCTTACAAAACCAGAAGCTCTAGAACTAGAGCTTGAAGATACAGAAAAATTAACCATAAACGGAGAAACACTTAATAACACAGCCCTATGAGTACTGTACAAAGGAAGTTTGCTTTTTTGTTCTCATCTAGGTACGTTTCTATTGAAATACAAATGCAGTGTACCACATTTTGCAAAACCCAGAAAGCTCCTAAAATGGGGAACTTTTCAGGATGTTGTTCTCATGAATCAATCACTCACTGATGTTACGCTTATCATAACTAGGTAGGTGGGGATGGAGTTCTTCTAAGAATGAAGGCATTTACATGCAAAAACCAGATTGACATAAACCATTATCATAAAAAGACTGGACGAAATGTCATGAGTAAATGCCCATGGCTAAAGTGCGATTTGAATCAGTAAAAGACTACTGTCTAGGAAATGATCTGATAGGCTGGTCTATTGTGAAATAGACACTGACTGACTAGACTTTTGTTCCCCTTAACACACTTATAAAGTAGTGGAAATTGAAAATTTTCAATGGCAATAGTCATAACTGCAGAGATAATACTGTTATTTTCCGAATATGTTAAAACTAATGTAAATAGTAGTATTGTTTCATTGCTGAATGCCCCTAAATCATCCAGCTATTTCTATTATGAATCATTTAGATACAATTCTATTGCATTGTAGGAAACAGCTCAGATAAAACCTTGGAATGTCTCCAAGGTCTATAATTCCCTTGTGATAAGTACATATAATAGGCAAAAAAAAAAAAAAAAAATTTTTTTTTTGTATTTTGCCTAAGACTGTCTCTGCTCAGTGATTCCATTTTCCTCTTTATTCCATTTTCTGAGATATTGAACCACCAAATATATAACAGAAACAAAATATGCCTAAAGTTCTTTCCTAATGGTCCACCACCTAAGGGCTGTGAACTATGGTGGAAATATTGGAGTAGGAGAGCAAGTGTGTGTTTTCATTAAAAGCATTATTTATACATAAATAATATGATGCATAAATTTGTACTCTTATTTTTTTAAGTATATGTAAGCACTGTGGTGATTATTCATTTCAGAACATTACTGGGTTTACAGAAGCCTTTATCACTGTATGTTTTCTCACCCAACTGGTCGCTAAAAATATAAATACGATAAAATGGAGCATCCTCAAGAATTTTTGACTTTAGGAAGGAATTCTCAAACTTGTCACTGGAAGAATTAAGGTGTTAGATGTGGAAGGACCTCCTTGAGGTTAATTTTTTCCTGAGGAGAATATCAGTAGAAGATGCAGCAGGAATATTTTAGGATGTTCTAGATATTATATCTGCTTCCACAAAAATTACATGCCTACATTAAATTATGTAACCCTTAAATAGGGGAAATTATAATTCTATCCATTTGAGAATGTATAATCTTTTTCAAACACATTTAGATATAAGCCATATGTTAAATTGAGTAAATCAGGTGTTGAAATAAAGTGCTTTACTTTCGAATATATTCCCCCAGTATTTTTAAAATTATGAAAAGTCAGTCACAGCCCAAGTATATCAGAATGAATTAATCAGGCTCATAGCTCTTCTGGAAGAGGATATTGTTTTGACAGTTGAAATTTGGCAGTTGGTAACCTGATAGGTGGTGGATAATGAGATGATACCTATAGTTTGAGATCAAGGAGCTTGCCTTCATCCTGTCAGTATTATCTGTCCTTGTATCCACTGGCACCAGTGCTAGCCAATTGACATGGGACATGGGTTAACCAGTTGACTCATTAGTACCACCCCTAACTCCAGTAGCATGGTCATCTTTCTTTGGAAAGGATTATCCATTGAAGATTATTGGCAGCAATTTTAATCTGCACCCTCTCTTCTTCCCCTCACAATGTCCATTCATTTATACATTGAAAAATATTTTTGGTGTGCCAGGAGCTGTGTTAGATGCTGGGATATAATGGTGAGCAAATATAGCCACGATCAAATAATCCGGCAATGAATATACAATTACAGAGTAAGATAAGTGTTGTAGGAAAGGATAAGGGTCATGAGGAAGAGGACTCTGAATCCAAATGGGGACTTAGAGAAGGCTGCCCTATGGAAGTTTGGCTTGAGTAAGACCTAAAGCTCCGCCAACAAAAATGGTAGCCACAAACTGTGTGATTATTTAAATTAAAGTAATTAAAATTAAATAACTTTTAAAATTCCATTTCTCAACCACACAAGCCACATTCAATGTGTAACGTTGGTCCCAGAGGCTTTAACTTCAGTACCTGCTGGAGTGTTGGTATCTCAGAGGTTAGGTGTTAAGAATCCCACAGATTAGGTTGAAGGATTCTACGTGAGCTGTTAGGAAACTCAGAGGTTTGGTGTTAGTCCAGTCTCAGAGAATGGAGTATTGGCAATCCTATATATATGGCATATATCACTTGCTGTTCAGGTAAAGACATGTATTTCCTAGGAGATATGTGTATTATTTATATATATATATTAAATATATATAATATATATATTTAATATATAGATTATATATATATATATTTAGTGCTGTGGCTTATTACTAGAACTCAAGGAGTTAGAATTTACTCTGGGTCATTACATACAAGCTTCTCAACTTTTTAAGTCAATAGCATGTCCTCCTAAGTCTCTAACTGTAGATCAGAGGATCTTATAGCAAGTATAATCATTGAGCCCTGTAAATCAAGAACTCTGGTTGCAACCCATCCTCAATTTTTAAATTGTGAAAAGTTGTAGGAGCTGCAAGTTATGTGCTATTTTTAATTTATTTCTAACAAAATATAGCTGGAGGTTTTGTCACAGATTAACAAACACAAATTATTGAGATTATTTATTATTTTAATTATGTGACATTATCTTTCCCACTGACAAAAGCAATCAAAATGACTAAAATTGGGCTTCCCTGGTGGCACAGTGGTTGGAAGTCCACCTGCCGATGCAGGGGGCGCAGGTTCGTGCCCCGGTCCGTCAAGATCCCACATGCCGCAGAGCAGCTGGGCCCGTGAGCCATGGCCGCTGAGACTGCATGTCCAGAGCCTGTGCTCCGTAACGGGAGAGGCCACAACAGTGAGAGGCCCGCGTACCACAAAAAAAAAAAAAAAAAAAAAAAGACTAAAATTGAATCAGTGAAAATGAATAGATTCCTAAAGGTTATAAGTGTTGTTGAAAAACAGCATGCATTTATTAAATTTCTTACATGTTACCCCAAAAGGGTTAGTGAGGTAAATACATAGTGACTCCTTCCTTGCGGGTTCAGAACGTGGCTAGGAGTAGACGTAATTCTGGAGATCATTTCATCAATCCTCTCACTCTCTAGATCAGGAAACTGACATTTAGGTTAGGTACACTGACCATTTTCAGTGACTTTAACCTATACTGATAAAAATGTCAGGCAAGACTTTGATAGTAACAGGAACTAGACTGAATGACAATAATATTGTAAGCATTAAATCTCCAGTATTGCAGAATTATAGAGTTTTAGACTTTGAATTACTATAGCAGCGTCTGGTCCAGTATTAGAATCTCCTTGACAACAGCCTTGCAGGTGGTCACCTGCCACTACTTGAACACACCCTGATGAGAAGCTGGATAGCAACCCATTCTATTATGTGGTAGCTTTTAATATTGGAAAGTTTTTACACTGAGTTGGTATTGTTATCCCTATGAATTCCACCCATGGGCTTTGCCCTCTGGAGCCAAGAACTGCAAAGTGTTTGCCGACAGCAATTATGTTTGCTCTAATTCTCTTCTTTTCCAGGAAAGACAGCTCTAGTTCTGAGTTATATGTCATATGTGGGGCAAAGGTGAAGTGAAAGAAAGAGAGAGAAAATAATGTGCTGTGGCTTATTATTAGAACATAAGGAGTTAGAATTTATCCTGGGTCAACAAATACAAGCTTCCCAACCTTTTTGAGTCAATAGCATGTCCTCATTAGTCCCTAATTGTAGATTAGAGGATCTTATATCAAATATAATCATTGAGCTTTGTAATTCAAGAACTCTGGTTGCAGCACATCTTTAATTTTTAGCTTGTGAAAAGACTAGCTACACTGAAAAGAAATCAAATGCCATGAATTGCAACATGGAGGGGAGATCCAATGAAATAAGAGGTGAGACCTTTTACTTACAAAGACTGTGGTCTGAGCTAAATTAATATCAGAATCTGTAGACTTCATGTTCATTAAAACACAATAATACTCAAAATATTATAGCTTTGTTATAAAAAATAAAATTCTTAACAGTTATTTAAATCCATCCTTAAAAAAAAATGTCTCTTCCCATCTCTTCCAATATTAGTTAAAATTCCAGGAAACAACTGATATGCTAGGATATTCTTAGCTATGATTTAAATTAGATTTGGGAAAGTTGTATCATTTTCAAATGTTTTGTGGACAATAAAATATAAATTTACTTTGACTTAATTTTAATTTAAATCCTAGAAGGCACCCTTTTCTCTAGAAAACCTAGTACATGGATGGTGCTTATTTAAATATAATTGTCCTCATGAATTCAAAGTATAAAATCACTTATTTTCTAAATAGAGAGGCAGATGAATACACACATTTATCTGGAAAATCCAGCTACATAGATGTTGATGTTTGTTCAAAAACTGATTTACCTACAGACGGAAATATTTTTAAAGCAGTCTAAGAAACCAAAGACAAACAGACTTGAAATGGAATTTTGTTGAAAATTGCTTTGAGTCTGGTGGGATTTTTGAATTCTGACCATAACTAGATTTGGCTCTATGTAAATCTGCTCTTAAAAGCTTTCACTGTGTATAGGCCTATAGCCGTTTATTCACTTACCCATTACACGTCATTTTGCGTAGTGAGAACTGGCGAAAAGTGGATTCTGTTTATTAGATTGCCCATGGGAAGGAGTAGGTCCAGTGAAAACATTTTTGCAAAGTGTTTGCTATTTATTTGCTAGAATGATAGCAATGTTAAACTTGAGGGATGTGTGTATATGCATGTTAAAATTAAGTTTGGCAGTTAGGTTGTTGTACACAATGACTATTCAATTTATTTAGGGTCCTCTACATCCTAGGCATCTTGCCAAATGTTAGAGGGGATATAAAGATGAATAAGACAGTTCCCACCCCACACTGTGACTAGTGAAACCAATGCCCAAAGAAATAATGATATAGCATGCTGTCTTATAGGATGTACAGAATGTTGTTGTAATATATTGGGTTGGCCAAAAAGTTTGTTCGGGTTGTTAGCATCATCTTACAGAGCAACCCGAACGAACTTTTTGGCCAACCCAATAAAATAACAGATTGTGACATAGTAGAAAATTTCAAATACAAGTTCCATGTTGAATGAAGACTTTGAAGCTATGTACACTGAATCATGCAGAAAAATTATTAAAATTGTAAAATGAAATATCCAACTCTCTCAAAATCTTTTATTTTCCACGTTTCTTCTTTGAAACAAAATATATTGTTTATTTCTTCCTGGCATTCTGAGCATCTTACCTTTTTCTAAAAGTTTTCCATAAGATTTTTTAGAGAATTTCCTGGGAGAAAAGATAATTTTGATCTGGGGCTTGAGGAAATGAAGATTTTCTGAGCAGGAAGGAGCAGAGTCACACTCTAGGCCTAGGGACTTGCATGTGCAAAGGTGGGAAGCTGTGATCTGAATTTGGGGATTGGGAAACACTGGGCTGCTTATTGGGGTATGAGAGGGGAAATGGTAGCAGATGCAACTAGAAAGATGTCGAAGCCAGGCTACTAAGAGTCTAACTACATCCTCAGGTAGTGGAGAAACAGCAGAGGGTTTTAAAATTTTGTTTTATTCTTAATTATTTGTAAATAATTTCAAATTTACAGAAAAGTTGTGAGATGAATAGTATAAGGAACACCTGTGTATATATCCTTTACCCAGATTCACTTATTGTTAATATTGTGTTCCATTTGCTTTTTCATTTGATATCTCTCTCTCCTTCTCATTATACACACATACATACATATATGTGTGTGTGCACATATACACACACACACACACATAATATGTTTTCCTGTACCACCTGAGAGTAAGTTGAATCATGGTCCTCTTCTCCTAAATACCTCTGTGTGTTTTTCCTATAAAGAGGGGTGTTCTCTTCATAACCACACAGCAGTTATCAGCTTTAGTAAATTGAACCCTGATATAACAATTTTTAATCTAACCTGGAATTCATATGCCAGTTTTGTCTACTGAAGGAATAACATCTTTTAATAGCATTTTGTCCCTTCCAGTACAGGCTCCAGTCTAAGATAAAGTATCACATTTATTTTTTATGTCCTTTTACTCTTTTAATCTAGAACACTCTACAGCCTTTCTTTGACTTTTATGACACTGATATTTTTGAATATAGCCCCTTCTCTTTTTTTAGTAGAACAGTCTTCATTTTCACGAAGGGGATTTTATATAGGGGGTGACATAATCAGATCTGAATTTTAGAAAATGTCATTCTAGAGACAATGTTAAGGATGGACCCGAAGGCAAGAGACTATTGATATGGCAATGAAATAGGCTATTGTTGGCCAATATTCCCTTCTGGGCAGGCAGGGATACAGGGTCAGAGCCTGGCCAGGATCCCTGAAAGTTGGGGCAGGCATAGGACTGGAGAGAAAGGGATTCAAAATGTCTGAGTTCTGGGTAAGTCTGCTTTAGAAAGAAAAGAGCAGTCTGAAATGCCAGGGAGTTGGTGGAGAAGCAAGACCCCGATCTAAAACAGTGGACTTGAATTTCAGATCGGAGCATAAAGCAAATCACATAATGTGAGGATCCTTCTGAAAAAATAGCATTACATGCACAGTTGAGCTTACAATAATGGAAAGTAAATCCTCATGAACTAAAAATTAAGATGGAAGAAAAACCAAAAAGCTAGGCATAAACTGAATTCTAGAAAACTTGAAGGGAGATTTCTGGCAGATGTAGGAAGTTAAGCCTTATGTGTCAGTGAAGCAGGGAATGGAAAAGGGGTCCATGCATAAAGCCAAGATCATTGAGGGCTGTACCCTCCATAAAAGAAAGCAAAAATAAAAATAAAACAACTATGGGCACTGTGAGGTGATAAGGAAGCTTGCCTGTCTTGGCCTGGACTTTGGGTAGAGGGAAAAAAAGTCTCATGTCAGTTTGGATTTTAATTTATACTGCTTTAGTGGTCTAGAAACTTTTCAGCCTAGAAATCTACATAAAAAGAAGCCAGAGGTAACACACATTTGCCCAATAGAAGCAAATGAAAAACTGCTTGGGAGAGACATACCTTCAATGTAATCTATGCAAAGATTCCTACAGATAAAGCCTTGATGAAGATGAGTTCAATCAAAAACTATAAAACACATGTGGAAGAGGAGGGAATCCACTGTAAGAATCCACAGAGACAACTAAACAGCAGAGTTAAATTCCCAGGAACTTGAGATAATAGAACCAATGACTTAAGGCTATAAAATAAGCATTTAAAAATGGTTAAAGACCTAAAAGAATTAATCTAAACCATAAGAAAAGAATAAGATACTTGGGGGAAAAAACAGAAAAATTTGAAAAATAAACAAGATAGAACTTCTAGAAATACAAAATACAGTTAATTTAAAAATTTGGTTAAATAGAAAATTGGTTACAATAAAAGGAAAATGAGTAAATTGGGAGACAGAAAAGATATTTAAAAGAGTAAGAGATATGGAGGAATGAGAAGAATTATTTGGAATACAAGAAAGAGAGTAGAGATAATCATGGAGACACAATATTCAAAGAAATAAGGGCTGAGAATTTTCCAGAATAAATGAAAGGTATGAATCATCAGATTCTAAGTGCACAAGGGGACCCAAATGAAAATAAATACACACCTAGGCACATTGGGGGGGAACTATGAGCAAAAATAATCAAAGGATAGAAAAGATATTAAAAGTAAACAGAGAAAAAAAGACATTGTCTTTATTTTTTAAAAATTTCTATTGAAATACAGTTGACTTACAATGTTGTGGTAGTTTCAGGTGTACAGCAAAGTGATTTAGTTATATATTATATATATGTATATTTTTTTAGATTCTTTTCCATTATAGGTTATTATAAAATATTGAGTATAGTTAAGACATTATCTTTAAATGTTAATTACACTGATAGCAACAATAGAAGCCAAAAGACAATAAAATAATATTTTCAAAATGCTAAGAGAAAATAACTGTTAACTGCAAAGTCATACCCTGATAACCATTAAAGAACATGAGGGACATAAGAAACATTTCTGGATGTATAAACACCCAACACACAAATATATGTATATCTACACTTGAATACAATCAATTCTTTTTTTTATAGGAGACATCTATTTTATTTTTTATTTTTATTTATTTATTAATTTTTCGTGGCCACACCGTGCAACTTGCAGGAGCCTAGTTCCCAGGAGGGATGGACCTGTGCCCCCTGCAGTGGAAGCACAGAGCCTTAACCACTGGACCACCAGGGAATTCCCTACAATCAACTCTTTTGGGTTTTTTTTTTTTTTTTTTGATGTGGACAATTTTTTAAGTCTTTATTGAATTTGTTACAATATTGCTTCTGTTTTATGTTTTGGTTTTTGGCCCCGAGGCATGTGGGATCCTAGCTCCTCGACCGGGGATTGAACCCGCACCCCCTGCATTGGAAGGCGAAGTCCCAACCACTGGACCGCCAGGGAAGTCCCTACGATCAACTCTTAATAAAAGAATTTCTAGGGACTTACCTGGTTGTCTAGTGGTTAAGATTCTGAGCTCCCAAATGCAGGGGGCCTGGGTTTGATCCCTGATCAGGGAACTAGATCCTGCATGCTGCAACTAAAGATCCTGCATGCGGCAACAAAATCCCGAGTGCCACAATGAAGACCCAGCGCCGAGGAAGGAAGGAAAGAAGAAAGGGAGGGAGGGAGGGAGTGAGTGAGGGAGTGAGGGAGGAAGGAAGGAAGGAGAAGGAAGGGAGGGAGGGAAGGAGGAAGGGAGGAAGAATTTCTAAAGGATGTACTTAAGGAAGGGAAAACTTTTACCCAGAAGGTTTAAGTGCAAGAAAGAATGATGAGCAAACGAATTGTTAAATATGTAACCAAATAAACATACAATTGAATAAATCACTAAATTACAATGTCTAATTTCAGGTTAATAAAAAGAAAGAACTAAAATGTGGGCAACAATTACATGTAAAATGAAGGAGGGATGATCAAAGGGATGTTAAAGGGATCTAAGGTTCTTGTGTTTAAAAATAGGTAGAGCAATTGTTTAATTTTAATATAATTTTTTTTTAATTTAAGGATAATCACTAAGAGAATAGTTATAGGGTATATACTGTCCAAAACATCAGTGAAGGGAAATAGGAAAAAGCTGTGATTGATCCAAAAGAAGGCTAGAAAGAAGTTTTTTAACAAAAAAAAATTTCTTTTTAAAAAAGAAGTTTTAAACAGCAACAACAGCAACAGCAACAACAACAACAAAAGAAAGGCAAAGAGAAGATCCAAAATAAGAGAAATAACTCCAAATATATCTGAAATTATAATATATACAAGTGGACTAAATGCTTCCATTAAAAGATTGAGATTCTCAATTGAATGGAGGAAAAATACCTTTACCATCTTTATAATAGAAATACCTAAAATTTAAGAGCATATTTGAAGTAAAAGTGTTAAAGATGAAATCGACAAATTCTAAACAGCTGTACTCTCTATAGTAATATCAAACAAAATATTTTTTAAGGAATGAAGTATAATTAGGGATTAAATAATTAAAGGAACAATTCCCAAGACAGTATAACAACTTTTAATTTAAATAGGGCTAATAACATAGCTTTAAATTATGTAACAAAAATTGACAGAGCTGTATTGGGAGAGATAGGTGTAGAAAGAAGCAATAACAAGTTAAATTTGAGGTGAGTACCTGTGAAACCTCCAGTGAGAGATCTTAAAGGCAGTTGGACATAACTGGTCTGTATCTCTAGAGAGAGGCCAGATGTAAGTCTAGAAATTTGAAAGTACAGACTGTATTACTCCAAGTTCAATAGATTCTGAGCTTCTTGAGGAGAAGAATTACATATTCAACTTTGTAAGGCCCTTGTGCCTATCACAGTGTCTTATACAAGTGCTCAATAAAGGTTAAATTGAACATAATCTAATAGATATTGACTTTTTAGAATGTATACATTTTTAGTTCTAGAGATTAATATTTACTAAATGAATACTATGGGGACTGTAAGAAGGTTTGAGACATAGTTCCTGCCTTTAGGAATATTGTAATTCAGTTGAAAGATTTTTTTTAAAAACCCAGTTACTTGAGAAATTAAAGAGCAATACTCAATTGTCTATAATCAAGGTTTAATTGCTGTAGTATTTGGGTGAAAAGAGAAATTTCACCAGAGATTTGAGACATTGGAGAAAGCTGTAAATAGGTGAAATTTTAGTTGGTCCTTGAAAAATGGGCATCTTCCGTTGAAAAAAAAGAGGGAAGAGAACATTTTGGTTTGAAGAATTAGCATAAATAAAGGTTTAGAGGTAGAAATTATTGTACGTATTTGTGTGACATTGATGATGCTAATTTCACTGTAGCATAAGTGGTAAGAATGGTAAGAGAGAAAGCTGGAGAAATGGTCATAGGAAGTTATGGAGGACCTTAAACTTGTTAGGGGTATTGGGATTGCTTACTAGGTAATATAGAATCATGGGTTCATAAGTTGGTCTGATAATTTTTATAAGCTATTTCTATAAATAATCTGGAAGTAATGTGTGAGAGGGCTTGAAAAAAGAAGGGAATGGGGAAGCAGGAAAATCTGTTAAAATGTATTTAAAGTAATCCAGGTATAAACTCATTACATCCAGGGCTAAAGTAAAACCAGGGGAATGGAAAAATAGGGTAAATTTGAGAGACACTTCAAAAAAAGAAGTGACAAAATTTGGTTTGATTGGGTATAAGCAAACAAAATTAGAAATGTCAGTGTTAAACCTAGAGTAATGATGATATCCTGGACAAGCAACTAAGTGAAGAAGAGTCAATAATTCATAAATTCATAGAAATTTAGATATGGTAAGGACCTTAGAAATTATATCCATAGACCCTTCTTTTCAAAGGTAAGGAAACTGACATCAGAGAGTTTATGTAATTAGTTCATGGTTACCCCAGTGGTTAACTTTGAGAAAATGGCTGGAATCCAAGGAGAGATACCCTGAGCAGTTGGGATTGTGCTACTGGTGGGAAATCACTGTTGGTTGTATTGATCTGGGGAGTCATCTGAAAGGCAATTGGAGACATAGAAGTGGATGTACTCTTCAAGGAGAGGTTATGTAGGGATGAGAGAAGAGAAACAATGATAAAGTCACAGGGAATTTCCACTATAGGAATTCAAACTAGAAGGGAGATGGCTCCCAAAGGAGTTTGGAAAGAATAGATTAGATATGAAGACAATCAGACGAGGCCAGATCCAGATCCTGTTGTATGTTGCCCTTATGATTTCAGTTTTTTGTTACATATTTTATTTTGCACAAAACTCAGTATCCTACTGCATTTTTATGTAACCATCACTACATGTTCTATCAATACTTTATTTCATGTGATTTTCCTCCCATGGATGTCCCTTTCTTTATTAATGTTTAATAATATAATAAACAAACATGAACTAACTTTTCATGTTTGAAACATTGACAATAATATACCTATGTACTACTCTTCCATCTCTCTGACTCACCACACCTAATGTAAGCACAATTCTTTGCATTTTCATATAGTTTTATCACTATATATATACATATACCTGCTAAATGAATTTTGTAGTAACTTTTTTACTTTAAAGGGGCCATAAGTAATCTTTGGAACTTGCTTTTGCACACAGAATTATGTTGTTAAGATTCATCCATACTGTATGTAGCTGTAGTCCGTTCATTTATACTGCTCTATAATATTCTGTATATGACTATGCCACACTTTATTTTCCTGTCAAAGGTCATTTAGCCTATTTCCAGATAGTTCAGTCTATTCTGAATAGGGCTTCTATGAACATTTTCATACATGTCTCCTGGTGTATATTGCAAGGACTTCTATTGGGTATATCTACATATATTGATTTAAAACTTTCTGGGGACTTCCCTGGCAGTCCTGTGGTTAAGACTCTGTGCTTCCACTGCAGCGGGCGTGGGTTTGATCCCTGGTTGGAGAACTAAGATCCCACATGCTGCGCCGTGCGGCCAAACAAAAAAACAAACACTCTTTCTGTGAAGCATAGCACATTAGGATGGCATTAGGTGAACTCTGGTTGTGGAAATTCAAGTCTAAAATAATCAACATCTTTTCCTAAAGTGAACAGATTCAAATACCACGCTAGGAGCCTTATAAAGTGCCCACGTCTAGGTAAGGGATATTTACCAAATGTTTTCTTGGGGAGCAAAATTATAAGCTGGAGTTGGTCACTGATTTTTTTCCACTGACCCAATTTAATGTCAATGCTATTTTCAGGATACAAAAGGAAAACTGAGGGCCAGAGGCAAGGAAGAGAGGTAACAGGTTAACTGAAGCTTAGCACTGCTTGGCAGCTGGTCCAGAAAAATTCACCTTCATCTCGTTTGAGGGTCCTCTTACCCTCCCTAGCAGCCCTCCTTGTGTGAGAGCGAACAATATGAACAAAAAGAACCAAGGAAAAGGGCTCTGTCAGATTTGTTCACTCAGAATCAGTTGATTGTCTGCCAAGAAAAGTTTCTCATCTTCAAGAGGTTCTGAGCTTAAAGTTCTCATCTCTTTGTGAACACACAAGAAAGAACTCTTCTCTGGTCGGGGATCCTGCATGTGTGTATGTGTGTGAACACAGGCACAGACAGACGTGCAAAGGAAAAGTGAACACTGGACAGACACAGAAGCTATACTGCCATTCTCTTTATTATTGTCTTCTATTTTCTGAGGTGTAACAAATATATTTTCACTTAAATAGAAATTGTTACTATAACCTAAATAGCAATAACCTTGTTGCTGAAACTTCCCACTCATTTTTACTTGTAGTAACCATATCTTAAAAATCTATGTACATTTTTAAGTCAAGCCTCCTAATTTCCTGCTTTAACCAAGCGTCTTAGCCTTTGTGCCCAATGACAATTTGCTCCCTTTCACACCCATCTTGAAGGGTGTCATGATGAAAGGGAAAGAATGGTTATCTGGTTATAAATGGCTGCAGAAATGGAGGACCATCCAAAGGGGCCAATGGAATTAGCAGTGTGATGTGAGCCATATTGCCTTACAGTGAGGTCTTCTTTGACAGGACCTTAGGGAAGAATCTTGTGGTCTCTAATTTCTAGTCATTTGCTGTACTCCTTTTCTTCTTGGAAAATAGATTTTTTAAAAAGTTGAATAGTATACAAATGGCATGCATTTAGGTGGAACACAGTGCCAATGCATTACCAATTATTCCAAGCCCACACACAAAACATACATAATGAAAATATTGTTTCTGAATTACCATGTGCATTCTACAAGAAGATATTTAAATCAAGATGGAAACAGCAGAGGTTTCTTCCTTCTTTGGACAGTACTGTAGGGCATAAAAAGGAACTATAGCTCTTTTCCTTACTGTGTCAAACAAGGATGCATTTCCCAATTTTTTTTTACTACCCCCATCAAAAGGGCTGGATGTAAATTGTATCCAGTTAAGGTCTGTGCTTACAGGTACATTCCTGTAAAGTGGATATTATTTGGAAATTCTTTATGTAACTCCTACTCAGCATTTATCTCAATATATTGTTAATATTTAAGGTTTTTAGACTCAGTCCTATGAAATAATATTATCGTTGCATGTTTACCCACCTCCAGTTTCCTGTAACAAAATATGAAAACTTGACTGCAAATATGTAGAGTAGAAAAGGTGAATTCCTCTTGTAGAAACAGAATTAACTGGAGCATTCTGATTCTCGTTGAGAATTAGTACGGCAATTTTTTTACAGATAAAAGAACCTCTTATCTTATGAAGAGCTGCATTAATTACAGCCTGAAATTCTGTTTCACGTATCCTGTTTCAGAGCCAAGGAGAGAGCGGAAAAGATGTTTGCTGTTGGAAATCTGTACTCCCATTTTCTTTTTCTTCTTATAAAATAGCTTTCTGAAAGGTAAATAGTACACAAATGCCATGAGTTTAGGTGGAACACAGTGCCAAAGCAATACTAATTATTCCAACAACAGCAGTAGCTATAACTTTAAAAACAAAAAACAAATTCCAATGTTATGAGTAACGTTGCTGATCATAATAAAAGAAGATGAAATTTAATGTCAATAGCAGTAAGAGTGTAGGAGGTAATTCTATTTCATTTTCTTTTCAGACAAAACAGAAACAGGACGTGGTGGTACAAGCAAATGAAAAAATCCAGGTAATAAAGAGTATAGACGTACCTTTGATCTACCTTGAAGCCAAAAGCTTTGGATTTAGAGCTATAAAAGGAAGTTAGGGGGCCTCCCTGGTGGCGCAGTGGTTGAGAGTCCGCCTGCCGATGCAGGGGATACGGGTTCGTGCCCCGGTCTGGGAGGATCCCATATGCCGCGGAGCGGCTGGGCCCGTGAGCCATGGCCGCTGGGCCTGCGCATCCGGAGCCTGTGCTCCGCAACGGGGGAGGCCACAACAGTGAGAGGCCCGCATACCGCAAAAAGAAAAAAAAAAAAAAAAAAAAAAAAAGGAAGTTAGGAAGTTTTCCTTTTCTAGAATTATATTAAGACCTATAGTTCTTGTTATTTCCTCACATTACCCTTATTGGGTGATAATGATCAACCAAATAAATGGATATATAGGAGGGATGTGAGAATAATCTATTGAGCTGATGTTCTCTATGACAGTGATACTATTGTACATGCCAAGTTCACCAATACCTACTTCCGGTTTTCTTTGCATCTCTTCTTGAACTTTGTCCCCTTTCCTATTTACCTCCAACGATCGGTTTAAGTCCAACTTGGTGTGCATACAAGCCTGCTATATAGTGGTGCTGCCTACATGCTCAGGGTTAGGGTAAAATTCTTTCCTCGTTTATTTATGCATCTCTAAAGAAGCCAGGATACTCTTATGCACTGTTACTATAGACCACATTTTCTATAACACATCCAGGAAAAGTATCAGGTCAAATGGAATACTTATAGGATATGAAGGAATTTAAAGTAGCAGCAGGCAAGCCTAATTCTATCAGATAAAGCACAAATAACAATCCTATTACTCTTCTGTAAAAGTCCTGGGTAAATAAACATGTTGAGTTCAATAAAATAACCAAGTCCAATATGGGATTGAGAGTCACCAGAGTAAAGCCAGCGCCCTGAGGTGCTCAGAATGAGTTCACGTTTACAAATGCTGTTGCCTGGTGTAGTAGAAAGAGCCCCACAAACCTAGATTTGAGTTTCAGATCTGCCATTGATTGGCTGGTGACCTTGGCCAAGTGAGCTTCTGATCCTCAGTACTCCTCCACAAAGGGGAGAATGATACTTAGCTTGCTGAGCTATTGGTAAGGGTAGATATATTGTACAAAGTGTCTAGAACAGTGCCTGGCACATATAGGCTCAAAAGTAAGCTGCTTTTGTCATTACTGTTATTAAGCATCTTGGCACACTGCTTTTCTATCAAATGCCTCTAATATTATAATGAACATAAAGACCCCACTGAACCTGAAATAATAACTAAAATAATAAAATACCTTAAATTCAGAGAACAGTTCTGATCCAAAGCACTTAAAACCCTCCTCTCTATTTCTCCTCTGATTAGTTTTGTAAAGTGAAAGGAATGAGGACATCCAAGTACAGGTGCAGGGGTAGGATGGGATATCACTGCCTGGCCACTTTCTAGCTGCACCACTTTTCTTTTCTGCGGTACGCGGGCCACTCACTGTTGTAGCCTCTCCCGTTGCGGAACACAGGCTCCGGACGTGCAGGCTCAGTGGCCATGGCTCACGGGCCCAGCCACTCCGCGGCATGTGGGATCCTCCTGGCCCGGAGCATGAACCCGTGTCCCCTGCATCGGCAGGCGGACTCTCAACCAGTGCACCACCAGGGAAGCCCTAGCTGCACCACTTTTACCAGCCAAGCCACGAGGGATGTCTCAAAGGATCCCATCCACTACAAAAAGTGCAAATGAATTGGAGTCACCTGAAAAAAAATAAAGAATTTGGAAAACGAGCAATTTACACAGAAGCTAAGAATTGAGGCAAAGATGTGGATTCCTCTCAAATATCATTTTAAAAAATTTTGTCCAGAATTAGCCCAGTCATTGCTTCCATTCTCAGCTTTTCTCAAGCTGTCAAAAGAGAGCCAAACTTAGTTCGTAGTTCCTTCAGGTGTCTTGCTGGGTGCGAAATGATAGGAGGCCCTTCATCTCTTCCCTGGTGTTGCAATCCTTTCTCTTTGCGTTAGCTTCATCCACCAACGGCCTCATGCCAACACTTTGCCTACTATTTTCTTCTCTGTCTCTCCTTCCCCTGTGGCCACTTGGCCAGCTTGCCAGCAGTGGATTGGCCCGGAGCAGTGAGCCGTCACGTGATCGACTCCCAGCCACTGTGAAGCACCCACATGTGAGTTTTCCATGACGCACCTTCTGCCGTCACACTGGCTCTCAAGTAAATCAATGGTCAAATCTTTTCCAAAAGTGGTTTTGACAAAGAACAGCTTAAATCGCCCAAGATGTTGACAAATGGGCTGTTATCTAGGAGAGCGAGTAAAGCAACCTACAGATAAGGCCCACCTCTTTGTCTCCTTGCCTTTTTACACTGATATTCCTGTGGAGACAAAGGAAAAGAAGAAAAGGAAACAAAGGCAGATCTCTAGCTCTGGCTGTCCCAGGGTTGATTAGGATGCTGATCTGTGTGTCAGGTTTCTAGGTTCTCACCCAACTTCTTGGCTGCTATTCAAAGGATTTAGCAGTGCGCTTTGTAAATAGTGGTGTACAAAGCCAGTCTAAAAATAGTACATTTCCAGGGTCTGAATTGGGTGAGTGGAATGGGTGGCAATAGCTGTATTGTACAAGACAGATTACAAACAAGTTACTCGATGGTGCTTGATATGCAGGGTTATTCACATGCTTCATCTGGCTTCGTTAAATAATGCAAACACATTCACCAACGTGCTTGATCGTTTTGTTTATTTGTGCTCTGGAGAGCTTGTGTGTGTTTATGACCGACAAATGTACATGTTCTATTTTCTGACAATCAAACAAAGCTCTCCCGATGAGGTAAACAGCTGAGTTAAACAGTGGAGCCGACACTACTGAGAATCGCTGATGTGACACTATGGTGGTTGTTAATGACAGGTTTCCTGCTGCGCTTGCTGCCCTAAAGGATTTTTGCTGAAGGTGGGAATCAACAAGAGGGTCTGATGATTAGGGGGACTGCTAGGTCTGGCTGAAATCTCTCTGGAAACCATGTGCGTGAACGCTTGCGCCTCACTAGTAATTTTTCACCAAGGAAGCTACTGCGCTTGTTCTTCCTCGCCCTCGCTCCTGTGGACGGGCTGTGTGGACCACGGAGAGTAGAACAGTGCTCGCTGTTGCCGACTGCAGAAGGCAGGTCCCAGGTACCTTTCACAGAAGACTAAGGCTCAGGGAGAATCCCAAAGGAACTTTAAATAAAAACTTAATTTTCTAAAATGAGATGCTGGGAATGTGTTTTGCAGTCATCTGAAAGCAAAAGACCCCACTTCTATTTTCAGCTGTAAGTGGTGGTTGTTCCTATATATGTTGAGAAGAGAAATGTTCTCTTACCAAAGTACAACGTAATTATTACCTCCATAAATAATTGTCTTCCAGGCAGTTTGGAGATGCTTTTATTTAATATAATGTGGTAACTCTTAGGTGAAGTCCTTGATTGTTCTGGCAGGTCGATTTCCTTGTAGAAGACAGAAACTTAGAACAGGGACAGCTCTTGAAGGAACTGGACCAGAGAAATACATTAAAGAGGATTAAAACAAAAGCAAACAAAACCCCAGGCTGTCACTTTAGCAAACATTTCTCCTACCCAAATTTCATGCCTTTAACTTGATACAGTCTTGGGTAAATTGGGTCTGATGGTCTGAGAGTGTACATTTTGACACTCTGCTCTCCCCTACTTATGTATGACTTGGGAAAGGTACAGAAATGCTTTGACCCTCCAGTTTCCTCATCCATAAAATGGTGAGAATAATACCCATCTCATTGTGAGGACTGAATTAGGTAATGTAAGCAAAGCACTTGGCCCGGGATAGTAAATGGGAGGCAATTAGACAGCATTCCTGGACATGGCCTCTCACCTGCCTAAAAACATCCCAGTCTCCCTCCAAATACGTATCATCTCATAGGCTGAACACAATGCAAATGTCTAATTCCTTTTGAGAATTACCTCCATCATCATCGTTATTATCCTCTTTGTTGAATGAACAGTCCAAACAGCATTAAATCAGAATTTCCTGGCATTTCCCTCTTTGTCAATAGCTATGTGATATTGGGTGTTAATATTTCTTTAGAGCTGCAGTGGAAGAGAACATAAACCATGATATGCGCCATTCTGGAATTTCCTCAACCTGGCTTTTTCTTTCTTATGCAAAGGAATTATGCTTTTTTTCCCAATAAGGCAGATATTTGTTTACATCCCTAAAGAGTCAGAAAAACAACATAGATTTCATCTCTTGTTTGAGACTGAATTTTCCAAACAATTGAAAGACTATAACTGAGTAGACTTTTGGGGGGCACAACCTCAGGCATGAGCAAAAGTAAGCTCTGAAAGAACCTGATGAGTTATGGAAACATGAAAAGCCAAATAACACCCTAAAAGTCATTATCACAGCAAAAATATTTACCCACAATGTTTGTGAAGTTAAGGACATATGAGGTAGCTCTATAAATGGAAAAAGCAAACTGTAATGTAGATGTTACCTCTGCTAGTAACTACTTTCCAGATTGGCTTTCAGTATCCATGCTACAGTGTTCTAAACTTATTCTACAAAGAAGGATCACTTTATGTATAGTGATCATTACCTAAAGTTAACTAAGTTCCTTATAAACAGGGTCTCAGGCAAATATATGAAAATATTGGAATTGACCTTTTTAATAAAATTTTCACATCACTATACTTAAAAATCATACTGAAAAGACAAAAGATTTTGAAAATTGTCCAAATTTCATTTTCACTGGCCAAATTGAATTAATTCCTCTGTTTTCTCTTCAGAGGGGCACAATTGTGCCTCTAAGGGGCTTCTCTTCTCAAAGGGATAAAAATGCACAAACACAGCAACTAAAAGAATGACATTCAATTCATCTGAGATTTGTTTTGCTTTTCTGTTTTATTGTAAGCCTATCTACTAATGTGCTGACCGTGTTCTAGGCACTGAGAGGGATTAAAAGCTGTCACTGTGCTCATGGATCTTGTTGAGGGAGAAATGACTCTCATCTAAAAACTACTCAAGGCAGTGTCCATAAGTCCCCAATTCAATTGAATCAGCCACTAATATAATGGCAGAGATCAACAAGGCTGTGTATGGTTAACAGCAGGTAGGCTGGTGTGGCAGAGAAGTGGAATTTAGTAAAGGTAGATGAGGGTGGCTATTATGGGCTGAATTATGTGCCCCCCAATTCATATGTTGAAGTTCTAACCCTTATACCTCAGAATGTGACTGTATTTGTATATAGGGTCTTTAAAGAAGTGATTAAGTTTAAATGAGGTCATTAGGATGGGCCATAATCCAATATGACTGGTATCCTTCTAAGAGGAGATGAGGACACAGACACACACAAAGGAGAGACCACGTGAAGACACAGGGAGAAGATGTTATCTGCAAGCCCTGAGGAGAGGTCTCCAAAGAAACCAACTCTGCTGACACCTTGATCTTGGACTTCTAGCATCCAAAATTGCAAGGAAATAAGTTTCTACTGTGTGAGCCACCCAGTCTGTGCTACTCTGTTATGGGAGCCCGTGTAGACTAATACAGTGGTCTTGAAGGATGAATGAGATTTATTTAGGTCGAGAAAAGAGGGAAAGTGGGTGCTACACTTCTGTCTCTCCTGTTATTCAATATTTGCATTTTATTTTCCTTGTTCGTGTACTTGTCCTACTATTAGGTGTAGAAGTTAGAAGACAGTGGGGAGAAGGGAGATGGGAAAGGAATTCGGGAAGGGAGAAGTGAAAACAGAGAAAAGAGACTCTTTGATACCAGACTTGTGTTTTACTAGAGACCATCAGGTATGGAAAAGCAACAAAAAGCAGCAACTATAAAAGCAGTGAGCAGTTTTAAAACTAAGGGATGGCATTAAGAATAAGGAACTGGGGCTTCCCTGGTGGTGCAGTGGTTGAGAGTCCGCCTGCCGATGCAGGGGACATGGGTTCGTGCCCTGGTCCGGGAAAATCCCACATGCGGCAGAGCGGCTGGGCCCGTGAGCCATGGCCGCTGAGCCTGCGCGTCCGGAGCCTGTGCTCCGCAACGGGAGAGGCCACAACAGTGAGAGGCCCGCGTACTGCAAAAAAAAAAAAAAAAAAAAAGAATAAGGAACTGTAGAGCGTTTAACAAGGTTATCAAAAGTCTGAAATTTATCTGCACTCAATAAGGAGGTCTTTATTGCTCACTTGTGGCATCTTGATAAGTTCAACCTCTATCTTCTAATGATAAATTCCAGTATTATCATTACAGTTATGACTTATTTGATATTTATAACACCCCAGGGTTTCCTTCTTGCCACATTATTTTTGGACTGTAGAGATACATTTTTTTTACAATGGATATAAATGATGTAAATGTAATATGGAAGCATTTATATCAATAGTAAAGACATGGCTGGGCTACTTAGTCAAATAGGACTTGTCACTCAAGCAATTCTCATTACCCATTAAATATTTCCCAGTGATTGAAGGGTTTTCAGTTGGTTGAGAAACATAATAGAGACAAATGCCAGTTTGTGAAGATAAAATGCTGCCTCAACTCTAAGCTGTTAATGTAGGAAGACCCTGAAACTTATCTAATATATTCTACCACCTGGACATAATTTGTTTTCAGTGGTGATGTCAAGAAATTTGTGTTTAAATGGCCACGTGCACGTCGTTGTTTCTTAAGGAAAGAGCTTATGTTTGGCCTAAGCTTCTGTGAGTACTTTAGTCTCAATAGTAAATTTAGAGAAATGTTTCTTTCTTTACAATTTTGCAAGTTGTGTTGGGGAATGGGCAGGAAATAGAATTACTGAGGAAGGGTTTTATACTCTGATCTAAACTATGAGGCAAATATTTGGTATGGTGAACATTTCTCCCTTCAGAACTCTCTTTTTTCTCTCCTAAGGATCAAAAGACCTGGGTGCTTTCAGAGGTCCCTTTCTGGCCAAGGCCTGTGGGCTTCCCATAAGAAGTTCTTGCCGTGGGTGGCTTATAGCCTCTGGGGGTCATGCGAGGCCCTGCCTCAACCTGCTAGCTCTGCCTTGCATGCTCACTGTTGTCCACCCTTTGGTCCAGATTCATGCTCTCCACTCATAGAGAGCTTTGGTCTGGATACTTTGACCTTCTTCAATTTCTGGGCTGAAGCGCCACTTTAATCAGCTTCCTATAATCAGGGACAGTATTCTTTACTCTCGTGCCCAGCTGCAGTTCCAGAAATTCCTGGCTGAGCCACTGCTTTCCCAGGAGAAACAGGTGATCATATAAAACATCTGAGTGCTTTTCTTTGTGTCTCTGTCAATAGTAAAATGCTCAGTAAACATTTGCTGCATGAAAGAAGAAAAAAAAAGAAGATAAGAAGGAAGGAAGGGGAAGGAAGGTAGAAAGGAAGAAAGAAGGAAGGAATAAATGTTGCCTTTTTGCACAATTGCCGCACTTGGGAATGTGGTCTGGAGCAGTAAGAAAAAGCCAGCTAAGCTTCTGTAGCAATTCTGTTCTTTTTTTTTTTTTTTTAATCTTTATTGGAGTATAATTGCTTTACAATGGTGTGTTAGTTTCTGCTTTATAACAAAGTGAATCAGTTATACATATACATATGTTCCCATATCTCTTCCCTGTTGTGTCTCCTTCCCTCCCACCCTCCCTATCCCACCCCTCTAGGTGGTCACAAAGCACCAAGCTGATCTCCCTGTGCTATGTGGCTGCTTCCCACTAGCTATCTATTTTACGTTTGGTAGTGTATATATGTCCATGCCACTCTCTCACTTTGTCTCAGCTTACCCTTCCCCTCCCCATATCCTCAAGTCCATTCTCTAGTAGGTCTGTGTCTTTATTCCTGTCTTACCCCTAGGTTCTTCTTGACTTTTTTTTTTTTCTTAGATTCCATATGTATGTGTTAGCATACGGTATTTGTCTTTCTCTTTCTGACTTACAGCAATTCTGTTCTTAATATTCTCTTTGCCCACTAGCCTCAACCATTACCTCCTAACCCACCCCCTTCTGTAGGGAGTATTTTTCTCCATAGAAGGATTGTTCCTGTCATCATATCACCAGATACAAGGGATTTTCCAAGGGTAGAAAGAAACATTTCAGAGAACACAGCAAGAAGTCAAATTTAGGAAGAGAAGGAAGGTCTAAAAAGTACACAGCCTGCCTTACTTATCTTAGTGGTATTATTGTTGCCAGATCCTGTGTTAATCCTAATGATTTCATTTCAGTTATCAAAGGGCCCTACATGCCACAGAATATCTGAGTAATTTTCCCCAACTCTTCTCTTATATTCATCATATCTGATATGAGAGGAAGGAAAAAGAAAAATAATACCCCCATTATGTGGCAGATACTGAGCTAGGTACCTGTGGAAAACACATTTTGGAATGTCTACACAGTCCACAAGGACCCCCTCAGTACACTGCTCACCACGGGGTCAGCCCCTTCAGCCTTGTTTATGCTGAGTCTACACTCCACGGTCCCAGCCACCATCCACTCATGCCACAGGGAACTCTTGTCATAAGGTAAAGGATCAGATTCCCTTGTGAGACTTTAGAATTGGAATTATGGATTCCCACTACCTCTGTGTTGGTGTCTTGGAAAGGGATACATAAACTCAAAAGCTATGGGTCTGTCAGTTCTGTTGGCTTAGTGGGGAGAAAGCCAATCCTCACAAAAGGAGGGAAAAAATCAAATATACGAAGAGAAGCTACAATGGTTCCTGATGATTTTTTATGTCTCGTCTACAACCTCATTATAAGGCTTAGCTGAATTCTTGACTTTAAGAATGAGGGGATATCACTAACCTCATAATTAATTTTCTCTCTGTCTCAATCTCTCTCACTTTTTTCCTTAAACCAGCTCAGGTTGGTTTCTGTTACCTGGAATGAAAGGAATCCTAACTAATAACGCAATGCACATGCTTTACCTTATTTAACATGAATTTCACAACAGATCTGTGAGGTATTTTCTTTCTCTATTTTACTGATGAGGGAACAGGAATTAATAACTAAGTTGCCTAGGCTTTATGCCTCATAAATTTCAGGGATGACATTCGAACCCAAAGTTTGTGGACTCCAAAACCTGAACTTTTCCCACTGGGCCCTTATTCCTTTGGAGGTGCTCTGGCGGCTGGGAAGATCTTCCGCCATGACCTCAGAAAGACACTAAAGTTTTGTAAACCTTGAGGTAACAAAGATTCCAAGGATCACAATTGCCCCCTGTCTCCTGAGTCCCTGGCAGGACACCAGTTTCTGCCTGTTCTGCCTGCCCCTCCGCAGTGGGAACACAGACTGTGCATTCTTCTAGGGCTGGAGGAGAAGCTCCTAGGCTCCACGGGGAGCAGGATACCCCACTCCTGACCCCACAAAAGAAAAAAAAATCAAGTCTAGAAGGTTGTCTGTCCTTTGGATATGTCTTCTGACCTCTAATAGTCAGCAGGGTGCTACAGCACCAGGCGTGTGCCCTGCAAGGTGTCTCCCCTTGTATAAAGCTCAGAACACTCCTTCCACTGGAAAATGTGACCAGGATGGGTCAGTCTATTCTTTCCCATCCTTTTTCCTTCCACTGAAAGCTGTTTTCTGATTCATTTGGTGATTAATTGTTTGGAATTCATCATTCAGATCCTGTTAGGGAGGTGAGGATGCTGCCTATCTGGGCCCTGTGTCCTGTGTCTGGCCAGGGAAGTGCTCTGGGGCTCCTGTCTTGACCAGGGCCTTCGATACCTTGCTATTGGCTTAAGAACCTGTTAAAGACATGGACATAGTTCCCCGGTCTTCCTAATGACTTGAGTGATCATTAAATGACTATTTTGTGCTCAGAGTAGAAATAGAAATTATGATTCTCCTTCCATGGACCATGAGCCCATGTATCAGGGCCAAGTTCTTGGTGTTAGAATTCTCTCCTTCCTGAGGCAGATCGAGTGTAGCTCCATGGAGTTGGTAATTGATATATTTTTTTTCCTCTGTGATGATTCACATGGCCATTTGATAATTGCTGTAACCACAGTAGCCTGGCTGAGGTTTACAAAAGGGGAATAATGATTAAAATTTGGAGATCACTCTCCACTCCCATCTTCATTTTCAATTCCCTCTATCTGACAAAAGTTTGTTGGCAAAGTGGTGGCCAGTTCAAGAATTTGGATTAGTTGTTAATGTTCCACTGATAGTTTTCTTAAGTACTTAACAGGGGAAGGTAAAGCAGACTAAGATTAATGTTAGGTTAATCTCACTTTAGTACCTGGCAGAGAGTAGTCTCTGAATAAATGTTAGAAGGATGAATTACATAATAGATTATAAAACATTGAATAAAAAAGAATCTATGGTACATCACGATGCTCAATGAGAGACAGAGGTAGGGGAAGTGATAGAGAGAGAGAAGGAGAAAGAGGAAGAGAAAATTCTTATCTATAGAAGAATAACTGTTAATAAAAAAGAAGGGACTGGATTAGAAAAAATCACTCTTTTGCAATCCCAGTGTAATATTTGGTCCAGGCAAGGATCATCAACAAATGCTAAAGCCACTGGGTGAAGGGTTGTTAGGAGACAAGTTATTCACAAATCTCAAAATATCAACTACCAGATCACTTTTTTTTTTTTTTTTTTTTGCGGTACATGGGCCTCTCACTGTTATGGTCTCTCCCTTTGTGGAGCACAGGCTCCAGATGCGCAGGCTCAGCAGCCATGGCTCACGGGCCCAGCCGCTCCGCGGCACGTGGGATCCTCCCGGACCGGGGCACGAACCCGGGTCCCCTGCATCGGCAGGCGGACTCCCAACCACTGCACCACCAGGGAAGCCCCAGATCACTTATTAATTACCAAGGGGAAAGCATATCTTTGTAACAGAAATATAGCAAATAACGTTTTAACCATGCTGTTACTCAAAACATCACCAATAATGGGACAAAGTGACATTATGTTTCTCCTGATATGATGCAGTCTGAAATATGCAACCATATCACCTGTTAATTTTTTTTCAAAAATATTTCAACTGAAGCTAATTATGAGGAAACTATCACACAAATTTAAAATGTTAGACTTTCTACAAAATAAGCGACCTGGACTTTTCCAGAAAGGTTGATCCCATGAGAAATGAACAAATTAGGGAGCTAGTTCTAGATTAAAGAAGCCAAGGAGACATAACCAAATCTAATGTGTGAACCTGAATGGATCCTAGAGTTAAAAAAAAAAATTGTAAAGAACATTTTGGGGTCAATTAGGGAAATTTAAATACAGAGTATACTTTCATGATATTAATCAATGTTAAACTCCTTATGTGTAATAATGGTTCTGAGGTTGTGTAGAAGAATGCTCTTGTCTTATAAGATACATCTTTTTTCTTTTTTTAATAAATTTTTCTTTTTATTTATTTATTTTTGGCTGCATTGGGTCTCTTGCTGCACGTGGGCTTTCTCTAGTTGCAGTGAGCAGGGGCTGCTCTTCATTGCAGTGCGTGGGCTTCTCATTGCGGTGACTTCTCTTGTTGCAGAACATGGGCTCTAGGCACGTGGGCTTCAGTAGTTGCAGCACACGGGCTCAGTAGTTGTGGCTCGTGGGCTCTATAGCACAGACTCAGTAGTTGTGGCCCATGGGCTTAGTTGCTCCAAGGCATGTGGGATCTTCCCGGACCAGAGATTGAACCTGTGTCCTCTGCATTGGCAGGCAAATTCTTAACCACTGCACCACCAGGGAAGTCAAAGATACATCTTAAAGTATTTAGGGATAACGTGTCATGATGTCTGCAATTTATTTTCAAATGGTTCAGCAATAAAATTATACATATGGTACGTATAGTGTGTGTGTGTGTGTGAGAGAGAAAGAGACAGAGAAAGTAATTGGAGCAAAATGTTAACAGTTGTTGAATCTAAGTGAAGAGTATATATTGATTGTACTATTCTTTCAACTTTTCTGTGGGTTTGAAAATTTTCAGATAAATTACAGGGGAAAAAGGAATAAAGAACAGACTGACTTTCACCTTATGAAGGAGTTAGAAAACCCAGGTAGTTCTTTTCCTGAAATAGGTGAGAGAAATTGGAAAGTTAGGCAGAATAAATAGGAAATAGAATCATAGAATGTTATCAGTTGAAGGATCTTTGAAGTCTAATGTTCAGACTGATTCTGAGAAATAATCTTTAGGAAAAAAAATTTCTGGCTAAATCAATTGGGGAAATAAGGCATTACTCTATCTCTCTCTTTGGAGAATCGCAATGAATAGTATTAGGACGCTAAAGTTCTGAGTAAGGAAATGTGTTTAATATTGTTTAATGTCACAATTCCAAAACTTATTTGACCACAGAACCTCTTTTTTAAAACATGACCCCCACTAATTTCCTCAGAAACAATGTTCCCCAGAATAGACCTAGAGAAATACTGATCCAGATCAACACCCTAATTTAACAAGAAAAGAAACAGAGACTCAGAATAGTTGATTTTCTCAAGGTCACAGTGGAAGAGCTGGACCAAGAACTCAGATTAGGAGAACGGTGATACAAAGGCACAAATGCTTGGTGGCATTCACAGAGAAAGGAAAAATGTTTCTTATAAAAATCATGCTGGGCTTCCCTGGTGGCGCGGTGGTTGGGAGTCCGCCTGCCAATGCAGGGGATACGGGTTCGTGCCCTGGTCCGGGAGGATCCCACATGCCGAGGAGTGGCTGGGTCCGTGAGCCCTGGCCGCTGAGCCTGCGCATCTGGAGCCTGTGCTCCGCAACGGGAGAGGCCACAACAGTGAGAGGCCCACGTACCGCAAAAAATAAAAATTAAAAAATAATAATAATAATAATAATAATAATGCTGATTGAAATAGTTAACATCATTTCAACCAATGAAAACCCCATATTTTATCCCATTTATAGAAGTTCTACATATAGGATCTGTTTTGCAAACATGACACCTTTGTTTATAACCGTGGAGACACATGTTGTTTGCTCCTAATATCTTACCAGATGTGAGAAAACGAATGATACAAATCTAAGTTTCATTCTAGTATATGGACTAAATATTACAGGGAATTGTGATAGAATCGCCCTGTCTTAAGTTACACTGTTTAACAGTAGTGATGGGCTAAGGGGGGAAAAAATCCATGTTTTATCGCTTTACAAGCCAACCACATTAAGGACATACATCTGCTTTAAGACTACACCATTTCTTTTCTAGTGCCCAAGCAGATTTGCTCTGGGCTCAAGTAGTTATCAAACCCGGCTCTGTCTCTGATAGCTGCAGTTTGCATTCAGAGCATGAGCCCAGACCTGGTGCAGGACAGCAGTCTCAGTCAACAGATGTCAACTCCCCTTGGAAAGGCGCTGCTCTGTCTCACAACCAGCAAAGAGAACTGAAAGAGTTCCCTTCCCTTTATGGCTTTTATCTCTCCAGTTAATAGGGCATGATGCTCAGAGCAGGCAATTCTTGAGCAATAAATCCAGACAGCAAATAAAGCAAGGGGAGAGGGAAGAAAATTACAGTGTAAGAAGTTTTCCTTTGTTTACTATGTTTAATTGGGATTCCACATGTGAATGAAGAAGAGAAGAGGTTCTCTCCCAGGGTGACTGGGAAGGAGAAGAAGGTGGGTTTCCTCTGCCTGTGTGCTTTTTAATGTGCAAATTAGTCAGAGCCTTTCTCAGCCTGGGAGAGTTTGTAGTTCTGAGTACAGGGCCAGTGTCTCAGTGGGTGCTCAGTAAATATTAACTGAAGAGGAGGATGGCTTTGAGGAGTGGGCTTAATTGTATTCTCTCAGGCGCAGCCCTCTAGATGCACACAAATGACCCCTTCAGTTAATGAGAAAGGTCTCTGTTCTCTCATTCGTCTTCCACCTCATCTGCAGACTCCCTCCCAACCCACCCTGCCGTCTGTACTCAGAGACTGATGAGAACAAAAAGGGAAGCGTGGAAACAACAGCTGCTGCAGCCTCACTGCGTGTGTGGTCTCCTCCACACGACTCGCCACTGTACCCTCCTTGAGCTGGCAGCAAGTGGAAGGGGCTGAAGGAATCAGCTGGAGAACTGGGTGGGGACTGCAAAAGGGAGCATGGTGCGGGGGATTGCGTTACCATTACCGGCAACTCACACTCCTTCTAACAGGATCACACAACTTGCAGTGCCTCCTATGGGGGAGTAGACAGTTTCCGTACCTTTGATATCAGGCTTGGGCATGTGAGTACTTTGGCTAATGGTATATGGGTAACCTTGACTATGCCTCATCCAAGTGAAAGCTCTAAAAGCCTACTATGAACAGAATGTTTGTTCTTCTCCCCCCAAATTCATACGTTGAAGCCCTAACCCCCAATGCAATGGTTTTAGGAAGTGATTAGGCCATGAAGGTGGAGGCTTCATGAATGGGATTAGTGCCCTTAGAAGACGAGACATGAGAGAGATGATCTCTTTCTCTCAGCCATGTGAGGATATAATGAGAAGACAGGTGTCTATAAGCCAGGAAGCAGACCCTCACCAGACTCTGAATCTACTGGTACCTTGATCTTGAACTTCCCAACCTCCAGAACTGGGAGAAATAAATGTTTGTGGTTTAAGCCATTCACTCTATGGTATTTTTGTTATAGCAGCCTTAATTGACATAGATAGACTCATTGTGTATTTCCATCAGCTCTCTTGCTATTTTCTCTTTGTCATAGAGTGGTATGTCCAAAAATGGACTACTCTTTCAGCCTGGATCTAGAATGAAGAAAACACAAAGATAGTTTTGATGCACATGTCTTCTTCATTACAGATCCCAGAAAAAGCCTTTGCAGTTTTAACTAAAATTTGGGGTGGGGGTGGATTGTCTGTATAGCAGCAGAGCTGACTGATTCATGCTATTTGAGTGGAGTAGAAAGACGAAGTTAGTGACTTGAATACTCCATCAGTACTGGTCTTTACGTGTCCGGCTGCCAATCTGTGATGTAATAAAAGCTCCTTCAGCCCTTGTACCTGCTGTATTGACACTGCCACCACAGCCTCCTTGAACTAAATAAAGTTGTATGATACTGCATTTTGTATTAGAGTGTGCTTCTCCAAGTTTAGAGAAAACTTAGCTTTCTCCAGAGACCTGCGTGAAAGGCATTGTATCTTTCACTTTTCTGAACCGCAATCCAGATTAGCCTCAGTACCCTCCTCCAACACTAGGGGTACCAACAACCTTCCAGCAGAAGTAAAGGGGCCTATGGTAGAGTAGTGTGATGACATGGATAACTTTGACTCATTTGTACTTTGCCTTAGTATATATGTTCTTTCCCCCAAGCATTTGCCTAGTATAAATTATAACTAAATACTGACTTAGGCTAAGGTCCTAAACAGAGAACAGCTACCTAAAAATAAAACGTTTATGAACTTGAATTCAGTTATAGCTTTGTGTTAATTTTATTAGGGATCATTATTTGTTGATTTACGTGAGCACTATGCCTTTATAAAGATGGTTGGATGAAAATATTGAATCATACAGCCTCTTTCAGGAACTCTTTGACTATAAAATTTTCATGCTCTTGCTAAATTTAATCAGATTACATATTTCCAATAGGTTTTGATAGCTATCATAAAATAAGGAGTTCAGACCAACAGATGATTGTAACTGACAACAGGAATGTAACTGTGAGCTTTAAAAATATGCTAATGGTTATCCCTGTATAGAAATATTAGTCTAAGTTCTTTCTGTGACATATGTGTATGTGTTTATAATCTATTTTTGTAATAGGGTTAAAAAAAATCAGCTCCAAAAATATCACTCTCCCCTTTGACATCTATCAGTGATAACAATGATGTCAGGGAACATTAGTATACTGAAGAAGTACAGAGATAATGCCTAAAGCATATCTCTGGGTTTTACTTTAAAAGCATTTGATACATATCCTGAACATTGGCCTAATTTTAATGATGTTTTAGATCAAATTCCTACATACTGGATGGTGACTATGTTGAGGTTTTGAATCTGGTCCTGTTCATCTTTGCAGACCCAGGAACTAGCATAAAGCCACTAAATAAGAGGGCCTTAAAACATAATTTGGATAGACAGATGGATGGATGGGTGGGTGGGTGGATGGAAGAATGAGTAGAAGAATAGATAGGTGGGTCGCCTTTCCTCCCCTAGATGGGTCGCCTTCCCCCCCACCAAAAAAAGTAATAGTTTCTATGTTGATATTAATTTAATCAATTTCAGAAAGAAGGCCATGTATTCTTTTAATATAAGTAAGGTAAATCCAAATTAATATAAATTAAATTGTGATAACTTTATCATAGTAATAAATGCTTACCTGAAGGCATCTTTTGCTTTTAAGTGCTCCTCCTTGTTACTCCTGGAGGCTCAATGGTGATGGGTAATTTTCTTCATGCCCTCAGAGGTTCTCCTTGAGAACCCTTCCACAGTGACCCCACAACAAGAAAGAACTTCATCATGTAAGGGCATGTGTTTTGGAGCTCTTCAGTTACTCTAATGTAGCCACAGCGTGTAGACAAAAGTTTCTATCTTATTCCTGCAATCCCTTTTATAAGGAAGAACAAGGAACTTCAGATTGGAATATGATTTTCCTGGTGAGATTTGATGAGATCTAATTGTCTTAATGAGAGGTTGGTTTTCATAGCCCCTAGACCCTTTAGGTTTTATTCATAACTATTTGTCTCATCCTTGTTAGAAACTTCTAACTTCTTGCTCTGTGCATCCATTCTCCTCCCGAGTTCTTTGATCATCTTTACAATCATTACTCTGAACTCTTTCTCAGGTAGATTACCTATCTCCACTTCACTTAGTTCTTCTTCTGGGGTTTTATCTTTTTCCTTCATCTGGAACATATTCCCCTGCTGCCTCATTTTGTCTAAGTTGCTATTTGTATTTTTATGTATGTGGTGGGTTAGTTATGTTTCTTGACCTTGGAGAAAGGGCCTTCTTTAGGACATGTCCTATGTGTCCCAGCAGTGCACTCCCCTCTCATCACCCAAGCTATATGCTCTAGCAGTTCCCCCTAAGAGGGCTGCGTGTGTCCTTCTGTTGTGTCAGGCTGACTATGTGGGCAGTCTGATAGGCTTGGTTGGCCCCTAGTCTGGTTTGTTGCCAGGCCCTGCCTTGTGCAGATGCTGCTGGCTGCTGTTTAGTGGGGCCTGGTCATGAGGCAGCTGGTTGCAGAACCCTAGGGGGGCCGTGGGGCTAGTGCTGGCTCACTGATGGGCAGTTAGAGTCCTGAAGACTCTGGGGCTGTTGCCCACCCACTGGCAGGTGAAGCCAGATACTGGGGTTAGTGCCAGACTACTGGCAGGCAGATCTGGTTCCTGGAGTCTGACTGCAGGCCCAGGGATCCCAGAGCTCGTTTCAGATCACTGTTTGTGCAGGGATGGAGGGCTCCTTACACAGTTGGGTATGGGGTCCAAGGTGTCCCGAAAGTTGTATTGGCCTGCTAGTGGGCAGGGCTAGGGCCCAGCTGGTCTCAGGGTAGGGTCTGGCCTGCTGTTGGCCAACTTGAAATGCAGGCTGTGGAATCATAGTTTTCTTGTGTTTGGTGCCTGCTCCCTGGTGGGTGAGGCTGGTCTAGAGGCTTGTGCAGGCTTCCTGGTGGGAAGAGCTGGTGCCTACCCACTGGTGGGTGGAGCTGGGGCTTGGCCCTCTGATGGTCAGGGCCATGTCTAGGAGCATTTTTAGAGATGGCTGTGGACTCAGGAAGTCTTTAGGAAGCCTGTCTGCTGATGGGTGGGGCTGTGTCCCTGCCCAGTTAGTTATTTGTCCTGAGGCATCCTAACATTGGCTCCGACAGGCTGTTGGGTGGGGCCAGGTCTTGGAGCTAGTGAGCCAAGATGGCAGCCACCAGCAGACGTTCACATGGTTGAATGTTCCCCAATATATCTGCCACCAGTGTCTATGTCCCCAGGGTGAGCCACAGCCACCCTCTCCCATCCCCTCCCCACCTCTCCAGACTCTCCAAGACCCACAGGTAAGTCTAACCCAGGCTCTTATCAAATTACTGCTTTTGCCCTGGGTCCCAGTGCACGTGAGATTTTTGTGTCCACCCTTTAAGAGTGAAGTCTCTATTTCCTCCAGTCCTGTGGGGATCCTGCAGTTAATCCCTGCTGGCCTTCAAAGACAAATGCTCTGTGGGCTCATCTTCCTGGTGCCAGATCCCTGGGCTCAGAACTCTCACTCCTGTGGGAGAACCTCTGCAATATAATCATTCTCCAGTTTGTGGGCTGCCCACCCGGGGGGGTATGGGGTTTGATTATATCACGAGCCCACCCCTCCTACCTGTCTCTTTGGGGTTCCTTCTTTATGTCTTTAGTTGTAGAAGATCTTTTTGTGTATGATCCAGTCTTTTTCCTCAATGGTGGTTTTGCCGATAGCTGTGATTTTGGTGTGCTCACGAGAGGAGGTGAGCGCTGGGTCTTTCTACTCTGCCATCTGGGCCACTCTCTCATCCTCGAAAGTAAGAACCTATCAAAGAAAATTATCACTTCCCTCCTTTGCAAATTCTATTTTGGCCTTGTACTTCTCTCTATGTGTTGCCCTAGTTCTGTAGCATTTGACCCCATCACCACTCTGCCCTTCTTGAGCTTGAATCCTCCCTTAGCTTCCATGACCTTCCCCCCTTCTTGTTCACCCCCTGTTTCCAGATCATTCCTTCTCAGAGTCCTGTTCATCATTCTGCATCTTGTTCATCATTCATTCTTTTTTTTTTTTTAAAGCAAACATTTTTTTTGGCCACACCACACGTCCTGTGGGATCTTAGTTCCCTGACCAGGGATCAAACCCAGACCCCAGCAGTGAAAGCACAGAGTCCCAACCACTGGACCACCAGGAAATTCCCCCATCATTCATTCTTTTTTTTTTTAGATTTATTTTATTTATTTATTTATTTATGGCTGCGTTGGGTCTTCGTCGCTACACACGGGCTTTCTCTAGCTGCGGCGAGCAGCGACCACTCTTCGTTGTGGTGCACAGGCTTCTCATTGCGGTGGCTTCTCTTGTTGTGGAGCATGGGCTCTAGAAGCGCAGGCTCAGTAGTTATGGCTCATGGGCTTAGTTGCTCCGTGGCATGTGGAATCTTCCCGGACCAGGGATCAAACCCATGTCCCCTGCATTGGCAGGCGGATTCTTAACCACTGTGCCACCAGGGAAGACCCCCATCATTCATTCTTAAATGTTAGCTTTCCTTAAGATTTGTCCTCAGTGCTCCTCATCAATTCTCTCACCCACTCCCATGGTTTAAATTCTCACCTCTATACTGATAACTCCCAACTCTATATATCTAGTCTTGATCTCTCCTCAGCTCCAGACCTATAGATTCAAGTGACTACCAGATATCTACACAAGGATATACATTCACCTTAAACTCCTGCTCTCCATCCTGTATCTTGGTTGGTGGACACTCTCTGTCTGTCCCCCATGCCTGGAATTTGAAAGTCATTATCCCAGAGCTTAACAAACAGTAAACTAAAACATTAAACATATCAGTGCTTATATTATGGCAACTATTATGCTACATTTGGGGGATACAGAAATGAAAAAGACATGCCTTACCATGAGGAACTTGCATTGTAAGGGGAGAGGAAGACAAGTAAGTGAAAAAAGGCAAACAAAGGCAAAGTAAGTGTAACATTTAAGAAGTAAAACACTGTGAACGTAAGGAGGAGGGAGACGGTGATAATGAGTGAAGACTTCAAGCAGAGGCAGCAGGAAGCTGGGCCTTGAAAAATGAGTAGAAATTTCCTCACTAAAAATGGGATAGTGGGAAGGGTGGTATTCCAAAAACAGGGAAAGTATGAGCAAAAGCACAGGGTGTAATGGCACAGCTTATTTCATTCATTTATTCACCTAGTTAGAGTTCATAAATTGTTCTAAGCTCAGAGAAGAGGGAGTAATATGGTGTACTAATAGGATTGTATGAGGGAGGTGGGTAGGGGAGGTTGGGGGGAGAGGGAAGTGAAGGAGTATGGTAGAAGAAGAGACTAGAAAAGTAAAGTTGGGGCCAGCCCATGAAAGCAGATATTGTTTCATTTATTCAAATGAAATGTACTTTGTACTTCCTGTGAGAAGGCTAAACTGCTAAATTTAGGGCTGACATTCACCTATATAATTACAAAATAATACAAGTTGACATTAAGTTGGAAAAGTACTGTCATGTGACTTCCTGCCAAACACCAGAGAAATTCATAGCACTAAAATTAAGTATTTAGTGAGCCAATATATTTTAGATCCTTTTCCAAGCCTCATTGCTTCCCTGAGCAGCTTTGGACAAAAATGGGAAAAAAAAAAAAAAAAAAAAGAAGAGAGAGGAAGAGGATAAGGGGGAAAGAGAGCTGGGGGGTGGGGGAGTGGAAGAGGAGGGAGAGGAGAAAGAGAAAAAGAAGGGAAAGAAGAAGAAGAGGACCAACAACTTTATTGTTCATGTAGAATGTTCTCATAGTGAGACAATCTTAACAGGAGAGATAATGCAGATTGATCACACTGGTTTTAATGAGCTTCCATACCTGCAGTCCTCACCAGAAAAGTAAAATCTGGGCTCTCCAATCAGAGGTGGGTCTTTTTTTTTTTTTTTTTTTTTTAGAGATGGTACTTTTACTCTGCTAGCCTTAAAGGGGCATGAAACATGGTTACCATTCTCCAAGATAGGATTTACCTGAGACTGTATAGAAAATGTCTCTGTATGGAATTCATCTCTTCTTCATTCCTTGGAGAAGGAAACCAAGAGAATATTCTGTAAAGAACAGTACGAACAACAGCTTATAAAGAGACAATGTGGAAATTTGAAAATGTTTTTAGAGCTAAATTATGCATAGTATTGAATCAAAAGCTATGTTTTACAAAGAGAGATAATATATATTGTCTGAAAGGATCAGAGTTCAAGAAAGGGAACAGGCTAATGTAGATGGTGGTTGGCTGCCATGATGGACGTGAAAACGAAGGTGATAGAGGGAGAGTTCTGTGTCGGGTTAAGGTCATCTGAAGAGGACATCTAAAGAGGAAAATTAGTCAGAGGTTGGGCTTCCATGGGTTGCTGCCCAAAAGAATAGGCATAACGTTTGTATGAAATGCCTACTGGTGAGCAAAGCAAAGTTATTTCTCCTTTTTGTGACAAGTGGTTGTGTGACACATAGGAGAGTACACCTTTTATTCATAGTATGAGGATTGGTTTATCTGAAGAAACTGTTAATGTGTTTAAATTGAAAAAGAAATTGCACTTATAGACTTTAAATGAAGAAACCTGCACCTCAAAGTGTTCATGGGGATTTAGAAGTAAGGCTTGAGAATCGAGAAAGAAACAGTGACATTAATGTGGTGTATTTAAAAGAGACGAAATCCAAAGGAATTTGCCAGATCCAAGAGGAACTCTTCTGTATTCTGTCCAAGCTGAACATTCCATTTTTACAAGGGCTCCTTTGTTGTCATGTTTATACACAGACTAATAAATGCTTGACCTTTTTTAGTGATGAAGGAATGGTCTGTGCCTCAGGAGCATATTATTTCAAGAAGCACAAATGAAGAGAAAGTCCAAACCCCTCTGGGACAGATGGACTAAATATTTTGATATTGGGACCACATGGGGAAAGGCAGGGATTGGGAAACAATGGAGAAATGGAGGCCTGATAAGGGAATCTGGAAACAGCATTGGTCTTCTCAGATGTTTCCAGGGACTCCAGGCACGTACAGAACTGGACACCAACCTCACGTGAGGAGGGGATCAAAGTGAGCTAGACATTTATCTTGATGTGTAGTAAAAATGGACAATAAATGAGAAAAATATCTGTGGTCTGGCAAAAGTGTTGATTTCTCCACTTTTGGGTTCTGTAGAAAAATCACTAGTATTCATCAAGCATTTACTGCCTAGCTAGAACTAAGTGCTTTATATGAATTAACTTATTTAATCATCACATTGACCTTATGATACAGGCACTATTATTTCCATCCCCACAGTTTTTCTTATGTAGACATAGAGGTACAGAGAGGGTAAGTAACCTCTGAGAGTCACAGAGTGTTAGAGTGACTTTGAACCTATTTAGATGATGCCCAGATCCCCCGCCCTTATCCCCGCCTCTCTGTGACTTTAGCAATCATTAGATTCTCATCTCCCTCCCTCCTCTCTTGCTGCTTTATTCCCCACTCCCTATTCTAAACAAGAACTGCTGCTAAGTTAAGGGTGAACTTCAGAGCATCCACGGTGCCTATGTAGTTGCCCTTAAAGTACCCCACGTATTTGTGTGTCTTTGAAACAATAAATCCATGGAAATCATTACAGTGGTGTGGGGCATGCTTAGAATATGGTATTTCATTGTTACTTACTCAGTGTTTTTTCTAATGTTAGAATATGTTGAGAACAAAGAATACTAATCAATAGTGATGGTGACAGAAAGTTTACTTTAAAAATTAAAAATAGGGCTTCCATGGTGGCGCAGTGGTTGAGAGTCCGCCTGCCGATGCAGGGGACACGGGTTCGTGCCCCGATCCCGGAAGATCCCACATGCCGCGGAGCGGCTGGGCCCGCGAGCCATGGCCGCAGAGCCTGTGTGTCCGGAGCCTGTGCTCCACAACGGGAGAGGCCACAGCAGTGAGAGGCCCGCGTACAGCAAAAAAAAAAAAAAAAAAAAAAAATTAAAAATAACTTAACTTTTGATTCAAAAACTCTTTACTTTGGAGGGTCAGAGGCCAGTGATGAAATGTGGGACTCCAATCACAGAGCTGAAACCACAGGTATCTAAAATGCAGCGGAAAGAAGCAAGAAAGATGTGAAAACCCTAAATAGCGTGAAGCAATTGGTCTCGCTGTCGGGCATAATGAACTGCTACCTGCACTTGGTACCACACGATGCAGAGTTTATGGCACCGCTGGGACTGTACGTAAAGAGCAATGTCTGGTAACCGTTCTGCTCAAGGACAGCGATTTGTTCAGGGGTGTCTTCTACACCCTTGAGTCAGGACAAGCCTGGCCTCCTCACCAATTCCCCCTCCCAGGAATCTAGGTGCTCAAGCCTTGACTTTACTTCCTCCATTTTCTCCTTACCCAACTCCTGTTTTCAGAAGAAGCAATCAGATAAACTCATTCATTTTGCAAAGTTTAATGTGTGACTCTTCCAAGGGGGGTTGGTTTTAACAGAAAATCAAGCCTCAGAACAAGAGGTGCAACAAGATCTCAAATTTAACTCGCTTTACTCAGGAGTGTGAAAAACAAAAGGTAGCTTTTTTGGTTTCCAGAAATGATCTAATCTTACTTCTCTAGCCTTCCCCACACTGGGTGCTGTGGGAAAAAAAGCTTAAAATTCCCATTTAATGCCATTTTAGTGTCTTCCAGTTTCAGATAGTCTTATCTTGAATAATTAATTATTCAATCACTACAACTTGCCACCTACGTTAGTTTTCTGTTACTCCTGAAAAAATTAACGCAAATTAAGTGGCTTAAAACAGCACAAATTAATATCTTACCGCTCAGAAGTACGAAATGGGTCTCATTAAGCTAAAATCAAGGTGTCAGCAGGGCTGGTTCCTTTCTGGAGGCTCTAGGGGAGAATCCATTCCCTTGCACCTTCCATATTCCTTGGAGTGTGGCCCTTTTCTTCCATCTTCAAAGGCAGCAACAGCAGGTGGTGTTCTTCTTGTATCTCTTCCCTCTGCCCTGACTCTTCTGTCTCTTTCTTCCACATTTCAGGACTCTTGTATTACATGAGCCCACGCAGATAATCCAGGATAATCTCCCTACATTAGGGTCAATTGATTAGCAGCCTTAATTCCATCTGCATTCTTAATTCCCCTTCGCCATGCAAAGTAAATTTTCACAGGTTCCACGGATTAGAAGAAGGACGTATTTGGGGTGGGGGGGATTATCCTGTCTGCCACACCACCCTTTCCGACTTGTTTCCCTCTCTCTTTCTGTTCCTTCCGAAAATGGCACATGCATGCGCACGCATGGGGATAGGGGATAGAGGGCCTCAGACCCCAGGGTTATCTCTCCTCTGGATCCTTGCTGGTTTCTATTCCAAAGTGCTGGACTAGGCTTGTTTCTGGATGAGCTGGACCTCACTGATTATATCCGTGACTTGTGAATTTGTGTTTGTTACAATTACCTCATGATGTGTAACAAACCACCTCAAAACTTAGTGGCTTAAACCAACAATGTTTTAATCGTTAAAACAATAATTTATCACGATCCTGTGGATTGACTGGGCTCAGCTGGGCAATTTTTCTGTTCCACACAGTGTATCTGTCACTTGTAGCTGTGTTCAGCTGAGAGCCTGTCAGGGACTGGAACATCCAAGATGGCCTTTTATCCTCCATAGTCTTCTACCTCATGTCTTCTCATCATTCAGGAGTGTAGCCTGAGTTTCTTTAAAGCACGGCACTGGCTTCCAAGAGAACAAAAGCACAAAAGCCTCCAGGCTAGGGCCTCACACTGACACAGCCTCACTTCAGCTACAATCAGTTGGTCAAGATAGTGCAGGGTCAGCCAGATTCAAGGGGAAGGAAAATAGACTCCATGTCTTTGTAGATACAGGTGAGAAGAAATGATAGCAGCTAAATTTGCAGGCCAAGTGCCACATAATCAGTTCTTTGAGCTTGATCAGGGCCTGAGGCACTGGCTCAGTGAATCCCGAGTCAGTCAGCACTTTCATCATTCTAGAGGTCTCTAAATTTATGACCGATCTGGGTGGTGTGCCCTGCAACCCTTTGCTCCAGGGTCACTGAACTTCCAACCCCATTCTCTACATCCTGTAGCCTCAGGGCTGGTGGGAACTCCTGGGCACTTTTGGTGCCACAGGCTGCCAATGAGAACTGAAGCTTGGGATACTAACTTAGCCCTCTCCAACAAACTGTACTGGGCCGCTATAAGTACCCTGCTGAGGCTTCTTGGCCACAGTGGAGCACCTTGCATGGTGGTATGCTCTGGGAGCTGGAGTTGGAGATACAATGTGCCTGCTAATGGATTATACAATCAATGCATTTTCTGATCTGAGGAGACAGGCACAAAATCTCTCTACTTTTTGATTTGTCTTGAAATCTATCTCATTGCTCCTTCCTCTAGGATTTTACCACAGAAGGTCAAATCAGAGCACAGATGGCTAACTGCTTGATTCTCATCATCTCTAGGACAAAAGAATTTTTCTCCTTCCCCATGCTATTGGGTAGTGGCTTTTCTAAATTCATAACTCCTTTACAAAAGGTAGCTTTTGTCTGGTCCTCTACTTAAGCTGTTGGGCATGATAATGGGTGAAAAGGGAGATTACAAATAAAATGGATGAACATTTTCAAAAAACACCATCCCCATTAAGAAATTAATCTCTTAATAGGACATTTATAGCATCAGCTATTCAGGCTGGTGGATTCGAGGTTCTGCCCTGCAGTTTCCCTGCACTGTGATTGCAGTAGCCATTTCTCTTTGGGAGGTGGCTACTGCTAGTTGAGAGCTTCCAGGAAGCCAGGGCATAAGCAGAAGTTCAGAGCACCCATTCATGCCCTACTACTGTGTTACCCATTCTCCCCTGCTACCAGACACACACAGGCTCGTATGTACACTCTGAGAATCTGCATTGTCTGGGCCTTCCAGAGACCAGTCACTCATCCTACTCAGTCCACAGGGCTTCTCTCCCCGTTAGACATCGAGGGCCCCAGTGCCATTGATGCCGCCCAATAAGCTAGCATCAAGCACCAGTTGTCACAAGATGGAAGTGGAGATACAACTGTAATTTGTACAGGCAATGCATTTCCCAAGGACTCTATCCCCTCTGCCTTTGTTGGAATGGTTGGAAAATGCATGCTTGTGGACCTGTAATATATAGCTGGGAAATTCACTGACAGTTATACCCAATGCCCTGTGTATATGTGCTATATGTATTTCTCATAAGAATTCTGCCTAATTTTGTCATCAGACAAAATTATATACTGATGTGGAATATCATTGCCATAGTACTGTCATCATTCTAGGGGTCTCTAAGCTTATGACATTAAATATTGAAAAAAAAGGAAGAATAAGACGTCTCCACAGAGCTTAGCCATGGAAAAAGTGTTGATACTATAAAGTTCCTGGAATGTTAGAAATGACCCTACATGCCTTACACAAAAGCTACCCAGCCTTACTTCCAAATTAGGGTTTTGGTTTAGAAGACTCAGGAATTGTACCTTGTGACTCTTCAGTTCTCCTGAGGCCTAGAGATGTGTTGGGGATACCCAGATTTAGGATGTATGCAGTCCTTCATAACCAGGTGGGCAAGAGGACCAGAAGCTAGCAATAATTGGATCCAAGCTGAACATAGGGTGGAAACCTAGGAGATGAGAGTCAGAACTTAATGTGAGAGTCCAGAGAATTTTGCCCACCAGCTGAGACCTGCTTTGAATTATACTTTGCTAGGAAGAGGAACAAGGTACCCTGATAAAAGCACTGGGCCAGGAGTCAGGACAGCTGGTTCCAAGCCACTGTGTACACATGTGAGCTTGGGTGATTCAGTCTCTCTGAGCCTCATTTTCTTTGTCTATAAAATGAAAAATGTTGGACTGCCAGTAATTCGTGGTCTAAGGTTCTCCTCTATTCCCATAATAACTGTGTACTAGTGAGAAGAAATAGAAGACATGAAGTTATACTAAATCCTGTTCCCACTAGTAGGTTGCTGTTGAGATCTCTAATATACCAAATGACAAATAGTCACAGAGTCCATTAAGATCCAAGTACCTGCTTTCTTGCTGAAAAAAGCTGGACTAGATAATAGGGCTGCAACTGAAATCAGGCCTTCTACTGCTTTACCTCAAGTCTAAACCTTGGGACTTATTGAAGGAGCATATTGGATGCATAGAACACACACCCAGGCAGTTGAATGGAGGGTGGCTGTCTTCCTTCTCACTCTGTGGTCCTCGAGACCACGTGGAATACCATGTGGATGCTGGAGCGGAGGGCCAGCTTGTCTTGTAGGCAGGCAGCTCTGAAGAGAAAGCCCACACAGAGAAACTGAGTAACTCTCTGAGATGGCCCAAGCTTCCAGTTTACGTACCATCTTCCCCTAAAGACAAAAGAAAGACTGGGAAGGGTGGGGAGACTAGTTACAGGAAGTTACCGGGAAAAGCACAGTAAACAAGGGTAAGGTTTGCTATGCAGATTTCAGGCAGTGCTGTCTCCATTGACAAGAGTTTCTTCTGATTTAGAGTTACCCTCTTCTTTCTGGTCCAGAGAGGGAGATACTTACCAGTAGAGACTTCCTTTATAAATGTAAATGTCCCTTATAAAAGGGTAACTTCTACTCTGTCTCAGAGCTTCTCCTGTGTCTGCAGTTTCTCAAAAATAATCAGCTCAAAATAATCTTATGCTAGAACTAGGACTAGAACTCAAGTCTTACACCAAAGTCTGAGCTTTCTAAAAATACTGCATATTGCATTTAGAAACACTTGTATCCAAGGCAAAACCCAGTACAGCTGGTTTTGGAGAGTATTAGACCACATTAGATAATTGAGAAGTTTGAGAACATAATAAAAGCACTAAGAGAATATTATAAAGCCTATGGCTTATGTCAAAGACGCTTGGATTGGATGGACTTCCCTGGTGGTGCAGTGGTTAAGAATCTGCCTGCCAATGCAGGGGACACGGGTTCGAGCCCTGGTCCAGGAAGATCCCACATGCCGTGGAGCAACTAAGCCCGTGTGCCACAACTACTGAAGCCCGCATGCCCTAGAGCCCGCATGCTGCCACTACTGAAGCCTGCGCGCCTACAGCCTGTGCTCCACAACAAGAGAAGCCACCATGATGAGAAGCCCGTGCACTATAACAAAGAGTAGCCCCTGCTCACTGCAACTAGAGAAAGCCTGCCTTCAGCAAGGAAGACCCAACGCAGCCAAAAACAAACAAACAAACAAACAAACGAACAAAACCTAACACACCACTGGATTAAAATGACAATTAATTGCTTCCTTCAGTTAATACTGCCCCCCCCCAAAAAAAAGACACTTGGATTGGAGAACAAAATGATGGGTGCCTTTAGCCTGGGATGTGGCAATTTGGCTCCAAAATTAGACCTGCTGGATGATGTAATAGACAAGGTGGGACAAAGGACTGTGGAACCACTAATTGTTTTCCACATGGAAACTGGTATGTTGGTCCTCAGTGAATGTTTTTTAATCATGAGAACTGTGATGACAATAATTATGCCATATCCAGGGAACAACAGTAAAGATGGAGAAGGACTGGGAGTCTAAAATGCAGACCTGCTAAAGAGAGACTCTTTATGGAGGCTGATCTAAAGCCTGAAATTGTGAACAAAGACTGAGGGTCACTCTAGTACCTGCTGAGTGGAGAGGCAAAGTGGTTAATGGTAGTATCTATCCCCAGAGAAATGTGAGTTAAAAACAATGGAGGCCACAGAATACTGACAGATACTTTTTTTAAAAAAGAAATCATGAAAAAACACATCAACATGTATTTCCTCATTTTAACAAAGTGCTGTTCTACTCTCCACTTGCTAGACAATGCTTCCTTTCTGTCTCTGGAAATAATTGTGTTACAGTCTTAGAATTCCTTATAATGCCAAATGAATATGTCTAAATTAATACCTCACCAATCTGTATTGTCAGAAAATGGGATGTCACAAAGAAGTGAGTTTTTCATTGAACTGAAGCTTAGATCCTTTAAGCAGCAAACTTTTTTAAAAATTTAGCTATTTTTATGGAAATGGTAATAACATAGATTCCATTCTTCTCGGCCTCATTAAACCCAGTATATCGAACATCATTTAACGTTTTCTTGATGGCTCTGAGTCCTTGCTATGAACATCAACTATACTACTGGACAGTAGTACAACATGTCCTCAGAGTTTGGTGAAATATACGGGGTCCCACTGCAGTCTTTCCTGGGCCCAGAGATGAGGCTTGTCTTTCCTGCCTATGACCACTATGGTGGCTTCCACTCTTAGCCCCAGGTCCTACATATGTGCTGGTTTCTATTCTTTCTTCTTTAACCAGTAACCTAATACATCATCCATAACCTTTGTGTGAACTGATAGCTGTTATAGAAATCAAATCACCAATCTTTTAAAAACTGCCACCATATTTTTATAGAATTCTCTATCAGCAGGTTATGATATAAAGGCTTAGAAATGACCTAGGCTTCTGCCATAAATAAATTACATAGACTTGATGGCAGGGAGTTTCCTTGATGTTTGGACATCTTTTACATTGGTGCTTACCTAAATTCACAGCCGTATTTTGGATGCTTTTGATTTTTGCAATCTTATTACCAGATAGAACATTATTGGTATTGGTAAGTTTTATTTTCCTTTGTTTTCTAAGATGACATTACTCAACACTCTGGTCTCATACTGTTAGTGCAGAGAATAGGTACAAAAGGAAAATATCTCAAGAATTCCCCAGTGGTCCAGTGGTTAGGACTTTGTACTTTCACTGCCGAGGGCCCAAGTTCAATCCCTAGTCAGGGAACTAAGATACCACAAGCCACATGGTGCGGCAAAATAAAAGGAAAATATCTCATTGTATCAGGTAGCTTTTGCTGTGTAACAAGCCATCCCAAAGTGTAGTGGTTTGCAACAACAAACATTTCTTATCTCTCTCCATTCTGTGGCTCACTGGACAATTTTCCTAGTCTGGGCAGATTCAACTAGGGCTGGAACAACTGGGATCTTTCTCCGTGTCATCTCTCATCCTCCAGCAGACAAGCTAGTCTTGTTTACATGGTGGACAAGAGCAAGTGAACCCCATTATGCAAGCACTTTTTAAGCCTCTACTTGTGTCATGCTTGCTAATGACCCAGAGGCCAAAGCAAGTCACATGGCCAAATCCAGATTTCAGGGAGAAATAGACTATATCTTGATGGGAGAGGCTACAAAGTCACAGTACAAAGCATCATGCATACAAGGATATATTTTGTGCTCATTTTGCAATCTACCACGTTCACAGTACTTATGCCATGACTCAGCATGTACACCTTATGGAAACTTCAGCTCTGCTACCTCTTTGATATACTAAGCTAGTGCTCTTCTTCCTATTACCATCAGATCTCCTGGAAGAGTAACTTTTCTTATCCCCTCCACTTCCTTCTCCTGGCTTCAATTCTTAATTCTTGAAAGCTGGTTTCTGCAGCAAGTAAGTAGGTTAACTAGCTACTGCCCAATCATCAATGACATCTCCTCAGACTCTATCTTCCTTGACTGTTCTGTAGTTTTTTACACTTTTAAACCTCCTTTTTTGGAATTCACTTCTTATAGCTTCTGTTGTAAGTAAATATTCATTTTCTTCCTAGTTCATTGACTGCTTTTTCTATTTTCTTTTCAGAGCTCTGTTTCTCCTGCCATGATTAAATGTGTGGTTCTGTCTTCATCCACTTTCTCTTTCTTACATCCTCTCAGTAAACTCACTCATGTTCACAGCTTCATTACAAACCTCTAGGTACTTGATTTCACCAGTTTATATAGCCAGTTCCTAAATTTTTCTTAAATTTGTCTCCATTTTTCAAATGGCCCACTGACTAGTTCCACCCAGATGTTTGACCTATAGTTCCTCTGAAATCTATTTTGGCCGCAAACTAAGGAGATAGTGCTGGGAGCTGTACAATGCCCTTATAGCCCGTGAGTCACTTGATTCTAGATTTTCCTTCACATAAAAGGGACTGGGAGTGGTGGAAGGAGGCAGTGCGGGACTAACCGACATTTGCTGAATGCCTACTGTGCGCAGGGTGCTGTGATCTCTCCTAATGGACCAAGGTGAGCATCTTGTAGGGTTGCTTTCAAACAGGAGAAAAGAGGCAGACATGGAATCCACACAGGTAGCATTGAGGACAGCCACTGATACCTGAGTAAAGGTTGCAGTGATGCCAAAGGAAATGAGGCTCTAGAGATCTCTGTTTGTCATAATAAATAAGAGGCATCTGACAGCCTCAAACAGCTTTCAAAGAGTTTCTGCTAAAGGTATCTTAGGGTATATCAGAGAAAACCATAACTCAAAAAGAGTCATGTACCACAATGTTCATTGCAGCTCTATTTACAGTAGCCAGGACATGGAAGCAACCTAAGTGTCCATCAACAGATGAATGGATAAAGAAGATGTGGCACAATGGAATATTACTCAGCCATAAAAAGGAACGAAACTGAGTTATTTGTGGTGAGGTGGATGGACCTAGTGTCTGTCATACAGAGTGAAGTAAGTCAGAAAGAGAAAAACAAATACCATATGCTAACACATATATATGGAATCTAAAAAGAAAAGAAAAAAACGGTTCTGAAGAACCTAGGGGCAGGACAGGAATAAAGACACCGACCTACTAGAGAATGGACTTGAGGACATGGGGAGGGGGAAGGGTAAGCCAGGACAAAGTGAGAGAGTGGCATGGATATATATACACTACCAAACATAAAACAGATAGCTAGTGGGAAGCAGCCGCATAGCACAGGGAGATCAGTTCAGTGCTTTGTGTCCACCTAGAGGGGTGGAATAGGGCGGGTGGGAGGGAGACGCAAGAGGGAGGGGATATGGGGATATATGTATATGTATAGCTGATTCACTTTGTGATACAGCAGAAACTAACACACCATTGTAAAGCAATTATACTCCAGTAAAAATGGTTTTAAAAAAAAAGGTACCTTAGGGTTTGCAAAAAAGAAACATTGTTCTCTTAAGAAAGAACTGGTTTCTGGGGAAATGGATTATAAAATAAAATTGTGGGTCTTTCTTCCCCCTGATAAAAGGGCTTAGAGGCTTCTAGGGCCCACATTAAGCTCCTGGTAAAGTTTCTTCTGTTCTGAGTAGATTTCATTCAATGAAAGTGAAATTTCTGATGGTCATAGATGGACATACTTCCAGGTATTTCCTGTGCTGGATTCCTTGATGGAGCTCTCATAGATAGGTCAGTTGCAGAAGTATATATGTTTGCAGCCATACTACTATGTATGCTGGCATCACTCTTCTGAGGGAATGCTAAGTATAATTAATCAAGTCATCGGGCTTGATGTAGAACGCATTCTGAAGATATGAGAGGACACTTATGGCCCAATAATAGGTTCTGAACCTGTGTCTTCCAGGATAATTTTTTAAAATGTAGTTGTGTCTGTCCTTAAAAATGTAAAATAAAACTACCTTTGTTCTGTTTTATTTTCACATCTCTAGTGCACATAGAATTTTCCAATGCCAGAATAGAGCATGGTGTGATAGAATGCACGCAGGCTGGTAGAATGAATGAAACACCATTCTCCAAGAAGGAGCAACCTACTAGGGTTGCCATATGGCTTGAATTATATTAGTGTATCCCTCTTTTAAAAAGAAAAAATGGATTGGGTAAGAATTTGTGAGTGTTACTGAATTTTTTTTTTTTTTTTTTTTTTTGCTTCTTTTTGGTTTGTTTATATTGCTGTAAATATTCTTGCAGAGCAATTGCAACTCTTCTCATTGACCATATTCTCTGAGGGCTCTTTCTAGGAAACTGCTATTTAAGTATTGTGTATTAGGTATGAAATATCCTGTATTGTTCGTGTCTCTTACTGCATTGTCTTTCTTATTGTCAATGACTGTAAGTACCATGGTTTGTGAATTTGGCTAACAGTGTTTGAAGCAGTGAGATTTTAGCTCACTCCTTGATAGCTGCATTGGCTCAGTCTAAGCTTAAGTCTTATTTTCATTAAAGGAGCAGACATGCTGAGGAAGAAGGTGCTATTTTTACATGGGGACTTTTTCTACTGAAACCACATGATAACACTCTGCTGTTAAAATGATCTCAAGCATGCTGAGTTAGCTGAAGAAACAATATGCTTGTTGCCAAAATCAAGGCAGTACTATTCTGAGCCTCCTCTAAGGTCCTCTAGCTCTCCTTGGTGGTCATGAAGAGGACACTAGGAGAGGAGCTGGTGGGAATATGCAAATTACAGGTGAAGTGGAGGTAACTTACTGTTACCTACAAGAGATTATTCAAATTCTTGGTTATTGCCACCAATCATTGGGATATGAAAAGTTTGGTTGCTCAGATATTTGCATATCACTATTTGTTGAGCACTGCTTTTATTCTAGATACACACACACACACACACACGTGTGTAATTTAAGCAAAACTAGCACCAAACCATACTAAGACTAACTTCAGAACATTAGAAACAAAAGAAGTTTAGGCAGAGGCCCTCCAAATCCAGTAAAAAATGCCGTTATTCTTATTATAGATAACTATGATTCAATATCTATTATATGACAGGTACTGTGCTAAGCATTTTACAAACATTATTTCATTTAGTCCTCACAATATTCTTACAAAGCCGCTATTATCTGCATTTACAGAAGACAATGCTTCCCTTTCTTTTCTTCCTTCCTTTTCTGATAATAACTGTCACATTACAAGTTATACTCAGTCGGAAAGTGACTGAACTGGTATTCAGACATCAGTATAAATATCTAGCTCCGAAGTCTGTGCTCTTTCACCAGGCCATGCTGCATGTCTGAGGATGACATGTAGAGTTAATAAGGAAACTGGCCCTCTATCAACAGTATTTTTATTCTTCACTCTTCCCCATTTTCAAAAAAATATTAATGAGAATAAGTTATAGCACATCAAAATGGAAAAATAAAAATCTCCCTTCATGTTAGTCTTCAATTGCTAAATGTAAATGACCTCCCTTGTCTTCAATTACTGGAAGATTCTCTCTTTAGCCACACCAGAATTTGAATCAACTACTTGGTCACAGACAGGTTTTATCCTTGACAGAGAAAATCTTTGGGGAAGCTCCTGAATAGATAAAGATGCTATCATATAGGAATTCACAACACTTCTTCTGTTCTGTCTGCACAGCAGAATTTCTTTTGTGGCCAACATATTTCCCATAACTTTGTGCAGATTTGGGGTTTTGGATAATGAGAGCACTGTAGCTGCTTAACTGAGAAAGCCAGAGTTTATAGCCACACAGAAGTAAATAGCTCTGGAATATGACAGAGGAAGGGAAGGTGAGACTGAAGTTAGCAGCCTTGGACTTGGGAAGAAAGTGGGGGAGTTTGCAGAAAGAGGATATAAAGATTTGGGGAGTAGCTTCCGCATATATGAGAAATGAAGAGAGAATTATAGAGAGAAATATTTAAGACATTTACTGAATTGTATTAATAAAATCCCAACTCCAGAGCCATTTTCCTAAAAAAATCTACAAAAAGATATTAACTGATGTTCAATTATTTTTGGAGACTGGACTAAAATTTCCTTGCTAAGACTGTTCCACAATGTAGATGGACTTTATATGGGTTATACTCTCATAGAACCATGAGATGTTGAACATGTTTGCAAAGATACCAGAGAAAAAAAAAGTTATGGATTTAATATGAAAGCCTGGAGTCAGATGTAAGGAATTCTGGCCTTTTAGGAAAGAGGGAACCCACTGGCATTTTGCAGGCTCTATGACTATGCAAAAAAGATTGAATTGACCTACTAGATGAGTATACATGTCCCCTCAAAGACTCCTTGTGACAGTGGGAAGTAGGGAAGAATGAAGGAAGGTGGGTGAAAGCCTTCTGCTTTCTAGAAGGACCTTCTCTCTGGGACTTCTTTTTTAGCAAAAGAAGGGACCTTTACAATTGTTATTAACATTGGCCCAAGACATACGCCTGAGATAAAAATAGAGGCATGATAACATTAACAAAACGGTATTTCTCTGACCCCATTCCTCAAACACTTTAGAAAACCCATCCCCTCTCAAATTCCTCCATAGATTAGCCAAGTGTCTTTAAAGTGTTGTCTTCTAGAGGTCTTAATGAATCCTTCTTAGCCTCCATCATTTTACTCCTCTCTAGCTCTGGCACCCTGTGGTGGTTTTTACTGCAAAAGTCATCAATGTGTCAAAGATTTTATGAAAATTGATCTTCTTCGCACACTTACGTTTAACAAGCATTTTAACAAATGTCCTAGTCTATCTTCGTTCATAGTTAATCACAGAACTGCTTTGATTTATTTTAATTTCATATGAAGCAACAGGCATACAAGTAGTTAGGGAAAGTTATAAACATAGAGTTAAGTTTAAGAGATTTATAAAAATCTTACTTGGCAATAAATTCCAAAAAATTGCAATAACTTTCAGGCCTTAGTTTCTTTAAGATCATTTCTAATGGTTTTTAAATGTTTCCACAGTCACATATTTCCCATTAAAATATCTTCTCCAGAAAAATTCATCATAGATTTCATTTATATTTGGTAAAAATTTCTAAGGTTTTTCTTCTTAGCAAATATCATAGAAAATGGCTAAATTATAGTAAATGTCCAGTCCTTGGTGAAAATGACAGAAAATTCAAGGAAAATTCAAACATTTCCCTTTTGATATTTGAGATTTCTTTTGATATCTTCTGGCAATATCAGAGCAGCACCTTTGGATATCTTGATAGCTTATATCTAACAGTTTGAACTTTCATCTGTTGGTTATAATCTAATAATATTTTATGTTAAAATATTTAAAACTAATGAGTAAATTTTAACAAAACCACAACTTCACAAAAGTTACTTATTTAGGTAACTACTAAATTATATCACTGATGTAATATTTTATTTTCTTGATTTATTAGTTCAAAAACAATTAACAATTTAAAAAGAATACATTTTTATTTTTAAAATAGCATTCAAAGTAAAAATATTTCATGTATGAACTAAAATCTGCATTTAACAAAATTACTGCACAAATAAAAGAAACTGGTCACACAGAATGGCAGAATTGAAGTAACAAGTTCTGCTTCTTCATCTTTAAAGTTGTTGGACTATCATTTATTACACATCAAAATTTTAAATACAGGCATATGAAGTACCACAAGACTTACTATCAAAGCAAACGTGTGGAGCTGAGTCCACGTGTCGAAGGCTAAGTGGGTAATTGGGAGATTTCCGAATTCATTCCTATACGGACTACAATGTTTATTGAAGAAATTGTAACAAAAATGTGCTAATCTGAAGCTTACTTACATATTATCGGTAACTGCAGCAATTGTTTAGAATTTAGGTCCAAAATTTTTTTCTCAGAGAGGGCAATTTCATCACGGATATTGTTTAGAATTGCTGAGAATAATGCTAATAAAAAGCAGATCAACTCTTAGTTGGTTTTATTATAGTTTTTAAATTCTCTAGACAAGGCTTGCCCTGACTGCCCACCCAGGGAGGCCTGCTCCATGGCTCTACCCTTGATAAGTACGCCTGAAGGATTTCTGCAAGGAGGAAGCAGCAACGAGCAAAGTGCCGATAATTTTGAAATTAACAACTATAATAAATATTTAAGTGTACATACAACTTTTTATTTAAAGTTTGGGGCTGAGAGAGTAATTTAATGATTTTAAAAAATCAAAAGAATATTGTTTTCTGATTTTCGGTTATTAGCTAAGTTTTTGTGAGAAGAGTCATTTAAATAGGTATTATAAACACCCTGTGTAGGATTGCAGCAAATGCTCCCTTTGATTTCCATAAGCATCATTCTCAGTGTAAACTGAAGGAGTGGGTCTAGAATTATCTTTCAGTTTCAGGCCCTTTCAAGTCTAACAATCTGTGATATCTATTTTGGTTTTTTGTGAATGAAAGAGCAAACTATCACCCCACCCCTTCACCTCCCACAGTTCTCCTCCTTACTCCAGTCCTCAGGGGTTTGCTTGGAGAGGAGATTAAACTCGCACATCTTTCTGCATTTCTATAATCTCCACACTGGAAAGACATAAAACCTGGGCTAAATAGTAAGGGAAAAAAGCCATAAATACTAAAGCTTTTTCCGGGTCTTTGTGAGCTTAAGGGTGTCCATGGAGAGGTCAGTTGCTCTGGAATGGATCCCATTTCTTATGCAGTGGTAGGTCTCAGGGTACAGTTTGAGGAAAAACAAAGGGAACTGACATTGCTCTGCATTAAAATATCAATGAAAGCTATCTTCTTCGTGGGAAGAAGCAGTTCTGAAATTATGTTGCAGATGAAAAAATGGATCTTGACTCTATTGTTTCTGAAAATTAGTTTTTGTCCTTGGAAAATGTAGTGCATGCGTGTGTGTGTGTGTGTGTGTGTGTGTGTGTGTGTGTGTGTGTGTGTGTGTGATGCAACAGACACGCAGTAGGCTACCGGAGGGGATGTGAAAGTGTATTTTCACCTCACATGTCATACTGGAGGGAAAACTTGAGGTAGTTCAAATTTGGAGTGAGTGCCAAAGCCCTTCTTCAACTCTCCTGCTGAAGGATCTTCCATACTGCTCTTGACAGAGTAACTCACACTGCAGAAAATACACTGCTAGAGATTGCTAGCTCCTACTGATTGTCTGGAGGCCAGGAGAAGAGAGATGAATCCTAGGGTAAGACTGGATCCTAGAGGTGTAACTGTCTTCTTTCCTCCTCTTTCTTATTTTTCAGTTAATGTACACAAAAAACGATGTAATGGATTAATGAGCCTCCATGTTCCCATCACCTGTTCACAACCTTTGCTAGTCTTACCTCATCCTCCCACCTCACAGATACAACTTTAAAGCAAATCCCAGGAACATATGATTTCAATCTCAACTTAATGATTCCCTTTTTTTTTTTACATGACCGTAATACTCTTATCTTACCTTAAAAAAACAATTCCTCAAACCATCAAATATCTACTCGGTGTTCACAATGTTCACATTTTCAATTGTCCCATGACTGTTTTTTTAATTTTTAATGTGGTTGTTTGAATCAGTTTATATAATGTGAACAGTTGATCTTTCTTATTTTATTTTCTAGGCTACCCTCTCATCTTTTCTTCCCTGTTGGGGTGGAGTTTTCTTAAAGGAAGGTAGAGGTTTGCATTGAGGAAGTATACATAAAAATAATGATGTCTAGTAATTATGGATGTAGTAATAATAATTACTTGACAACAACATGTATTTGTATCCATGCTACATGAAGTACTTAATACATATTAACTCATTAAATCCTCACAACAGCTCAGTGGGTTAGGAACTACTATTTACCAATTTTGCAGTTGAGGAACTGGGGCAGAGAGGTTCAGTAAGTTGCCATAGGACACATACCTTGTAAGTAGTGGAATCAGGATTTGAATCCAGCTTTTAATCACATGCTGCTTCTTTGTAAAAAAATTAACAATTACCCTCCTAGGGGGGCATTTAAATAATTTTGAATTTTTACAATGATAAATAACATACTTTACATAATATTTTTCCATAATTCTGATTCTTTCTCTTTTTTTATGAGTTTCATTTTATTTTTTTTATAAGGCAGGTTCTTATTAGTTATCTGTTTTATACACATCAGTGTATACATGTCAATCCCAATCACCCAATTCAGCCCACCACCACCACCATAGCCCCCCCGCTGCTGTCCCCCCTTGGTGTCCATATGTTTGTTCTCTCCATCTGTGTCTCAATTTCTGCCCTGCAAACCGGTTCATCTGTACCATTTTTCTAGCTGCCACATAAATGCATTCATATACGAGATTTATTTTTCTCTTTCTGACTTAACTCTGTATAACAGTCTCTAGATCCATCCACATCTCTACAAATGACCTAATTTCATTCCTTTTTATGGCTGAGTAATATTCCACTGTATATATGTACCAAAACTTCTTTATCCATTTGTCTGTCGATGGGCATTTAGGTTGCTTCCATGACCTGGCTATTGTAAATAGTACTGCAGTGAACATTGGGGTGCATGTGTCTTTTTCAATAACAGTTTTCTCTGGGTATATGCCCAGTAGTGGGATTGCTGGGTCATATGGTAATTCTATTTTTAGGGTTTTAAGGAACCTCCATACTGTTCTCTGTAGTGGCTGTATCAATTTACATTCCCACCAACAGTGCAAGAGGGTTCCCTTTCTCCACACCCTCTCCAGCATTTATTGTTTGTAGATTTTCTGATGATGACCATTCTAACCAGTATGAGGTTATACCTCATTGTAGTTTTGATTTGCATTTCTCTAATAATTAGTGATGTTGAGCAGCTTTTAATGTGCCTCTTGGCCATCTGTATGTCTTCATTGGAGAAATGTCTATTTAGGTCTTCTGCCCATTTGTTGATTGGGTTTTTTGTTTTTTTTAATATTGAGCTGCATGAGCTGTTTGCATATTTTGGAGATTAATCCTTTGTCCCTTGATTTGCTTGCAAATATTTTCTCCCATTCTGAAAGTTGTTTTTTCATCTTGTTTCTAGTTTTCTTTGCTGTGCAAAAGCTTTTAAGTTTCATTAGATTGCATTTGTTAATTTTTGTTTTTATTTCCATAACTCTAGGATGTGGTCAAAAAAGATTTTGCTGTGATTTATGTCAAGGAGTGTTCTTCCTATGTTTTCCTCTAAGAGTTTTATAGTGTCCAGTCTTACATTTAAGCCTTTGATCCATTTTGAGATTATTTTTGTGTATGGTGTTAGGGAGTGTTCTAATTTCATTCTGTTACATGTAGCTGTCCAGTTTTCCCAGCACCACTTATTAACTAGCTGTCTTTTCTCCATTGTATATCCTTCCCTCCTTTATCATAGATTAATTGACCATGGGTGCATGGGTTTACCTTTGGGCTTTCTATCCTGTTCCATTGATCTATATTTCTGTTTTTGTGCCAGTACCATATTGTCTTGATTACTGTAGCTTTGTAGTATAGTCTGAAGTCAGGGAGTCTGATTCCTCCAGCTCCGTTTTTTTCCCTCAAGATTGCTTTGGCTATTTGGGGTTTTTTGTGTCTCCATACAAATTTTAAGATTTTTTGTTCTAGTTCTGTAAAAAATGCCATTGGTACTTTGATAGGGATTGCATTGAATTTGTAGATTGCTATGGGTAGTAGAATAATTTTCACAAGTTGATTCTTCCAATCCAAGAATATGGTATATCTCTCCATTTGTTTGTATGTCTTTTTTTTTTTTTTTTTTTTTTTCAGTACGCGTGCCTCTCACTGTTGTGGCCTCTCCCATTGTGGAGCACAGGCTCCGGACCCACAGGCTCAGCGGCCATGGCTCCCAGGCCCAGCCGCTCCGCAGCATGTGGGATTTTCCCAGATGGGGGCATGAACCTGTGTACCCTGCATCGGCAGGCGGACTCTCAACCACTGCGCCACCAGGGAAGCCCTGTTTGTATGTCTTTAATTTCTTTCATAAGTGTCTTATAGTTTTCTGCATACAGGTCTTTTGTCTCCCTAGGTAGGTTTATTCCTAGGTATTTTATTATTTTTGTTGCAGTGGTAAATGGGAGTGCTTCCTTAATTTCTCTTTCAGATTTTTCATCATTAGTGTATAGGAATGCAAGGGATTTTGCTGCATTAATTTTGTATCCTGCTACTTTACCAAGTTCATTGATTAGCTCTAGTAGTTTTCTGGTAGCATCTGTAGGATTCTCTATGTATAGTATCATGTCATCTGAAAACAGTGACAGTTTTACTTCTTTTCCAATTTGTATTCCTTTTATTTCTTTTCCTTCTCTGTTTACTTTTATTTCTTTTTCTTCTCTTCTCAACATAGTTTCTCTAAAACTATGTTGAATAATAGTGGTGAGAGTGGACATCCTTGTCTTGTTCCCAATCTTAGAGGAAATGCTTTCAGTTTTTCACCATTGAGAATGATGTTGGCTCTGGGTTTGTCGTATATGGCCTTTATTATGTTGAGGTATGTTCCCTCTATGCCCACTTTCTGGAGAGTTTTTATCATAAATGGGTGTTGAATTTTGTCAAAGGCTTTTTCTGCATCTATTGAGATGATCATATGGTTTTTATTCTTCCATTTGTTAATATGGTTTATCACATTGATTGATGTGGATATATTGAAGAATCCTTGTATCCCTGGGATAAATCCCACTTGATCATCATGTGTGATCCTTTTAACGTGTTGTTGGATTCTGTTTGCTAGTATTTTGTTGAGGATTTTTGCATCTATACTCATCAGTGTTATTGGTCTGTAATTTTCTTTTTTTGTAGTATCTTCATCTGGTTTTAGTATCAGGGTGATGGTGGCCTCATAGAATGAGTTTGGGAGTGTTCCTTCCTCTGTAATTTTTGGAAGAGTTTGAGAAGGATAGATGTTAGCTCTTCTCTAAATGTTTGATAGAATTCTGTGAAGCCATCGGTCCTGGGCTTTTGTTTTTTGGAAGATTTTAAGTCACAGTTTCAATTTAATTACTTGTGGTTTTCTGTTCATATTTTCTGTTTCTTCCTGGTTCAGTCTTAGAAGATTATACCTTTGTAAGAATTTGTCCATTTCTTCCAGGTTGTCCATTTTATTGGCATGATTTTCTTATAGTAGTCTCTTATAATGCTTTCTATTTCTGTGGTGTCTGTTGTAACTTCTCCTTTTTCATTTCTAATTTTATTGATTTGAGTCCTCTCCCTCTTTTTCTTGATGAGTCTGGCTAAAGGTTTATCAATTTTGTTTATCTTCTCAAAGAACTAGCTTTTAGGGGCTTCCCTGGTGGCACAGTGGTTGGGAGTCTGCCCCCTGATGCGGGGGACGCGGGTTCATGCCCCGGTCCGGGAGGATCCGTGGAGCGGCTGGGCCCGTGAGCCATGGCCGCTGAGCCTGCGCGTCCGGAGCCTGTGCTCCGCAGCGGGAGAGGCCACAACACTGGGAGGCCCGCGTACCGCAAAAAAAAAAAAAAAAAGAACTAGCTTTTAGTTTTATTGATCTATGCTATTGATTTCTTTGTTTCTATTTCATTTATTTCTGCTCTGATCTTTATGATTTCTTTCCTTCTACTAACTTTGGGTTTTGTTTGTTCTACTTTCTGTAGTTCCTTTAGGTGTAAGGTTAGATTGTTTACTTGAGATTTTTCTTGTTTCTTGAGGTAGGAGTGTATTGCTATAAACTTCCCTCTTAGCACTGCTTTTGCTGTAGCCCATAGGTTTTGGATCATCGTGTTTTCATTGTCATTTGTCTCTAGGTACTTTTTGATCTCCTCTTTGATTTTTTCAGTGACCTCTTGGTTATTTAGTAACGTATTGTTTAGCCTCCATGTGTTTGTGTTTTTTATGTTATTTTTTTCTCTGTAATTTATTTCTAACCTCATAGCATTGTGGTCAGAAAAGATGCTTGATATGATTTCAATTTTCTTAAATTTACCAAGGCTTGACTTGTGACCCAAGATGTGATCTATCCTGGAGAATGTTTTGTGTGCACTTGAGAAGAAAGTGTAATCTGCTGTTATCGGATGGAATGTCCTGTAAATATCAATTAAATCTATCTGGTCTATTATGTCATTTAAAGCTTGTGTTTCCTCAATAATTTTCTGTCTGGATGATCTATCCATTGGTGTAAGTGAGGTGTAAATGTCCCCTACTATTATTGTCTTACTGTTGATCTCTTCTTTTATAGCTGTTAGCATTTGTCTTATGTATTGAGGTGCTCCTATGCTGGGTGCATATATATTTATAATTGTTATAGCTTCTACTTGGATTGATCCCTTGATCATTATGTAGAGTCCTTCCTTGTCTCTTGTAACATTCTTTATTTTAAAGTCTATTTTATCTGATATGAGTATTGCTACTCCAGCTTTCTTTTGATTTCCATTTGCATGGAATATCTTTTTCCATCACCTCACTTTCATTCTGTATGTGTCCCTAGGTCTGAAGTGGGTCTCTTGTAGACAGCATGTATGTGGGTCTTGTTTTTGTATCCATTCAGCGAGCCTGTGTCTTTTGGTTGGAGCATTTAATCCATTCACGTTTAAGATAATTATCGACATGTATGTTCTTATTACTATTTTCTTAATTGTTTTGGGTTTGTTTTTGTAGTTCCTTTCCTTCTCCTGTGTTTCCCACTTAGAGACGTTTCTTTAGCATTTGTTGTAGAGCTGGTTTGGTGGTGCTGAATTCCCTTAGGTTTTGGTTGTCTGTAAATCTTTTGACTTCTCCATCGAATCTGAATGAGGTCCTTGCTGGGTAGTGTAATCTTGGTTGTAGGTTCTTCCCTTTCATCACTTTAAATATATTGTGCCACTCCCTTCTGGCTTGTATTGTTCCTGCTGAGAAATCAGCTGTTAACCTTATGCGAGTTCCCTTGTATGTTATTTGTTTTTTTTCCCTTGTTGATTTTAATATTTTTCTTTGTATTTAATTTTTGTCAATTTGATTACTATGTGTCTCAGCATATTTCTCCTTGGGTTTATCCTGCCTGGGACTCTCTGTGCTTCCTTGACCTGGGTGCTATTTTCTTTTCCATGTTAGGGAAGTTTTTGACTATAATCTCTTCAAATATTTTCTCGGGTCCTTACTCTCTTCTTCTGGAACCCCTATAATGTGAATGATGGTGCATTTGATGTTGTCCCAGAGGTCTCTTAAGCTGTCTTCATTTCTTTTCATTCTTTTTTCTTTATTCTGTTCTGCATCAGTGAATTCCACCATTCTGTCTCCCAGGTCACTTATCTATTCTTCTGCCTCAGTTATTCTGCTATTGATTCCTTCTAGAGTGTTTTTCATTTCAGTTATTGTATTGTTCATCTCTGTTTGTTTGTTCTTTAATTCTTCTAGGTGTTTGTTTTTTAATTCTTCCAGGTCTTTGTTAAACATTTCCTGCATCTTCTCGATCTTTGCCTCTATTCCTTTTCTGAGATCCTGGATCATCTCCACTATCATTATTCTGAATTCTTTTTCTGGAAGGTTGCCTATCTCCACTTCATTTACTTTTTTTTCTGGGGTTTTATCTTGTTCCTTCATCTGGTACAAAGCCCTCTGCCTTTTCATTTTGTCTATCTTTCTGTGAATGTGGTTTTCATTCCTCAGGCTGCAGGATTGTAGTTCTTCTTGCTTCTGCTGTCTGCCCTCTGGTGGATGAGCCTATCTAAGAGGCTTGTCCACATGCTGCTTCTTAACAGCTAATGATTATCGAGCACTTAGTAGTGTCAGGCACTTTTCTAAGTACTTTACTTGATTTAACATATTTCAACCTCACAACATCCCTGTGAGGGTAGTATGATCATGGTCCCCATTTCATAGATGGCTAAGTCAAGACAGAGAGAGTTTAGACATGAGAAGTGTCTAAGGAAAATCAGCTCCCAGATGGACAGCTTAGGGGCAGACTCAGGAGACTACTCGCCCTTGCCCCAAAATCCTAAAGGAGGAGGCCCTTGAAGGAGGGTGGGGGAGGCTGATATGTGTGTTACGTCCTTTGTTGCCCTCTCTTCACCTTTGTAAATACTTGGTCTCTTCCTCCTGCAGACACTACACCATTCAGACACTTAAGGGAAACTTTAAAAACCATGCTGTCACTCTTAATAATCTCTTCTTATGTCTATTCTAAACATGAGTTCAAGACATTTGGAAATGACTTTATACTCTTTAGCGCTGGAGGCCAGTTACTGCCCAGCTATGAGATGCTACAAAGAATAACACTGTTTCCACAGAACCCACCTCAAAAGTCCATTACTGTTTCATACACTGTACTTTCCTCCATCCCTTCTCTCCACATTTCTCTTGCATTTTTGGTACTTGTAAAGACTTCTGTGGGCAGGCAGTGGCTGCACTTAAGTACTTAGAAGTTCTGCAAATTCAGGTACAGTCCAAGCAAATATCAGACATTGAATTACATTATAGGCAGAATAGCTGAGAGAGAGAGAGAGAGACCTACCCACTTTAGAGACAGAGACTTGTTTCACTTCTGGGAATGTGTCTCCTTTAACAGATGCTGGAAAAAAAATCTGGGGCCTCCTAGGGAAAAAACATTGTTAATGGCTACTGGAAAGAATTAATACATATTTAATTGAGGTTGGAGTTGTTAAAAGATATTTTTTTAATTAAAATCAAGATTCTCATACAAATATGAAGTGAGCAATGGCAAAGATTTTATTGAAATTTTTCATTTATGAGGAAACCAGTAAGATGTTATAACCAGTTTAAAGAAAAAATCTGAAGAACAAACACTTATATACAGGCAATGGGGAATGAGAAAATGAAACTGCTAATAGATGTGAAAATTTTATAGGCCAATAAACGGTAGTTGTTGGAATCTTCTGCAAGGGAAAATAAAATGTATCTCTATAAGACAAAATTCATTTGCATCTCTGTGGATAAGGATCACTTGTATTACTATCAGCTTTCTACAGTTTATAGAGTTGTAAAGTAGCCTAGTCAAAGGCAGTAAAAGGAATAGATCCCTATAAAATCAGATAAGCTCTAAAGGTCTTCTATATAATGCACTGGAAGGACATCCAGTAATCTTTTGCCCATTTCAAAGTCCTTCACAAATTTTCCTAACAGAGCCATAAAAAAAAAAAACTTATTTATCAAGTAGAGCAACCAGGCAAGGTGATTTTTTGAATAGATTCCTTAAATCAGAAGTGATATTCATAGAGGATCTCTGTTAGACTGTTACCACTCTCCTGCTCTATCTCCCTTTTCTGCTAAGTTGTCTGTTTCTTTCTTTTGTAATATATATATTTATTATTTATTTTTGGCTGCACTGGGTCTTCATTGCTGCATGCAGGCTTTCTCTCATTGCGGTAAGCAGGGGCTGCTCTTCGTTGCGGTGCATAGACTTCTCATTGCAGTGGCTTCTCTTGTTGCAGAGCATGGGCTCTAGGCATGTGGGCTTTAGTAGTTGTGGCTCGCAGGCTCTAGAGCACAGGCTCAGTAGTTGTGACGCACAGGCTTAGTTGCTCTGTGATATGTGGGATCCTCCTGGACCAGGGCTCAAACCCATGTCCCCTGCATTGGCAAGCAGATTCTTAACTACTGCGCCACCAGGGAAGCTCCTGTCTCTTTCTTTTAAGCTGACATGGTGGAAGATTTGGTACTGGAGTAAGGTAGAAAAGTTTAACATTGTATCCAAAAAGTTTGACATAAGAAAAGTGAGTAACTATCACATCCTTGTTGGCAGGTGGTTCACTCCTAACACTTTCAAACTGTCTACGGAAAGCTGATTACATACCCACCTGTTGCCTGCAATGTAGTCTCAAAATCAGGTAAACTAAAGGCAGTTTCTCAGGATACTTTATGTTCATTAAATTGCTCTGACATTTGCTATACCCAACTTTAAGATAAAAATATTGGCCAGGGGACAGTTTACTGGTCTAGAAAGCTTGCTCTCTCTTCCTTCCTGTTTTAATAGCAGAGGCCATAATTGGGATTTAAAATGTAACCCCTGAAGTAAGTTTCACATGTTAGCTCTTCCCAGGCTCCAGGGTCTAGATATGCTTGGCGCATTGTTCTGTCCTGCTTGGCTCAGCCCTTCAGTTGTGCTAGTCATTACCTGTCCTCTCCCACTCATTTGGACCTGCTTTTCATATCTGGAGCCAGAAATTTTCAGGATCGCACTGTTAGGGCCTCCAGGAATTTCCCTTGGCTCAGGTACAAGGGATCCTGACCACCAGCAGCCAAATATCAAAGGCCAAATAGGGGTGATTATCCAAACAAAAGTGAGCACAAGATATTGAAACTTCAAATAGCAGCATAGGAACAGCCTACTGGAAATAATTCTCAAGTGAGAGTTCAATGACATACTATCCCTCTCACAAAATTGGAAAATACTAAAACATAGTAAAATATCCAATGGCAATGAGGGTATGGTCAGTGGGTGTGTATCTTGGTAAAGACGATTGGGAAATTGAATGGCTCCATGACCAAGAGCCTTAGAACTTTGTTACCTCTTGATCCACCAAGTCCTCTTCTGGGGATAATTCAAAATATAGTGAAAAGTTTATGCACAAAAAGGCATATTTCAGTATTATTTATAATAATGAAAAGTCAAAAGCAACCTAAACTTAACAATAAAGATTGATAATAGTTTTCTTTGTGTATATTTTGAACTAAGATGTAGGTATTTAAATAATGAAGAGCTTATAACACAGGAGAATGTGTGATAATGGAATTTTTAAAACAGTCTTTACTGTGGAAAAATATCAAACAGACAAAAAAGTAGAGAAACTAGCATGATGAACCCACATGTACCCATCACACTGCTTAACGATTATCAATACAAAGCATATTCATTTCATCTACCCTATTCACTTTCCTGCCCAGATTGTTTGAAGCCAATCAGAGACATCAATCATTTCATATGAAAATGTTTCAGCATGTACCTCTAAGAGAATAGAATTCGTTAAAAAAGCACACTTGCCATCTAAAAACTTAATAATATACCCATCAGAAAATAGAGCATTAAAAAATCCAACATTCCAAGCAAATAACCACAATTATTATTTGTTCCTCTTCTTGTTCCACTGGGTCTTAGGTTAGCAACCTGAGTTCACGAAGTTATCAGCTTCAAGACCAAAAACCAAGTCCTGGAATCCTCAGAACCTTGGTAGAGTCTGAAAGTTGTCTAAGGGCTGTCAGCTCAGAAGTCTGTATTCTGAGTCCATTCCTTGAAGTATCAATAGTTAGGAGTACCCAGTACAGTCCTTTCCTTGAGGCTCTAAGACTTTTTTGTTAAAGATCCAATCCAATATCTGGCTTGTAACTTATAGCAGAGCCTTCAGGCAAGCATGAAAGAAAAGCAGAAGTGACCTCTAAGACTGAATAGCTGTGGTTAATTTATTACAGTTACCAGCAGTATCAGAATGGAGGAGAACAAAGTTGTCTAATATGTGCATGTTTCATAAGGGTTTGATCAATGTTTCCCCTGAGGATAAGAACATATTGTGGACAGCAAGGGCAGTGCCAAATCTTACTGACCTCCCTGTAAATTGTACTATCTCTGAAATATTTATATTAATAACATTTTACCTCTATAAACTTAACTTGGGGAAGGCTGAGCACCCCTTCTGATTGGGCAACTCTTCCAGTGGTACCCTTACAATAGTATTGAACTTATTAAAATATATCGTTCTACCCGACAAACCTAATTACTTCTAACATTCTGTTTTCATAAGGTAAGAGAACAAATCTTTGTGATTTTCCAGAGGTTCTTTGGGAATCTCCAAGATAGTTTTCTGAGAATTTTACTTTTTTCTGAATTTAGAGTCTGATTTTGGGAAGGCAAAAACAACAGATTTAATAGAGGAGACTTGGTCCATGAATAAAATAGGATCATGGGTGTTTGAGAAAAAAAGATTACTTACCTAATCATTAAAGCAACAATATAATATTTAAAATAGACATAGAAGTAGGTAAAACAATTTTAAACAATGTTGGCTCTTTCATATGTGAAGAGACTTTGTTCTTTGTTCTTAAAAAAATAATCACAGATATGATAAAATCAACACAAAGTACAGAAAATTATTCTGGTGCAATATAAATCTCTACTATCTGAATGAATTATACAAAAGGTAAATAATAACTGATTATTACCCCTTGTTAAGAGCTCTAATGTAAATTTAACATTTTAATAGTGAGAAAGCCAAATTCTATTTTTGCATTAATTCAATATTTGGCAATAAAGAATTCCAAGTTCCTTTTCAAAAAAATATCTTTTGAATAAACCCATCAAAACAGAGAGAACTTTGCCAAAATTTGAACATTTCAGTAAACCTTCTACTATTTTCTGTCTCCATTCAGGTGTTGTCTTTCCCTACCCTGTTTCATGTTCTGGAACAGATATTCTCCCTTAGAATAAAACTACTTGCTTTTCCTTTGAAAAACCAAACAAATTCCTTTACAAACATTATTGTTCTTGTCTTCATTATTATTTATACCATTGTCGCTATTGTTCTTAGTATGGTCTTACTACCTATATTAACTATAACTTTTAAACAAGCTAACCTCCATTTCACAGAGAAAACTGGGCAATGGATAATTGATAATTGAGTGTTATATACAATCACAAATGAACATATTCATTAACATGATCCAAAGTATGCTACTCCATAACATGGTAATAAGAAACAAAGATATATTATATTTATTTATTTAAACTATGTTTAGTAATCAGTGTTTTAGCAGTCTTAGAGATTATCTAGGTATCCAGAGATTATTCATTAATTGATTTAATATTTTAAAGTTAAGAATCTTAAAAATTATATTTTATCTAACATACTATAGGTCATAATGATTGGTGATATCAAAAAGATTGTCAAAATTACAATTCAATTTGGTTAGACACATAATTTTACATTTTTCATAATTCTTAACATTATTAAATAGTAATACTAACTTATTTCTTCAGTAAACCAGTAGAGGGAGATTGGGATTGACACATATACACTATTGTACTATGTATAAAATAGACAACTGAGGGGAACATACTGTATAACACAGGGAATTCTAATTAAAGCACTGTGGTGTCCTAAATGGGAGGGAAATCCGAAAGGGAGGGGATATATGTTTATGTAAGGCTGATTCATTTTGCTGTGCAGTAGAAGCTAACACAACATTGTAACACAACTGTACTCCAATAAAAATTAATTAAAAAAAACAAAATAGACCAGTAGAGAAAGTTGAGAACACTCAGAAAACAGACTTAGATCTTCTAAAAAATAAAATGTACAAATATATTATATTTACTACTAATATCAGAGGAAAAAGATATAGATTTTTTCTTGAACCAAAATTATAAGCTACTGTGATTTATCCAAAGAGTCACCTTTACTGTGTGAATTTAGATTATTATGAATTTTATATTATGCATATATATTTAGATTATCATATAAAATGTTTCTCAGCACTTTATGAAGTACTTTTTTTGCTAAAAGGCTAGAACATTTAGAGTATTCTAATACTTCATTTATTTTATAGAAATTCTGGAGATACTAGATTTATGTAAACATACTATAAGTATAAATGATTGACTTACTCTATATAAGTCAATTACAGTGGAGTTCCTTTAATTTAAAAGACCTTGGAGACCTTCAAGATGGCAGAGGGGTAGGATGTAGAAATCACCATCCTCCCCACAAATACATCAGAAATACATCTACATGTGGAACAACTCCTACAGAACACCTACTGAATGCTGGCAGAAGACCTCAGACTTCCCAGAAGGCAAGAAACCCACCACGTACCAGGGTAGGGCAAAATAAAAAATAAAAAACAGAGACAAAAGAATAGGGACGGGACCTACACATCTGGGAGGGAGCTGTGAAGGAGGAAAAGTTTCCACACATTAGGAAGCCCCTTCACTGGTGGAGATGGGGGGTGGCGAGGCAGGGGGGAAGCTTCAGAGCCACAGAGGAGAGCGCAGCAACAGGGGTGCAGAGGGCAAAGCGGAGAGATTCCCACACAGAGGATCGGTGCCGACCAACACTCACCAGCCCGAGAGGCTTGCCTGCTCACAAGCTGGGGCGGATGGGGGCTGGGAGCTGAGGCTCGGGCTTCAGAGCTCAGATGCCAGGGAGAGGACTGGGGTTGGCTGCATGAACACAGCCTGAAGGGGGCTAGTGTGCCACGGCTAGCCAGGAGGGAGTCCGGGAAAAAGTCTGGAACTCCCTAAGAGGCAAGGGACAATTGTTTTGGGGCGCACAAGGAAAGGGGATTCAGAGCACCACCTAAATGAGCTCCAGACATGGGCGCAAGCCACGGCTATCAGTGTGGACACCAGAGACAGGCATGAAATGCTAAGGCTGCTGCTGCAGCCACCAAGAAGCCTGTGTGCAAGCACAGGTCACTATCCACACCTCCCCTCCCGGGAGCCTGTGCAGCCCACCACTGCCAGGGTCCCGTGATCCAGGGATAACTACCCCGGGAAAACACACAGTGTGCCTGAGGTTGGTGCAACCATCACGCCGGCCTGACGCCACAGGCTCACCCCACATTCTGTACCCCTCCCTCCCCCGAGCCTGAGTGAGGCAGAGTCCCCTAATCAGCTGCTACTTTAACCATCTCCTGTCTTAGAGAAGAACAGATGCCCTCAGGTGACCTACATATAGAGGCAGGGCCAAATCCAAAGCTGAACCCCAGGAGCTGTGCGAACAAAGAAGAGAAAGGGAAATTTCACCCAGCAGCCTCAGGAGCAGTGGATTAAATCTCCACAATCAGTATGATGTACCCTGCATCTTTGGAATACCTGAATAGACAATGAATCATCCCAAAATTGAGGTTGTGGACTATGGGAGCAACTGTAGTCTTAGGGTTTGCTTTCTACATCTAATTTGTTTCTAGATTTATGTTTATCTTAGTTTAGTATTTAGCATTTATTATCATTGATTGGTAGATTAGTTTATTGATTTGGTTGCTCTCTTCCTCCTTTATATATATAGATAGATAGATAGATAGATAGATAGATATTTTTCCTTTTTCTCTTTTTGTGAGTGTGTAGGTGTGTGCTTGTTTGTGTGATTTTGTCTGTATAGCTTTCCTTTTACCATTTGTCTTAGGGTTCGGTCAGTCCATTTTTTGTTAGTATAGTTTTTAACATTTGTTATGGATTTGTTTTTTGGTTTGGTTGCTCTCTCTTTCTTTCTTTTTTTTATTACTTTTTATTTTTAATTTTTTTTAATTTTAGTAATGTTATTTTATTTTATTTTTCTTTCTTTCTTTCTTATTTATTCCCTTTTCTTCAGAGCTGTGTGGCTGACAGGGTCATGGTGCTCCAGCCGGGTGTCAGGCATGTGCCTCTGAGGTGGGAGACCCGAGTTCAGGACATTGGTCCACCAGAGACCTCCTGGCTCCATGTAATATCAAATGGCGACAGCTCTCCCAGACATCTCCATCTCAACACTAAGACCCAGCTCCACTCAACGACCAGCAAGCTACAGTGCGGTACACCCTATGCCAAACAACTAGCAAGACAGGAACACAATCCTTACGATTAGCAGAGAAGCTGCCTAAAATCATAATACGGTCACACACATGCCAAAACACTCCACCAGACGCGGTTCTGCCCACCAGAAACACAAGATCCAGCCTCATCCACCAGAACACAGGCACCAGTCCCCTCCACCAGGAAGCCTACACAACCCACTGAACCAACCTTAGCCACTGGGGACAGACACCAAAAACAACGGGAACTACGAACCTGCAGTCTCTGAAAAGGAGACCCCAAACACAGTAAGTTAAGCAAAATGAGAAGACAGAGAAACACACAGCAGAGGAAGGAGCATGGTAAAAACCCACCAGATGAAACAAATGAAGAGGAAACAGGCAGTCTACCTGAAAAAGAATTCAGAGTAATGATAGCAAATATTATCCAAAATCTTGGAAATAGAATGGAGAAAATACAAGAAACATTTAACAAGGACCTATAAGAACTAAAGAGCAAACAAACAATGACGAACAACACAATAAATGAAATTAAAAAATCTCTAGAAGGAATCAATAGCGGAATAACTGAGGCAGAAGAACAGATAAGTGACTTGGAAGATAAAATAGTGGAAATAGCTACCACAGAACAGAATAGGGAAAAAAGAATGAAAAGAATTGAGGACAGTCTCAGAGACCTCTGGGACAACATTAAATGCACCAACATTCGAATTATAGGGGTCCAAGAAGAATAAGAGAAAAATAAAGGGACTGAGAAAATATTTGAAGAGATTGTAGTGGAAAACTTCCCAATATGGGAAAGGAAATAGTCAATCAAGTCCAGGAAGTGCAGAGAGTCCAATACAGGATAAATCCAAGGAGAAACATGCTAAGACACATATTAATCAAACTACCAAAAATTAAATACAAAGAAAAAATATTAAAAGCAGCAAGGGAAAAACAAAAAATAACATACAAGGGAATCCCCATAAGGTTAACAGCTGATCTTTCAGCAGAAACTCTACAAGCCAGAAGGGAGTGGCAGGACACATTTAAAGTGATGAAAGGGAAAAACCTACAACCAAGATTACCCTACCAAGCAAGGATCTCATTCAGATTTGATGGAGAAATTAAAATCTTTACAGACAAGCAAAAGCTAAGAGAATTCAGCACCACCAAACCAGCTTTACAACAAATGAATGCTAAAGGAACTTCTCTAGGCAGGAAACACAAGAGAAGAAAAAGACCTATAATAACAAACCCAGAACAATTAAGAAAACGGTAATAGGAACATACATATCAATAACTACCTTAAATGTAAATGGATTAAAAGCTCCAACCAAAATACATAGACTGGGTGAATGGATACAAAAACAAGACCCATATATATGCTGTCTACAAGAGACCCACTTCACATGGAGGGACACATACAGACTGAAAGTGAGGGATGGAAAAAGATATTCCATGCAAATGGAAATCAAAAGAAAGCTGGAGTAGCAATTCTCATATCAGACAAAACAGAGTTTAAAATAAAGACTATTTCAGGGCTTCTCTGGTGGCACACTGGCTGAGAGTCCGCCTGCCGATGCAGCAGACACGGGTTCGGCCCTGGTCCTGGGGGATCCCACATTCCGTGGAGAGGCTCGGCCCGTGAGCCATGGCCGCTGAGCCTGCACGTCTGGAGCCTGTGCTCCCCAACGGGAGAGGCCACAACAGTGAGAGGCCCACGTACCGCAAAAAAGAAAACAATAAATAAATAAATAAATAAATAAATAAATAAATAAAGACTATTTCAGAGACAAAGAAGGACGCTACATAATGATAAAGGGATCACTCCAAGAAGAAGATATAACAATTGAAAATATTTATGCACCCAACATAGGAGTACCTCAATACATAAGACAAAAGCCAACAGCCATAAAATGGGAAATCAACAGTATCACAATCGACAGTATCACAATAGTAGGGGACTTTAACACCCCACTTTCACCAATGGACAGATCAACCAAAATGAAAATAAGGAAACACAAGCTTTAAATGATACATGAAACAAGATGGACTTAATTGATATTTATAGGACATTCCATCCAAAAATAAGAGAATACACTTTCTTCTCAAGTGCTCATGGAACATTCTCCAGGATAGATCATACCTTGGGTGACAAAACAAGCCTTGGTAAATCGAAGAAAACTGAAATTGTATCAAGTATTTTTCTGACTGTAATGCTATGAGGCTACATATCAATTACAGGAAAAAAATCTGTGAAAAATACAAAAAACATGGAGGCTAACAATACACTACTAAATAACCAAGAGATCACTGAAGAAATGAAAGAGGAAATCAAAAAATACCTAGAAACAAATGACAAAACACGACGACTCGAAACCTATGGGAGGCAGCAAAAGCAGTTCTAAGAGTGAAGTTTATAGCAATGCAATTCTACCTCAAATAAACAACCTAACAAGAGAAGCAACAAGAGAAACCAGTGCAATGAGAAGCCCGTGCACTGCAACGAAGAGTAGCCCCCACTCACCACAACCAGAGAAAAGCCTGCATACACCAACAAAGACCCAACACAGCCAAAAATAAAATTAAATAAATAAATAAATATTTTTTAAAAAAGAAAGAAATGAAGGAACAATAGCAAAGATCAATAAAACTAAAAGCTGGTTCTTTGAAAAGATAAACAAAATTGATAAACCATTAGCCAGACTCATTAAGAAAAAAAGGGAGAAGACCCAAATCAATAGAATTAGAAATGAAAAAGGAAAGGTAACAACTGACACTGCAGAAATACAAAAGATCATGAGAGATTACTACAAGCAAATATATGCCAATAAAACGGACAACCTGGATGAAATGGACGAATTCTTAAAAAGCACAACCTTCTGATACTGAACCAGGAAGGAATAAAAAATATAAACAGACCAATCAGAAGCACTGAAATTGAGACTGTGATTAAAAATCTTCCAACAGGGCTTCCCTGGTGGTGCAGTGGTTGAGAGTCTGCCTGCCAATCCAGGGGACATGGGTTCATGCCCCGGTCTGGGAAGATCCCACGTGTCGTGGAGCAACTAGGCCTGTGAGCCATAGCCGCTGAGCCTGCACGTCCAGAGCCTGTGCTCCGCAAAGGGAGAGGCCACAAGAGTTAGCGGCCTGTGTACTGCAAAAAAAAAAAAAAAATCTTCCAACAAACAAAAGCCCAGGACCAGAGGGCTTCACAGGTGAATTCTATCAAACATTTAGAGAACAGCGAACACCTATTCTCAAACTCTTCCAAAATATAGAAGAGGGAGGAACACTCCCAAGCTCATTCTACGAGGCCACCATCACACTGATATCAAAACTAGACAAAGATGTCACAAAGAAAGAAAACTACAAGCCAATATCACTGATGAACATAGAGGCAAAAATCCTCAACAAAATACTAGCAAACAGAATCCAACAGCACATTAAAAGGATCATACACCATGTTCAAGTGGGGTTTATCCCAGGAATGCAAGGATTCTTCAATATACGCAAATCAATCAATGTGATACACCATATTAACAAATTGAAGGATAAAAACCATATGATCATCTCAATAGATGCAGAAAAAGCTTTTGACAAAATTCAACACCCATTTATGATCAAAACACTCCAGAAAGTAGGCATAGAGGGAACATACCTCAACATAATAAAGGCCATATATGAGAAACCACAGCCAACATCATTCTCAAGGTGAAAAACTGAAACCATTTCCACTAAGTTCAGGAACAAGACAAGGTTGTCCACTCTCACCACTGTTATTCAACATAGTTTTGGCAGTTTTAGCCACAGAAATCAGAGAAGAAAAAGAAGTAAAAGGAATCCAAATTGGAAAAGAAGAAGTAAAGCTGTCACTGTTTGCAGATGACATGATACTATACTTAGAGAATCCTAAAGATGCTACCAGAAAACCACTAGAGCTAATCAATGAACTTGGTAAAGTAGCAGGATACAAAATTAATGCACAGAAATCTCTTGCATTCCTATACACTAATGATGAAAAATCTGTAAGAGAAATTAAGGAAACACTCCCATTTACCATTGCAACAAGAAGAATAAAATACCTAGGAATAAACTTACCTAAGGAGACAAAAAACCTTTATGCAGAAAACTATAAGACACTGATGAAAGAAATTAAAGATGATACAAACAGTTGGAGAGATATACCATGTTCTTGGATTGGAAGAATGAACATTGGGAAAATGACTCTCCTACCCAAAGCAATCTACAGATTCAGTGCAATACCTATCAAAGTACCAATGGCATTCTTCACAGAACTAGGACAAAAAATTTCAAAATTTGTATGGAAACACAAAAGAGCCCGAATAACCGAAGCGATCTTGAGAGAGAAAAACAGAGCTGGAGGAATCAGGCTCCCTGACTTCAGACTATACTACAAAGCTATAGTAATAGAGACAGTATGGTACTGGCACAAAAATAGAAATATAGTTCAATGGAACAGGATAGAAAGCCCAGAGATAAACCCACACACATATGGTCACCTTATTTTTGATAAAGGATGCAAGAATATACAATGGAGAAAAGACAGCCTCTTCAATAAATGGTGCTGGGAAAACTGGACAGGTACATGTAAAAGAATGAAATTAGAGCACTCCCTAACACCATACACAAAAATAAACTCAAAATGGATTAAAGACCTAAATGTAAGGCCAGACACTATCAAACTCTTAGAGGAAAACATAGGCAGAAAAAGAAAATAAAAATAAACAAATGGGACCTAATGAAACTTAAAAGCTTTTGCACAGCAGAGGAAACCATAAACAAGCTGAAAGGACAACCCTCAGAATGGGAGAAAATATTTGCAAATGAAGCAGCTGACAAAGGATTAATCTCCAAAATATGTAAGCAACTCATGCAGCTCAATATAAAAACCACATAAAACCCAATCCAAAAATGGGCAGAAGACCTAAATTGACATTTCTCCAAAGAAGATATACAGATTGCCAACAAACACATGAAAGGATGCTCAACATCACGAATCATTAGAGAAATGCAAATCAAAACAACAATGGGGTATCACCTCACAGCAGTCAAAATGTCCATCATCAAAAAATCTACAAACAGTAAATGCTGGAGAGGGTGCAGAGAAAAGGGAACCCTCTTGCACTGTTAGTGGGAATATAAATTTATACAGCCACTATGGAGAATACTATGGAAGTTCCTTAAAAAACTAAAAATAGAACTACCATACGACCCAGCAATCCTGCTGCTGGGCATATACCCTGAGAAAACCATAATTCAAAAAGAGCCATGTTCCACAATGTTCATTGCAGCTCTATTTACAATAGCCAGGACATGGAAGCAACCTATGTGTCCATCAACAGATGAATGGATAAAGAAGATGTGGCACATATATACAATGGAATATTACTCAGCCATAAAAAGAAATGAAATTGAGTTATTTGTGGTGAGGTGGATGGACCTAGTGTCTGTCATAAAGAGTGAAGTAAGTCAGAAACAGAAAAACAAATACCGTATGCTAACACATGTATACGGAATCTAAAAAAAAAAAAAAAAGATTCTGAAGAACCTAGGGACAGTACAGGAATAAGACGCAGATGTAGAGAATGGACTTGAGAACATGTGGAGGGGGAGGGGTGTACTGGGACGAAGTGAGAGAGTGGCATGGACACATATACACTACCAAATGTAAAATGGATGGCTGGTGAGAGACAGCTGCATAGCACAGGGATATCGTCTTGGTGATTTGTGACCATCTAGAGGGGTGGGATGGGGAGGGTGGAAGGGAGACGCAGGAGAGAGGGAATGTGGGGATGTGTGTATACATATAGCTGATTCAGTTTGTTATACAGCAGAAACTAGCACAACATTGTGAAGCAATTATACTCCAATAAAGATGTTTAAAAAAAAATAAAGTAACAATGTTAAACCCATTTCATGCTGAATAAAAAGCATACGCTTTTTGAAAAATGACTATAGTTTGAAAAATAAAAGACCTTATAATCTAATTTATTAATGCCATCCAGAATTAAGAAAATATTTCACACATACAATGAGAGAGAAAAACTTTTCTCAATTATAGAGAATTGGCTGGCTTCAACTCTATAACCTCAGCTACAGGTCAGGAGTAAACTCAGAAACAAAACTTGGCTGTGTTGGGTCTTTGTTGCTGTGCGCGGACTTTCTCTAGTTGCGGCGAGCGGGGGCTACTCTTCGTTGCAGTGCGCGGGCTTCTCATTGTGGTGGCTTCTCTTGTTGCAGAGCATGGGCTCTAGGCGCACAGGCTTCAGTAGTTGTGGCTTGCGGGCTCTAGAATGCAGGCTCAGTAGTTGTGGCTCATGGGCTTAGTTGCCCCACAGCATGTGGGATCTTCCCGGGCCAGGGCTCGCACCCATGTCCCCTGCACTGGCAGGCGGATTCTTAACCACTGAGCCACCAGGGAAGCCTTATTTTCCTGTAGCTTTTTTTTTTTTTTTTGCGGTATGCGGGCCTCTCACTGTTGTGGCCCCTCCCGTTGCGGAGCACAGGCTCCGGACGCGCAGGCCCAGCGGCCATGGCTCACGGGCCCAGCCGCTCCGCGGCATATGGGATCCTCCCAGACCGGGGCACGAACCCGTATCCCCTGCATCGGCAGGCGGACTCTCAACCACTTGCGCCACCAGGGAGGCCCTCCTGTAGCTTTTAACCAGAGAGTTTAGTCATACTCTTGGGAAATGCACAGAATAAATCTAATTCTTCCTTTATTCAATAAAATTTCAATACTGATTATAGTTATCTTAGGATTTTAGTGCTAGTCCAACTCATTCACTTTATAAATAAAGAAACTGAGACCTAGAAAGGTTAATGACTTTCCTCAATTCATATAGCATTGAGATTTGTCACATTTGATGCAATCAGAGATTAAACTTAAAAACCGTCATCACGGGCTTCCCTGGTGGCACAGTGGTTGAGAGTCTGCCTGCCGATGCAGGGGACACGGGTTCGTGCCCTGGTCCGGGAAGATCCCACATGCCGCGGAGCGGCTGGGCCTGTGAGCCATGGCCGCTGAGCCTGTGCGTCCGGAGCCTGTGCTCCGCAACGGGAGAGGCCACAACAGTGAGAGGCCCGCGTATCGCAAAAAAAAAAAAAAAAAAAAAACGTCATCGCACATCCCTCTTCAGTATTTGTTCCTTAGTTGTATTAGTATTTCATCTACTGTGTTTTCCAGACCTCTCATCATATAAGCTGCCCCCTTCTTGTTCAGACAGTGTCATTCTAAAAGTGGGGTACCCAGAACCTAATCAAATGCCACAGGTGTCAGCTGATTAGTTCAGTGAACAGTGTGTTCTGAATTCTGGAGTTATTGATATTTCCTTCATCATTTGGACGGCCATGTCACTTTTTAACTCATGTACTTGTCAAATATAATTTTCAAAAGTTAAAAACTTGGCTTTCGTAGAAATATAGAATAAACACAGGTCAAAAAATGTATTCAATTCATTCATAAAGGAAACGTAAGATAATAAAACTGGTTTAAAACTATTTGAGAGGCTTCCCTGGTGGTGCAGTGGTTGAGAGTCTGCCTGCTGATGCAGGAGACACGGGTTCGTGCCCCGGTTCGGGAAGATCCCACGTGCCGCGGAGCGGCTGGGCCCATGAGCCATGGCCGCTGAGCCTGTGCGTCCGGAGCCTGTGCTCCACAGCGGGAGAGGCCACAACAGTGAGAGGCCCGCGTGCTGCAAAAAAAAAAAAAAAAAAAAAAAAAAAAAAAAACTATTTGAGAAACTAAGAAATATATAGTCCATCAAGAAGTGCACACTGAAATAAGTTTTTTTAAGTTAGAAAAAAATCTATTTAATACCCTATCAGTCAATAAATCGTAACTTTTGAGATTATCTTTTCCACCAAAGAGAAATCATTTGCATTTCCATCAGGTAAAAACCTACAAGGTAACATCTCCCTTCATAGTTCCTGGGCTCTAATTGATAGTAAATAACAAAGCCAAACAAAGTCACTCTTAGAAAATTAAAAAGTCCTTAAGTGGGACTGTTAAACAATGTCCCAGGATGATATTAAAAGGACGTATAGCCTTCTCTTTTGCTTTATCTTCAAGTATCATAGACTATTTCTTAACGTATTTTTATATGAACTATTGTTTTGCCAGCCTCCCACAACTTGTTAAAGCATAACAAGACAGGAGTTTACATTTATTTATGTGAAGTTATTTCTGTCTATTATTACAGTTTGTCTTCCTTCCCAATGCAGGATTCTTTTCTGTAATGTCCATGACTAGTGATGGTCAATGTTGAGGAACTCAGTGCATTGCAAGGTAGCTCAATTGATTGTTAGAAACTCTAGTTCTTAGTGAGGTCTCGTGTATACCAGCAGAAATATACTCCCCTGTAATTTTTACCCACTAGAGATTTGGATTAAGGGGTAGAAAAAACAGGCAGCTCCTGAGCATTAATTTAAAAAGGAGTGCTAAAATATCCCTAAGCTCAACTGTAAAATGGTGCGAGTTAACACATATCACTCCTCACATAACTGAGGTCATGTAAACTGGCTCTGCTAAATGGAATTAAACGGTGCTTTCAAGGGGAAATTTAAAAATGTATATTCCTCATCTACACTAAGCGATCTCTGTTGAGTATTTTTTAGAGGCAAATGCATGAGTAGCACAAGGCAGATAGATAAGGGCTAGTCCCCCAACTCCAGAACTTTCCCACTAGCGTCTAACAATTTGGTCATCTGAAATTCCAAAACCCAATAATGCCATAATATTTACTAGGAATGGGTGTTTATTTTATTATTACAAATTACAAACCCTTTATTAGACCATAATTTTCCCACTGAGGTAATTATAAAATAACCTAAGATTATAATACAGTACGTATTTGGATAAAAGAAGGAAATGTGTGCGAACATGAAAATCAGATAAAGGAACTCAAATATATTTGGACAGGATATTTAATGTAAATCACCTCTATTCTTACTTAAGAGAGCATACGTGACTTAGGCTATCCAGATGAGAGTGACATAAAACCTGGAAAAAAATTTCAAAAAGTTAAAAGTGTATTGTTATAGTACCACATTAATAAATCCTTTGTTTTGAGCATAAAGAACTACACATTTTTATTGGCCAAAAAAAAGGTTTCTCCCACTTTTGCCAGATATATGTTTAACAAATATTAAAGGAATACAGGTTTGCATTGCTACCAAATTATGAGCCCACATGTCTTATTCTAGCTCTGCTGACTGGTTCCAGTTCTAACATTGGGAGGCATGCAGACTAAATTTAATCCAGCTTCCATATAACTGATCTTCAGATACCTGAGAACAGTTGCCCCATTCTCCTGCAGTCTGTCTTCTTCAGATTAAATAAGTGTGCCCTTCCTTAGAATGGCTTCAAGATTGGTTATTTTCATGATTAGTTTCCTGCAGAGGCTTTCTAGTTTTCAGTGTGTCCAAATGTGACTCCCAGTATCAAACATAACATAACAAATGTCTGATGCCAAATTTATATCAGGCGGTCATCTCACTCAACCTGCTTTGCCAACTCTGTGTTAAATAACAAGGGAAATTAAAGGAAAATAAACATCCCACATCCCTTTAATGGAGTGGCTTAGCCTTTTAAACTTCCTGGAGCAATTCAGAGTTCTCACTAAACTCAGGGGTACTCAGTCAGGGTCGGGTCAAGAGACAGAAACCACATCAATTATTTGAAGAGAGAAGATTTAATACGAAGAACTGTTAGCAAGGTAGTAAGTTGTTTACTAGGCAATTGAAAGGGTAAAGAGAAATTCTAAAGCATTACAAGTAGTAACTGTATGAAGCTGTTATACCCTGTGTTAGCCTACCTCAGGGTAGATACTAAGACAGGATTGAACCTGCAAGGATTTTATTAGGGGAAATTCCTGTATAAAGGAAACCCAGAGGGAGCGGGGAAGGCTGAGATGCAGGTATATTCTGGGTGACAAAGAAAAGGCCATAAAATCTGAGGAAGTTCCTGCAAAGCCATAGGAAAGTTATTGAGCCAAAGAGGTTGGTCAGAGGAGTCCTAAGTCTCCCAGGAATCTGCCCCAGTGTTCTGGCATGCTCACTTAGTATGGTCAATTAAGTTTAGGTTTGCCAGATAAAATATAGGACATTCAGTTATATTTGAATTTCAGATAAACAATGAATAAAATTTTAGTATAGGTACATCCCAAATATTGCACTGGACATACTTATATTAAAAAATTATTTGTTGTTCAAACTTAACTGGCATCATCCTATATTTTTATTTGTGAAATCTCTCAATCCTGATTATACTCCCTGTAGCTGAAGGTCTGTGAGGGGCATTCTCATGGCTGCCACACACTGTTGGGGCTAGGAGAAGAAAGGTTGGAATTATTAAAACTTCAAAACTTAAAAGAAGATCTTGAGAAGGTGAAACTCAGATATCTAAGGAAAGGGTCCCCATTATCCGGGTGGGGATAAAACTGGTTCTACAGCTGGATTCAACTGCTACTGTGGGAAGGAACTGCTGCTTTGGGGTTGAAGAAGTGTTGCTGGACAGGACCCCAAGCTGACTGGAAGCCAACCATAAGCAAAGAGAAAACAGGAAGAAGCAAGTCCCATCTTCCTCCTCCAGACTTGCAGTCTCCCTCCACACCCACCCGTCACTTGCAGAGCCTCACATGGAGCCACTGGCAAAGCAGAAATGCAGAGCAGAGTATCAAAGACTGGGTTTGGAATTTAAAGTAAAAATTTAGTAACTGGCACAAATGCAGATTATCAAAGATCACACCCAGTTAATGAAATGCTGGGAAATGATTGGCTATTGGCCCTACATGATTTCAGCATGACTCCCAACTTTACAAATTTCATGGATTAATGGTGATGAGGTTTGGGACATGCTATTCCAAAGTATGGCACCTTGGCATGTTGAATATTTTAAGCTGAAGGAATTTGAAAAACAGAGGTATTGGAAGGATTCTCTGACCTTCTACTTGAAGGTCAGGTCATAAGACACTCATGTGAGAGGTGCCCTCTCCATACCCAGAGGAAAAGAGCATCCTTATCTCCAAAGATGGAGGGACACTGGGAGGAATCTGAGCAAACAGGCTTTGCTAAGTGTCCCCCAATTTACCACCCATAGCTTATACCCTTTGTCCTATCACATTTTTCCATTACTTTCCACTCTTTATCAAACCTAGTATAAAAATGTTCAGGTTTAACCTGCTCTTCAGGTCTCATTTCCTTATGAAGGCTCCTGTGTCATGTAAGACTTATATTAAGTAAATTTGTACACTCTTTTCTTATTAATCTGTCTTCTGTTGCAAAGTCCCAGCCAAGAACCTAGAAGGGTAGAAGGAAAAAGATATTATTCCTCCCCTGTGTTGTCCAGCCAAAAGATGCTGGTCACCAATTCCCATCCACCATTTCAGGCAGATTACATTAATAGCCAACGTGACTAGAGATGGATTTGCCTTTGCTTTTGAAATTCTCTTCTTGAAAAAACAAATGAGTTAGGATCTCAAGTCCATAATGAAGATTGGCAGAGAGATACGAGAGGATCCACAGTCTTGTGTTATGTACAAAATATTAACAAATCTAAAAGACTCCAGTAAACCTAATCACCAAGGAAAACAGGTTTACTATCCCCAGGTTGCCAGTGGACTCTAATCCCTTAGAAAATGGAAGACCTTATGAGGTATTATATAACATTAAGGAAGAGGATATGTCATACTTGTATATGCCCTATGGTTTATAAAACATTCTCCCAGACATTATCATGTTTTGAGCCCTGTATATAACCACACATGGGGTTGGGGAGCTGATGACTGACCTCAATCCAGAATATAATGAATAATCTTTGAAAGTTTTTAAGTGAAAATGTGATATAGTCAGGTCTGTGCCTTAGAAGAGAATCTTGCCAGAGGGCAAAAGATGAGGATTTATCAGCAGTTCACTCAAGCGGTAATGAGCCCCTAAAATAAGGTAGTCCCTTGGAGCTATCACCAATCCAGAACTAAAGTATTTTTCTCCGAGACAAAAAAGGATTTTAAAGGAGATAAAAGATGTAAAATATTTAATGAGTAATAGGGGTGTCATATCTAGTTTTTAGTTTTCTTAACTTTTTGGCATTTCTGTTCCATTCACGTCCACACATTCACATGCAAATAATGCATATCAACCTTTCAAATGTTAACAGATGGAAAGAAAAGTAGGAGCATTATGGGTGGGATTTATGTGATTCAAATGAATGAGAATAAAATGTAAATAGCTGGAAAAAAGAATTCTCTGATTGTACAATAATTGTTATTTTCATTTCAAGGGTTTCAAAAATAGAACAGTATCCTCTGCTAATCGCTTCCTATATTAGTTATCTTTTATTGCATAACAAATTTCCCCAAAACTTAGTAGCTTAAAACAACAATCAACATTTATTATCTCTGGCAGTTTCTGTGGGTCAGGAATTCTGGAGCAGCTTAGCTGGGTAGTTCTGGCTTGGGGTCTCTCAGGAGGCTAGAGTCAAGATATTATTGTAGCTGAGGCTGCAGTTATCTGAAGCCTTGATGGGGCTAGAGGATGCCCTTTTAAGATGGCTCACACATGTCACTTGGTTTCGGGGGGCGGTCTTCTCCTCATAAACCTCTCCAAGGGATGCTCCAGTGTTCTCATGACATGGCAGCTGGCTTCCCCCCAAGCAAGTGATCCAAGAGAGTGACAGCCAGGTGGAAGCAATCGTTTTTAATGTCCTAGCCTTGGACACCACATAGCATCACTTCTGCTACATTCTATTCATCAGAAGCAGTTCACTAAGTCTTGCTCACATTCAAGGGGAGGGGAAGTTTCCACCTTTTGAAAGGAGGTGTGTTAAAGATTTTGGGAATGTATTTTAAAATCACCACACTTCTTTAACTTAAAACAGGTTTTGGTATTTTGTGCTCCAAATAAAATTCCCAACTCATTGAACAGCTTCACAAAAGCAAGTGACCTGGGGATTGATGTCTCAGTTCTTTGGTCAGCAACAGCTTGTCAGTTTGCTCTGAGACGTCTAAGAGTTGTGTGGTGATAGATGAGAAAAGTGTAACTTTGTAATCCAAAGAGGGGAAGAAAAGAACCCTAAAAGACCAAACCACTGTGGTTTCATCATTTGAATTATTTTCCTTGAAATTCTATTGAAAGGACAATTTTTGAAATTCAAGCTTCAATGTCAGAGGGATGAAAAAGCCCTAAATTGCTCCTAGGAATATAAGCTGTAAGTGATGGAATTCCAACAATTTGATACTTATTAGGAGTCAGGAAGAATGTTCCTACCTGAAAAACCAAAACATCACTACAGCCAAACAAGGAACATTTCTGCATTTATTTATATCTTAGTCTATTTGGGCCACTATAAAAAAAATAGCATAGATTGGGTGGCTTAAAAACAACAAACATTTATTTCTCACAGTCTGGAGGCTGGGAAATCTAAGATCAAGGGGTTGTCAGATTCTGTGTCTGGTGAGAGCCTACATCCTAGACAGCTGTCTTTTTACTGTGACCTCACAAGGTGGTAGGGGTGAGAGATCTCTCTGGGGTCTCTTTTATAAGGGCACAAATCTCATTCATGTAGGCACCACCCTCATGACCTAATCACCCTTCAAAGTCCGCACCTCCTAATACTATCCCCTTGGAGGTTAGGATTTCAACATATGAATTTGGGGTGATGTAAACTTCAGTCCATTGCAATTTAGCTAACTGGAAAAGAAAAGAACCCTCAAATTTGTGAGAATGCTGTCTGGGAGAAGAATCAAAAATCAATACCCTAATGACTTTGGTTGCTTCTTATCTTCATTGATGCCGCAGTTAAACTTGCAGCCTTGACTTGCTTTGCTACTGCTACTGCTTTCCCTTTTGGAAGGTCTGCAACTGTAGCTGTTAGACCTAAAAGATAAGTAACCCTTATCTTCTGCCCCTTGGTTTGATTCTTGGCTTGTCAGAATTTCTTTGCACCTGAGGTGAAATCAGGAGTTAACTTCAGAAAACAAATCCCAGAAAGTAAGGCACGTCCAGCTAAAAAGTAAAGTAATACTTTGCCTAGAAGAGCAATATTAACAAGGACCTTTTCAAAGTGGTATCACTTCCTTCCCTCAGGAGCAAGGGGAAACATAAAATCCAATGGCTATTTCTTTCTTAAGAGAAAGAAGAGAAACTGTGCCCTGTGACTATGGTGTTGGGAGAGGGGGGATTTAGAGTCTTTGCGAACATAAAAGGAAGAATAAAATGAATTTACAGAGACAGAAAAGCAATCAAGAAAACTGAATGTCTACTTGTAAATCATAGGACCTGATGGCAAAAGCACTATGGTGTTTGGTGTAAAATTGTAGGAGTGAGGCACGCAATTGGGAAACTGAATACTAAGAGTTTAAGAGCTAGTGAGTGTTAGGGGATCCCAGAGGCACCCTTTCCTACTTGGCCCCTACAACTGAGTTTTTTCTAGAAGATAAAGAGTATTGCTCTAAGTCAAATTAATCTCCTACCTCCCCAAACCAGACTGATTTATAACTTTACACCATCTGCTGGTGCTAATGGTGTGATTCTCTTCTGTACTAATTAATGGCTCATAAAGGGCTTTGTATACAGCAAGCAAACAATAACTTCAAGGACCTAATCATGAATTTTTGCCAGTTTCCACTATGAGGAAATTAATGTTTCATCTTGATTTAAACCAATGTCCTTCTGCTTGTCCCCAAGCCCTCAGGGATCTGCCTTCTCACTTGTAGGAAGTTCAGTTCTCTCCCTTTTTCATTGAATCCCTACCCCTACTACCACATTTCTATTGGATATTTCAAGAGAAACTTTAAAGTCTGGGCCTCTAAGCACAACTTTTAGAAAAGGTCCTTTTACCTGTAACTTCAGTTAAGAAAGCCTTTCCTTTGTCAGGTCCGTTCACACTAGAAGGGAAGTTTGACAGCATTGTAAAAGAGTGAGTGTCGAAAGAAGAGAACCTTTAAAAAAAAAAGAAAAGAAAAAAGAAATACTAGCTTTCGGAATCACTGTTTCACAGTGCAGTGCAATAACCACAAAAATCGAGAGTCTTGCCTTACACACCTAGATTTTTTGCTGAATTATGTATGACCTTGCGAAAGTCACTTAATTTTCTGTCTTAGTTTCCTTATCTCTCAAGTGAGAAACCTGGACCGATTACTATAAAGTATAATTCTAAAGTGACATGATTGTGTATCAACATCCCTCAAAAATTACTCACCACGTGATATTTGCCACTATCCTTAGGGCCTAACACACTATGTCTATGCCTGGACATGACCGCTTCTAAAAGCACTGTGAAAACCGTTCCAAAAGATACTTGAGAAGTAAGCAGACCATTGCCGGGCCAGCTGCATCATGGTTGGTTGCCTAGCTTCATAATACATTTGGTTCTGCATCCGCGGGTTCCTCATCTGCATAAGGAGGGCCAACTGTACTGCACCATTTTGTATAAGAGACTCATGCATTCTCAGATTTTGGTATCTGCGGGGGGTGGGGGAGGGGGGTAGTCCTGGAACAAGTCCCCTGTGGCTAAAACCACTCTTCCCCTCCTAGACCTATCACTTCTTTCCCTTTCTACTTCCCTCAATGTTTCTCCACCCCAGATTCCTAATACCTTTCCAGGGCTTGAAGTCACAGAGAGAATCACCAGTATCTTCAAAGCCATCCCAGGTAGTGTCACCTGTGGGCTCTGCCTATTATTAGATGCTGAGGGTAGCAAAATACCTTATATTTTAAAAGTAAGAATCATCTGGTGGGAGAGGTAGAGATTGTTTTTGGACTTAGTTAATCCCTTCTGCTTCTCAAAATAAACATCTTTGTGCTCAGTTAAAAAGCTTTCCAAGATGTTCACAAGAGAAGGAAATTCTCGCCAAAAACTTAAGCCCAGACAGACAGGGATACTGAAATTTTGCTGTCTGTGGGAGCACGTGGCCAGGCAAAACTGGCGTAAAAACAGTAATCTGTGCTTAAATGATGGCAGTGTAGACTTCTGGTGCTCAGAGGCTATGTTCAGGGGACCCAGGCAGAGTGTATGGGGTCCAGCAACTCCATCAGCGGTTCCCATTGTTACAGTTCACAGCACACTCTTGTCTATTTACAGAACTTACAACTCGGCAAACTTGGTCCTTATGGATGGAGGGGTAAAGAGAAACACTTCTCTCACTCTTCTCACAGTTTTAGTTCTGCTTCCAATTCTGAGCAGTTGCAAAATGCTTCAGAAGATTTAGGCCCAAGAGCCCCATCTGCAATTTTACAGTGTCGTGACCTTGGACAAGATGCTTTAACCATCTCTGAGCTGCAACTTTCTCATCCATAAAATGGTGATAATACCTATTCTACTTTCTTTACAAGAATGTTGTGAAGATCAAATAAAATAACAAATGAAAACACTTTGTGCAGGAAAAGGTGCTGTGTAAACCCAAGCTATTTTTAATTATCAGGTGTCTTCTCTTCTCTGTGCTTTCCTTTACCTCATCTGTTTCTATGTCCTTTAAGCATCTTCATAGTCTTTTCTTAGTCCAAGATTCTCACTATGGTTAGTGCTCAGCTTCTTAAACATGGATGGCCTCATTACCAACCAGGCAAACCTGCATCTACAGGTCTATCTAGCTCCCCATTCAGAGACAAATCTACAACATGTAGTAGAACCTCATTCATTTCAGCAGTCATGTACGGAGCACTTAATGACTCAGTATCCCACATTAGGGATAGCAAATTGAATGGGCAGGGCAGGTCCAGCCCCCAAGGAACGTACCAGCAGATCCACGCATCTCAGACCAGTCAAATAGATTAATCAGGTCTATATAAGCTTCAGCTGAATCTTCTCTCTCTGGCCTCTACTCCTTTTTTTTTTTTTTTTTAATACTTCTATATTGGAGTATAATTGCTTCGGTGAGGGAGGGGGGAGCTGGCCTCTACTCCTTGAAGTTCAGATCTATCTATCTATCTGGACCATTTGGGCCAAAATTTGAACTTTGAAGTCCTTCAAACCTGTTCTTTTAGAGAAAACAGGTAACTTTATTCAAATCTCCTTGGAATTATTTTGCACATCCCTTTGTTGACTGACCCCCTATCTCCCTCTTTTATTCCTCATTCAATATCCAATTCAATACTGAGGTTCTGCCCAGTGTGGGGTTCCATATTGGGCAATGAGAACTGATTCCACTTGTATCCACATAGCTTAACTACTAGGACTGACAGACAACTAAGACCACCCGTGGCAACATGACTTACTATTTGTTCTAGGAAATTCTTGCTCAGGAAGATAAACTTGTAGAGCAGTAAATAATTTCATTGTTTGTATTGGGAAATTCCCCAAAACCAATATTTTTTGTACAATAATTACTCATTGGAGCAAACAACACCATTCTCAGGACAATAGATTAATTACCTGGGCAAATGGTTCTCTTACCAAATGACTTTATTTATCCAGACTTGCCTTAAGACCCTCTTAGCTGTGTCCATCAATCCCAAACTACCATTTCATAAACTTTTCCCAGTCTTAACCTGAGGCCCACTTTATTTTTTTTTTATTTTTTATTTTATTTTTTTTCTTTTTGCGGTATGTGAGCCTCTCACTGTTGTGGCCTCTCCCGTTGCGGAGCACAGGCTCCGGATGCGCAGGCCCAGCGGCCATGGCTCACGGGCCCAGCCGCTCCGCGGCATATGGGATCCTCCCAGACAGGGGCACGAACCCGTATCCCCTGCATCGGCAGGCGGACTCTCAACCACTGCGCCACCAGGGAGGCCCCTGAGGCCCACTTTAAAAGACCCACACCCCATCCCTATACACTTCTGCCGCTGACCTCTCCCTCTGAGGTATTCCTAAGACTCTGTTCAACTTGTCCTTTCCCTCCTTGCAACAGGTTTAACAAACTTAGCCATGCTTGATCAACAGATCATTCTGGTGGCTTCTTGGGGAGTTTGCAGTTGACAACTTCATGCATCAATCAGCAAAGCAAGAGAAACAGAGGGAAAAAAATTTTTTTTAAACCTTACATCTGCCATTTCTTTAAAAAAAAGACTTTTATAGTCATCATCATGTGAAAACTCAGAATTTTGTTGGATCTTCTTATCCTTATTACATGATTTGGAATCGTTTTTTATTTTGAACTACCCTTGAGGTAGTACATCATGATTGTTTTATTGCTTGGAGCTCCTAGAGGGTTCCATTCAGTCTTGGATACCTCTAAAGATCTTTCTGTCACAAAACACTCTCTATTCTGTCCATTGTATTTCCACTACATGTTGGAAAATGATTAGTTAGTTGTGTTCATCCTAAAGTAATTGACTAATATTTGAGGAACTTAACTGAAAATCTTGAGAAGGGCTATATTAAAGCTAGTTCATCATTCACACTAAGCAAAATGGCTTGTAATCTGGCTGTCTTAACCAGTTTGAGACCTGGAAGCTTATCAATAACGTCACACATGGAAATGAGCACTTGTGGCACTTGTTTAAATTCATGAAATAGCAGTCACATCTAGAGAGGAGCTTGGTGAGTCAGAAGCCAATCTTACAGTTCAGTGTGATGTCTGCCAAATGTAGCCTATTCTGAGTTTATAAACTGAGAAAGTTGAAACCAATATAGTAATCATAATAGTTATCATGATCCATGATGCCATGGATCCTGATATCATGATAATACAGTCTACATATTTTTGTAAAACATTTTAGGTTTCAAAAGGAAGTATTTAAATTCAATAGCTGTCTTTTGTTGACTTCAAAAGGCTTATAATCCTCCTTATAAGTATGCATCCCATGGTAAATTGAGTCTTATTTTTTTCCCTTGTGTATACCTTTTATTTAGGATTATTTCAGAAAATCTAAATGTTGTAATATTTTAAATTAGAGTATTTTGCATGTAGAAATTTAACATAGCCTCATTTCCTAAGCAGGTGAGCTGAGAAAACTAACATTTATTGAGTACTTGTGTACCCAGCAGAGACCAAGATGCTTTCAAATACATTACATTGATTTTGACAAGACCTCTGTGAGGTAGGTAATAATCTCCCTATTTTAAAGCTGGTGAAGCAAAAGCTCAGTATTTAAGTAGTTTATTAAAGATCTTGTGAGTAAGTGGTAGAGTCAGGTTGATTTCAAAGCCTAATCTCATTTTAATATCTCATTGTGGTACCTTACCACAGTATCATAGACATTAAGTTCTAACCATTTTGAGTTGTCTTTGTCTTCCAGTTCTATCTTTAATAAGCACTAGTGACTGATATCATTTTCCAAGAATATATAAGGGTTTTTTAAAAGCAGGAACCAAAGCTCAAATAATACCTTTATATACTGATGTGCTAATCAAGATCCAGAATCTTACTTAAGTGAACAAATTGTTATCCTAAGATGAAACTGAACCAAACTCTATTCGTGAATTTGCTAATTTGCCTTCTCTATTTGAAAACTCTCTGTTGCTGATATATACATATCCATCTTAATGTATTTTTAAATATTTCATCTATGGACATATTATATGTGTTCTTTATCTTACCAAAAAGTTACTTTTCTAGTCTTGAAATTCTATTACATTTTATAAAATGATCAAATGGCAAAACATTATTTTTCAAAAATCCACTTGATTAACAACAGTTCATGTAATAGGAAACTGTAGCATCTTTATTTAAAAGAAGAAACATCTTCACTACTATATTCAGTACATCTGCTTTTTTTTAAACTAAAGAGACAAGATATTTAAGAGATGACGTTGCATTGGACTATTTCTCTTTTTTAAAATGTAATTTAACAAGTTCTCTGAGTAATCAGGAGGGATTCTCTTCTACTGCTTATTTTCTTCTTATGCTTTTTTACTCTTGGTCTGTTTTCTATCTCATTTCATTTTTACCCCTTCTTAGTTTTAAGGACACATATCACACCCTGAAAATGCTGCTTGCGCATCTCTATTCTGTTTATAACTAGGGTAATGTCAATGGCATTTTGATATTTCACAGCAGCAGTCATGACCAGACCTTCCCCTCCTTATTTTTCCTTTTTCCTTTCTACCTCTTACTCTTTATTTCTCTTAAGCCTGAATAATAGAGCACCTATATGAAATCGAAAGAAAGCTGATTTTTAAAAAGGGATGGCCATAGCTTTGAGGAACAAACCAAATACATACTCTGACTGCTCCACAAGCAGCAAGTTGGCAGGAATCCTGGAATGTGAAGCCACTGAGAGGAGTTCCTGACGGGCCTGACCACTTGAGAGAGGTTATAGGGAGTGTGGAAAACCTGACCTTTCTTGAAATGAGGAATGCCTTTGGGGGATTCTGCACACAAAACAAATAAAGGCTCACCAATCACCTGTGAGCTTGCATTCTACGTTCAGAATAAGGCAGCCATCTCTTGGTTATTCTTTGGTAGATTTCTTCTACTGTGGCAAAAAGCCTGAACTGATGACCTTTCAGATGTGTATTTAAAATGCTGTTTCTGAAAGAGTAAAATAATGTAACTGCTGTCTTCAACTCAGGCATAGCATAAAAGCAAAGAAATAACCCACTGGCTTCTTCGTTTACACACTGGCACTTCAGCCTTTCTTTTGTCTTTCACTTCCATATTCTTACCCTCTAAACTTTAAAAGTCTCAACAGTAAAAGTGATAAGTGGCTTAAAGGAAAGTCAAGCTCTCAATGAGAGAAATATATGAATGATCAAAACCCTGAATTACTACTAGTAATAGTACTTTGTGGAATTTTTAGAAAATTTTTACAGTACTATCAAAATTATCCATTCATTTGTCAACCAGTATTTATTGAAAACCTACTATGTGCCAGGAACTCTTGGATGATACAGCAATGTACAAGACAGGCAAGGCTCCTGATCTCGTGTAGCTCATATTCTAGAACAGTGGGGATGCGGAGGGGGCAGACAATAAACAAGTAAATAATAAATGAACAGAATATTTTCAGATGATATAGACAATAAAGCAAGGTGATGTAATAGAGAATGACTCTGGACTGTGACTATTTTAGATTGGGTCACATAGGTTGCAGTGTCTCTGTAAAGAGAAAATAGGGCAGAATTTCTTAGACTTTGTGGAGAACTTTAAAATCTATCTATTCTTCCTTACCTTCCAGGTAAGGTGTTTTCCTTACCTCATAGAAGAGAAAACATAGATCCTGGAAATGTATCTACATTTATGGATGAGAAAACTAAGATTAATAGAGGTTAAAGTCTTGTTGTCACAAACAGGTGGTACACAGCTATCTCACACAGTGCCTGAGCAGGTAGAGTCCTGCAGGCAATGGCTTGGCCATCACATCACACAGCTCCGTTGTGCTTATTAGAATACAGTGCCCTTTTCTCAGGGCAAACGTCCTTATGCAATGCACAACCTACACAAATGTACATGACACTCCTGTTCATGAAGCTGGCGTATCTGGGAACCACAAGGTGACTCCCTTGTTTCTCTCACTGTGTAGAAGAACAAGTCATCTAGGAGTAGACAGGGTTTCCTTATGGAGCATGCAGGTGACTGATATCCCTTAGTTTTGTAAGTTAGGATGCATAAGTACTCATTTTCTGGGGGAAGGATATGACAAAAAATTGGGGGACCTATCAAAGACAGGCAAGTCTTAAGCCCTGGTGATCAGAGCTTTTTGCTGAAAGGGATAAGGAAATCAGCCTTAAAGAATTTTCCTAGGGAAGGAACTGACCTTGCTTAACTAAAATTTTAAATCAAAGAAACCTATCAGTATGGACCAGTGTCCTAGCTAAGGCTCAGCATCAGACAGAAGCAATAACATACCTGGTATAATGTTGGCTCGAGTGGTAAGAAAGGTGGAACCAGAGAGTACTGAAGAAGAGAGAAAAGAAGTCAGTGGTATGGATCCATAAGGCGGCAGGTCTACATTATATCTGATAAGATTAGGTTCATGTGCAGGTAAGAGAGACTCCAAATACAGGCATACATTGTTTTGTTGTGCTTTGCCTTATTGCACTTCACAGATAATTGTGTTTTTGTTGTTGTTTGTTTGTTTGCTTTTTGACAAATTGAAGTTTTGTGGCAACCCTGCATTGTGAGGTGATGGTTAGCATTTTTCAGCAATAAAGTATTTTTAAATTAAGGTATGTATGTTGTTTATTTTAGACATAATGCTATTGCACACTTAATAGACTACAGTATAAACAACATTTATGTGCACTGACAAACCAAAAAATTCTTGTGACTTGCTTTATTGCTATACTCACTTCATGGCAGTGGTCTAGAACTGAACCTGCAGTATCTCCGAGGTATGCTTGTAGTGGTTTAAACCAGATAGCTTATTTCTCTCATAAAAAAGGAAGTCTGAAGGTGGATAGTCAGGGACCCAGGCTGCTTCTAGCTTTTTCGTCTGCCATATTTAAAACTTTTATTCCCAGAGTAACAACATGGCTCAAGATTATATCCATATTCTCGGTAGCACAAAGGGGAAAGAGACAAAGAAGCTGCATGGCCTCCCGGAAGTTCTACTTGGCACTTCTACTTACATCGCATTGGCCAGAATGCAGTCATGTGATCAATGTGCAAGGGAGGCTGGGAAATGTAGTCTGTTAGCTGAGTGGCCACGTGCTCAGCTAAAATCAGTTCTGCTTTTTAAAAAGAAGTGGAAAAAACAAACAAACAAACAAACAGAAAAAGAATTGGAGAATTGTTTTTGGAAGGCAGCCATTAGTCTCTGCCATGCCATTCAGACCAAGTCTCCTGTGTCAGATCTGGGGAGAGGCAGTGTCAACATATGAGAACTGAAAGAGCTAGTCCTTAAGAGTTGTAGTATTTGGGGGCTGAGTCTAGCACTTACTAGCCATGGGACCTTGAGCAATTAACTCTTTTAGCCTGAGATTCTTTACCTATTGGGAGAAAGAAGGCAATATCTAAGATACAGGGTTTCCTGATGATTAAAAGGTAATATTGATAAAAAGTAAAGCATCTAACAGTACCTGGCATGTGAGAGGCACTTAGTAAATATGATTTTCCTTTCTTTTATCTGTTGTTAATAGTTTCCCCAGCTCTGCCTCCTGCAGCTCCTTTTTTTATTTGGACTTTTTTTTTTTTTTAAAGAGGGTCTTGAGATGAGCCTGTTTATCCCAAGCTCTCCCTGTCCCCTTCTCCACCAACTCTAAACTATGTGCTCAGGGAGAGCTGCTTATGCCTCAAAATTCCTACACCTATGGGGCTGGCTGAAAGGTCATTGCTGACATGACCTGGAAAAATGCCCCTTTTAGGGTGGGACAGCCAAAGGACTGGTAAACTGCAAGGCTGCTATGCAGTGATGGTCACAACCTTGATTGTACAGGTTGTGTCCAGTACAGAGCACTTGGCCCAGTGCTCTGGGAGGATCTGACATCTGACCTGATATCCTCTTGCCTCAGCTGGGAAAAGGAGGCTCTTTTCTAAAGGGTCTCTTCTGAAGGAGCAATTCAGAGGGCCCTATTTTCTGAATCCCACCAAGGAATCGTCCTTGCAGTCATTGTCTCCTACCATTCTCCCACCCCCACTCCCACTCCCCATTAGAGCAGGTATAAACTTCAGCCATTCCCCTTGCTCCAGTGCCCTGGCCACCTTCCCTACTACATACACCATCAAAAAACATAGGCTTCTATCTTCTTGTTTAATGTGGACCTTTCCCTGCTGCCTCCATTACCTATGAGTCATGAGTATGCATAGTAGTCACTTGGCTCCAACTTTTTTTCTTTGAAAAAGGAAAAGGCAAAAACTTTGTGGCTTAAAAGTAGAAGTGTCAAGATGGTGTTACAATTATAGCACCAAAGTCTGGAGAAATGCCTCAGACATGGAAAGCATTAAAATATAGAAAGCTGGTTTTCTAAAATAGTCTTATGGCACGGATTTAAATGGTTTGGATTTTTCCCATTTTCTTTTTAGGTCTATTTTAAAGTTTATTTTATTTTTTTCTCCTCCTTTGATTGTAATCAGTCATCTAAAAGACAACTAGGGGAGAACCCTTGGGAACAGTAGTTTTTAAATGATGATGAGATATCAAAGTGACTTTAGGAGGGAAAAAAAAGAAATTACAAGTACATTGACCCAGAAAGTAGCTACATGCATGCCAGGAGGTATAAAACTCCAGAGCTTAGGTTCAAGTCCATTTCCCGTTGCTTACGGGCTTGAAAACAACAAAGAAGAAAACTCCACAACCCCAAACAACAGCAATATAAAAAACTGTCACCCAAAGTCTTTCTTCCCAGAGGGAAAATGTGAAGGATATTTCTTAGCTAATTGGGTAAGCAAAAGTGTTCTTTGTAGGTATCTCCTGCCTTTTAAGGGCAATATCTCTAAACCAGTCTCTTCATGAAGATATTTTGTCTTCAGCAAAAGTGTGTAGCAAGTCATATATTATTTCTAGTTTTTAATGTTTTTAGAGCTACCAGTGATGTTGGGTCTCCTGCTCTAGATGATGCTAATGTTAAGAGTCACATAACCCTGAGTCCTGCAACACTTGGAAGCCTACCTGGGTGGGCATTTTGTCAGTGTCTGTAGCTTCATGAAAAGCCTGTGATATTTTACTCTCTTGTTCTATCATCTTCACGTTATATTAATGAATGCCACATAACAATGGAAAAGTAACATTTTCTAAACTAGAGAAAGGAAAAATAAGGTAAGATTCTAATATTGCTAGCCATTTCTTTTGGCTACATATCAACACCTGCAACATATGCCATAGCATTCCCCATTTCATATAAATACAGCCTCAGAAAGTGCTCTTTTTTGTCCCACGCCTACACTGCAAAAAGATAAAAGTCAAAATTTTAGTTTAAAGTTCATTTTTTTAAAGTTTATGTAACCAACTTGTAAGAGTTAGTATCATAACCAGAGATAATTCAAGTAAAAATATCTAGTTACAGTATACTGGAAAAAAGAATAGCAGACAGATAAATGTAGAATGCAGCCTCAGTGACAAAGGACTCTTTGAGCAGAAGTGTCAGGCAGTTCACAAAGCATAAAGCAAGCTGTAAAGAGCACCAGGCAGAGGGCAGTCTTAATATGCATGTTGTTGTTTGAAAGGCCTGCAGGGCATCAATCATTTCATTTACAACACTGATACATAATATAGAAAACCTCTGTGATAACACCTAACAGAAAAGAAAACTGACATATGTGTATAAACAGAAAGATTTCAAAGACACCCAAAAAATCTACTAGTTGGGTGGTATGGTATTAGGTCTAAAAGGAAAGATCATAGGCCACAGATATCATCTATTCATTCATTCATTTAGCAAAGATCTATCGAGTATCTACTAAGTACCAAGCACTAGTATGTCCTGGGACCACAAAGATAAAGAAAATACGGTCCCTGCACTATAAATCTCAGTTTTTATTAAAACAAATGCCATCTACATATACTCAACAGATATGCATTCATAGGTGCACCAAAGATAGCATGAGAATTTCATAACAGCTCAATTTGTAATTCCCCAAACTGGAAATAACCCAAATGCCCATCCACAAGAGAATGGGTAAACTATGGGGTATTCATACAATGAAAAACTACTCAGTTATAATAACAGCACCTGCAACAATATGGATGAATTTACAAAGAATGTTGAGCAAAAGAAGGTAGATACAAAAAAAGCCATGCTGCATGATTCCATTTATATAAACTTTAAAACAGACAAAAAATAAAATGTGGCAAAAGAGCACAGAATAGGTCTTACAGTGGGGTTACAGCAGTTGAACCTGGTGGTGAACAAGGGGGGCTACTGAGCAATGTTTCGTTTTCTGATCTGGGTGGTGGGTGCAGAGGTGCAATCACTTTGTGAAAATTTTTTGATCCATACACTTACGTGCACTTTTTTATTAAAACGTACAGTGAAAAATATATGCCAGATGTTTTAAGGGCTATATCTTAATATATGTCAATTGTTGGTAGGGTTTTGATTCTAGAATCTATTCTTGGCAACTCTATGACTTGCCTCAGTTTTCCCATGCTGGGCCTCTGTTCAAAAGAGAATGAGCATTTGGAGGTATATTACTGGAGATGTCATTAAAGACCTTTAAAAAATTACTGCTTTTCTTCCAGTTTTGAAAAAAAATTAACCACATTTTGGTTCACTCATTGTTTAACAACTACTCTAAAATGTTTAGAATTCTGCTGAAAATTTACCCTAAAAGCAATTTAGTGTACAAAAACTTGGCTAATATTTCTTTAACTCAAGTTCAGATCTTAAGTAGTTATTTGATATCTTCCTTCTGCATATTAAAAACCTATGAAGAGGGCTTTGTCAGGATTTTAGATTCTGAAAGAGATCTGTTTTGGGCATAAGAAAGTCACACCCTGCCAACTACTGGCTAGCAGCTTTTGCTTATATGGGCAGAGGCCCTAGATGAAACCAAAATTTGTCATTGAACAAGGTTAAATTCTCATATGGTGTTGGGGAGAGCACCATAATTCATATTTTCCCAGGGCTAGGACCTTGAGTTGACAAGTTTTGTTCACTTTAACTAGTAAAGCTCTTTCCACAGTGCCGTTTCACCTAAGTCCATGAGTGTGTTCTCAGAATGAAATGTACTTTCCTGGGCATTCTGGAGGTGTAAGAACTCCTTCCATTTCATCCAAGTGGCCCAACTTGGGGACTCACACAGTGTTTAATTTATAAATGGTATTTCATAAACCACAGAATTCAAGAGCTAGAAAAGGTTGTGTTACAGAAACAGCGAATAAGCAGGAGACAGTCCTTCAAAAATAGTTGAATTATGACAAAAAAACAATGCTGAAATAAGCCTAACCTAAATCATGGCTGCACCTGTCCTTTAAGTGCTACTACATTGTTTGCTTTAAAATAGGATGAAAAATTCTCAGCTGTAAATACCAAGGAGCAGGTTGACTGACAGCAACATCATATCCCCCTGCAAGTGTCCCAAAGATCCATTAAACATACGGTTAATTATGGAAATGTTCAAACATACACAAAACTAGACAGAAGAGCATAGTGAACACCCATGTATTAATTACACAGTTTTAACAAAAATTAACAGTTTATCAATCCTGTTTCATCTATCCCCTCCCGACATACTTTTCTTCTTTCCCTCCTTTCTTTCCTTCTTTCTGTTGAAGTTTTAAATAAAGTCTCAGATATCATGTCATTTCCCTTGTAAATACTTAAATAAACATCTCTAACAAAACGTAAAAAAAAAAATAACTACCATATCATTATCACACCTAACAAAATTATGAGTAGTTTCTTAATATCTAATGCTCAGGCCATCTTCAGATTTCCCCAGCTGTCTTAAAGATGTATTTCCCAGTTGGTTTGTTCGAATTAGCATCCCAAAATTGTCCACACAATGCGTTTGTTTGTTATGGTTCTTAAGTCTCTTTTATTCTACAGGGGCCTCCCCCCTTCCCATTTCCCTCACCTTTTTCTTCTTATGCATCAATTTTTTATAGAAGCTGGCTCATTTTTTCTGTAGGATGTCCCCCATCCTGTTTTTGGCTGTTTCCTGTGGTTGTTTACCTTGTTCTTCTACCCACTATAATTGGTAGTTAAGCCTAGAGGTTAACCTGATTAGATTCAGGTTCAATTTTTTTTTTCCTTTTTCTCTTTAGAAAGATACCCATTTTAAATCCTAATCTGCTCAATCTGCTATAGTTTATTTAATATACTTTTGGGCTCTGTATAATTTCCTGCTACATCTTTTTTTGTTTTTAACTCCGATTTTATATGGTACTTTATTCTGTTAGTGGTCACTCAGCCACCTATCGGCAGAACTGAGGATAGAACCTCAATCTTTGCAGTCCTCAGCCTGGGCCCTTTCCATCACAGAATGCCCCTGGAAAGAGAAGAGCTCTCTTTCCCCATTTCACACATCTGCCATAATCTTTCGAAACTAGAACCCTGCAGCAGTCCTGGAAGAAGTACAGTGCCACTCTTCCCAGTCAGGGTCTCACAAAACCCACAGTAAAAACAATGCTTATGTTATTGTTTCAGCTGAAAATTTTCTTTACCATTCAGCAATTTCTTTTACAGTATTAAATAAAACTGAATGCTGGGCCAGAGGAAAGCAAATTTCTAGTAATTAACTACCATTCTTTTCTTTTTCCTTCTGTGAAATTTTCCAGATCAGCTTGTCTTTTCATTGTGGCTGTCTTAATTATTGTAGCTCTCTCCCTAGTATTAAATTTCTTTTTTTTTCAAAGTTGGCAAAATGTTGATAATTGCTGAAGTCAGAAAATAAGTAATGGGGTTCACTATAACAATCCCTCTTTTAAAATAAAACAAAATAAGACTGGAGGGCTTCCCTGGTGGCGCAGTGGTTAAGAATCCGCCTGCCAATGCAGGGGACATGGGTTCGAGCCCTGATCCGGGAAGATCCCACATACCGTGGAGAAACTAAGCCCATGCGCCACAACTACTGAGCCTGTGCTCTAGAGCCCATGAACCACAACTACTGAGCCCATGTGCCACAACTACTGAAGCCCACCTGCCTAGAGCCCATGGTCTGCAACAAAAGAAGCCACCACAATGAGAAGCCCGCATGCAGCAATGAAGACCCAATGCAGCCAAAAGTAAATTAAAAAAAAAAAAAGGAGACTGGAAAATTATTATTTTTTTTCTCTTCTCATCATGCCTAAATCAGGTGTCCAGCAGAGAGCAAAACATTAAGCCAGGTTATTTGTCACATTGACTCAAAGGTTTTGGAAGTTGTCTTTTGACTTGATCACTAAAACAAGCTTGGGATTTTTCTGGTATAGAAAGGCCACTGCATTTGGTGCTATTTATTTCAACTGAAGTCAGTTATTGTGATTTTAGCCTTGCCTCTGTGGAAGCCTATCTGTTACCAAAAGCTGCACTTTATGTTCAAAGACACCCAGTAATGGATATGAAGTCAGTGTTGTTCTGATCAGGGGGATTACTGCGTTGCTGCAGGGCCAAGGGAAGGAGATTACAAGACACCTGTCTGGGCCCTGCATGGTTCTCCTGAAGTGAAGCCATAAAACTCATCAGGTGCAGTTTTTCAAATGAAAAGAAGGATGGCATTTTGCATGCAATTATGAACCTTTAAAGGCAAATAAATGAGCATTAGAGAAACATTATAACTTCTTTACTGAAACTAAAGATCCTTAAGACCACTGTAAGAAACTCTCCAACACCAGAGGTTTGGAAGAGAAAAAAAGCAAGGAAATTTGTTTATATTTCAATAAACAACAGATATTTTAAGAATTAACTAATTTTTTCACAATATTTACAATTTCTGCAATATATGTTTTATTATTTCATTTGTTGCATTTAAAAAAACACTTTAAATGAAAGGGACTCTGCAGGAGAGGAATCAAGAAAAATGGAAATATTTATTGTGTCCTGTCCTGCCTCAAAAGAGGAACTGTAAGAGGAAGGAAAAGTGGCTACGGCTGCAGAAAGAGGTCCTCTAGCCAAATCCCAAGGTGCTTTGGGAAGAGCAAAAGATATTAGCCTGGGATGCAAAAAGCAATGGAGAAGTGGGTAGGAAGCTTTAACCAGCCTGAGATCTGTTTCCTCAATAGGTGATGGATTTAGGTGGTGGTCCTCAATTCTGGCTGCACATTAGAACCACCTGGGGACTTTTTTCCAACATACCCGTGCTATGTGGGTATGAGTAGGTTGAGCTGGGGCCTGGCATTTTAAATGCTCCCAGGTGTTTCTTGTGTGCTATCAGGGTTTAGAACCACTGAGTTAAGGTCTTTCTCACTTAGTATGTTTATTTTTGCAAGTTCAGCATCTGAAGATGTTTCTTTCTAGTTTATTATGTGCAATTACTATATCCTGCTGTTACATGAGTAATGATCCCTTAGTTCTGTGGGTCACGGTCTAGCTAGGCTTCAAGTATAAGAAACTAAGAAAAAATATTAGCACACTCAAATGTTTAAAAGAAAAGATAAAGTGTACTTTTAAAACTAGATAAATACAATTAGAACTACTATACCCCATTTTAAGATAATATCTAAAATAAGCTTTAAAGAAATAAATACCCAGAACCAAACTAATCCCTAATTGTAACCAATTGATGTTTATTCTCAGCTTGGTTATTTATAATCAGGCTTTAAAATGTTTCCTCCACTCTCTGAATCCTTATCTTAGAGATAGACCACCTTATATTGAACACTAGTGTAGTCTTGAATGACTGCTTTCATCCAAAAGAAGTTTCTACTTTTTGCAAAGAAAACTGAAATACTTCTCCTTTCCCCCATATGTTTTTATTCATTTATTTATTTTACAATTTATTTATTTATTTATTTTTTGGCTGTGTTGGGTCTTTGTTGCTGCACACGGGCTTTCTATTTGCGGTGAGCAGGAGCTACTCTTCTTTGCGGTGCACGACTTCTCATTGTCGTGGCTTCTCTTGTTGCGGAGCATGGGCTCTAGGCACACAGGCTTCAGTAGTTGTGGCACATAGCTCAGTGGTTGTGGCTTGTGGGCTCTAGAGCACAGGCTCAGTAGTTGTGGCGCACGGGCTTAGTTGCTCCATGGTATGTGGGATCTTCCCGGACCAGGGCTCGAACCCATGTCCCCTGCACTGGCAGGCGGATTCTTAACCACAGCGCCACCAGGGAAGTCCTCCCATACCTTTTTAATTTCCTTTTTTATGTCTTCTGAGAGTTAAAAACGTACTGCATTTTTTCCACCTTAACAGCCATAATACAAATTTATTTCTGATATATCTGCCATATAAAAGATTGCATTTATTTGCTATGAAACATAACATTTTAAAACAACGTTTAGCAAAAGAAATGGTAGAGTTTAAAAATTACCATTTTGCAACCATTATAGAAATAATTGATTCGGTCCAGAATCGTTAATGGATGCTAAAACCATTGAATTCAACTTTGGCAGGACATTTACTTAGTCTCAAAAGTACTTCCCCACAAATTACAATAACAAAGGGAAAAATGGTAACCTTGTACTGAAGAAACATGGTGGACACTACCTTAACCAAGAGAATGCAGAAGAATGGACAAACTGATGTCACATGTTGCCTAATGTGATGCACTGAGAAGGACACAACATCACTGTGTAGTATTCCTGCCAAAAATGTGTTGCCTGAAACTAATCATAAGAACAAATCAGACAAACTCCAGTTGAGAGACTTACTATGATTGGCCTATACTCTTCAAAATTGTTCATGTCATGAAAGGCTGAACTGTCCCAGATTAAAAGTGACTACAGAACACAATATTTGAACTAAATGCATATCCTAGATTAGATTCTGGATAGAAAAGATAATTATTCTTTTGTATAAATGACAATAAGGAGACAGCTGGAGAAATTTTTATATGCATTCTATAGAACTGCATCAATGCTAAATTTTCTGAATATGATCATTGTACTGTAGCTATGAAATACAAAGTCATTGTTTTTATGAAATACATGCTAAAAATAGGGGTAGAGAATCATGATGTCTGGAGTATACTCTCTAATCTTTAATAGCTCATCAAAAGTCATAATAAAATTATAATAATTATATATACATATTTTAAGGGGGAGGGGAGAAAGACAATGTGGCAAACTTAACAACTGATGAACCCAGATGACAGATATACAGAAGCTCATTGAACCATATCTGTAAGTTTTTCATTTTTTTCAAAACAAAACATTTGGAAAACCCATATAAACAGAATAGTCTATAACCTTGTAAAGAGAGAGACACAGGGCTTCCCTGGTGGCACAGTGGTTGGGAGTCCACCTGCCAATGCAGGGGACATGGGTTTGAAGGGTTTGAGCCCTGGTCTGGAGGGATCCCATATGCCGTGGAGCAGCTAAGCCCGTGTGCCCCAACTGCTGAGCCTGCACTCTAGAGCCAGTGAACCACAACTACTGAGCCCACGTGCCACAACTACTGAGGCCCGTGCTCCTAGAGCCCGTGCTCTGCAATGAGAGAAGCCACCACAATGAGAGAAGCCACCTCAATGAGGGGCCCGTGCACCGTGATGAAGAGTGGCCCCTGCTCGCCACAGCTAGAGAGAGCCCGCATGCAGCAGCAAAGACCCAATGCAGCCAAAAATAAATAAATTAAATTTAAAAAAAAAGAGAGACAGACACAGTTTTGCAAAGGTCTCTAGTATATTTTCTTTTTTTCTTCACCTTTTTCTTTTACCCACTTTTGACTGCTTTAATGAATGCTTAATGGTTTGTGAAAAGACAGTAAAGCTCTAGGTAAGTGTCTTCCTTAAAGGAAATCATTTGAAAATTGACAAATACTTTCATAGTCCAATAACCATCTCCTAATTTATTGCTTTAATAAATTCAGGTTTTTTGGTAGTTAGGTTATTCTGTGTTTTTTATTGTAATAAAATATACATAAAATTTATCATTTTACCCATTTTTAAGAATATTCACATTGTTGTACAACCATCATCCTTATCCATCTCCAGAGCTTTTTCATCATCCCATACTGATACACCCATTAAACAATAACTACTATTCACACATTTACATACCTTTATATACCTTTATATATTCTGGATATTAATCCCTTATCAGATAGTGATTTGTAAATGTTTTTTCCCATTCTGTGGGTTCCCCTTTTATACTCTTTGATGCACAAAACTTTTTAATTTTGATGAAGTCCAATTTGTCTATCTTTCCTTTTGTTACCTGTGTGTTTGGTGTTATATCCAATCACTTCTATTCTGCTTCTTAAAGTGGTGAATAGCATAGATTTTTTTCTTTGCATTTTAGAACAGGGATGATCATCATAGTCGTTTTAATTTCTGGAATGTGAAACCCATACATTTTTGCCTCAGCAGTGTGTAACTTCAAAATGAAGTTACATTTCCTTTTTGTAACAAAATTATCACTGATCCGTTTGCTGAAATGTAGTCCTTTTAAGTCTTCCCACTGTTCTTTCTGGAAATTTCTCAGGGTATTTCCTCATCTACTCTAGAACAGTTGCTCAGTTTTGTTTTGTTTGTTTCTGTTCAAGACACTTTCTTTTGCCTATGTCGCTGGTGACCCTTGTGAGATGTCCATTCTGCTCGGCACAGTTGTCCTCCAAGTGTATCCGCCACTGAGGTCTCCAACTTGCCCTCTGATCCAGAGAAACGAGGAACTTTTGCCTTCCCCTTTCCTTGATTCAGGTACCTTGAGCTTCTTGGCACAGATGCCTGTTTTGACTTCCCTGCCCCCCCGGTGGGCACGGCATGTGGTCCTGCAGGTGGCAGAAAGGTAATGTGGTGGCCATGTGCTGAGTCTCAGGGTGGGAACCTGGAGTAGCGTTACGGGAACAATTATTCAGACACCTACTAAAACAATAAGGAAGAGTTTAATCAGGATGGTTGCAATGGGTGTCAGGACTATGGCAAAAGGGGAGAAATATCAGGCTCAACTCTGGATACAGCAAGGACAGATTTATAGCCAAGTAGCAGAATGAGAGGGGTCGATGGATGGAAAATCACTAAAAGATAGGAAAATTACCATCAAAGTTAGGGGGATTTTGTTGAACTGACTTATCAGCATTCTTACCCAAGGCAGAGTGATCAGGTGTTAAGGGTGGAGGTTGAGGAATCTGATCAGATATCAAGAGTGGGAGATTCTCTCTAAACTGACGTAGCAGGATTTTCCCTACAAATGAGGTATGCAGGCCCAGGAAGGATGGGGGCCAAGGCCAAGGCCAAGGCATAGTCAAAAAGAGGGCTCAGAGGAGCCTGTCTAAAGTTTGGTCAAAGAGAGTTTTTGTCAGTCCCTCTTCTCATTCAAGGAAAGAAGACACATTCTTTGTCCCTTAGACAATATAAGTCTATTGCTTATCAGTCACTTTTTGTTCATTAAGGACTAGCTGAACCATCTGTTGAGACTTGGTAGTAGGTCAGCCAGTTGAGAAGATTTCTAGATGTTGGGCTTGAAACATCTTAAGATGGTGGAATGAGGACAGAAGTGGTAATGATGAATTTCCTGGTTTGTAGTCTGAATGTCTCTGATAGACGTCAGTGTCACAGTTGTGATTATTTCCTGAAGCAGAGCATGGAAGATGCAGGTTTTCCAGTGAAACTCCGGAGTGGCCCACACAGCAGCAGCTCCAGACACAAAGGTTGCCCAATGTCCAACTTGAGCTTGCAGGGCTTCTTTAGGTACAAGACAACCTAGAATCCTGATAAGGATTAGGGCAGTCAGGTTCTAGTTCTTAGTGGCTCTAAGGCAGGAGAGTGGGAGAAAAGTTGGAAACGTTAATTTGGAGAGTTGTAGCCAGATATTTGAGGAAACTAGAAAATTTTGTAAGGACTGACAAAACGTGGTGCAATACAGCAGGACTCAATTTAACTTACAGATAGAGAGCAAAACCTCAGACAATGAATAGGATTAGAATCTGATAACCCACAGAGTGTGCTATAGTTTTCCTACAGTTTATGAAGCATGACTATTTCCTATAGCTTATGAAACATGAAATTTCTCTATATAGTCACCCTCCTTTTTGATTCTTGTTTACAAACTAAATCTGGTCTTATTAGATTTGGCCTGGTTATTTACATAAGTTTAGCAACAATGTAATTGACAACATAGGCTTTTTAAAAGTCTATTTTGCTGGAACTTTTAATAAGGAATCTCAGAAGACTTTGAAAAAGCCTCTTGAAACTAGGAAACCTAGCCAAAAACACACCGCCATATTTTACCTGCAATACCTATAGATTTGGGTGATTTCCTCTCTTCTCAAGGTCCCCAAAATATCCTAGGGCTCCTGGGCCTGCAGGAAGTGACCTTCTTTACTTACCTGTAAGACCAGGAATCCTGTAAATAAGATACCAGGCTGTTTTTTTCAAGAAGGCTTTGTAAGCATTGGCTCCATAAAGACAATCTTAGTTTTTTTAAACTATCTGGTTTTATCTGGTATCTGATGTCTGATTCTAGGCATATCATTCTTAAATATGACATTCTAGTCAAACCTTGGTTATATAACTAATTTTTCCAATTATGTTCTGTTACAAAAAGGACAGATTCTTATTGAATTTATGCAAATAATTATTTTGCCATGGAAATAATAAGAATTTCTTAATTCTGGAGGAATCAGGCAGGTAGAAAAATATGTGTTCAATTTCTGTTTATAAACATATAATTATTAAATTGTTGTGGGTTATGCATGGGTTATGTTGGGGGTTAGCTTAAGAGAAAAGGGAAGGGGGTACATTTTATCAGAACATAGAACATTAAAGCAGAGTTCCAAAGAAAAAGCCATAATTATCCTTAATCAGATCATTCCATCCCATGTAATTAATTTTTCTTCAGCTTGATCTTGGGTTAGCAGTTTTATGAACCTGTCAGCTTCTCAACTAGAGTTCTGGAAATTGTTACTCACTTCAGTGGTTTGGTCTCAAAGTTATTTAAGCAATGCCACCAAAAGCCTGTATCCAAGGGTACCTGTCATATTCTTTTGCATGAGTCTCTGAGTCCATATCTGTTTGTTGAAATGAAACACTCTGGCCTGAAGTTGATTGCAAACACTTTCAAGAAAGTGTCAGAGTAAAACAATAACTACTTGTGGATGACAAAAGACTTAAAATGACCATGGTTAAAGATCTGATGTGAGTTCATTTGACTGGGGGAATTTGATTATTTCTGTGGCATACAAATTTAAAAATAATAACTGAAGGGCTTCCCTGGTGGCGCAGTGGTTGAGAATCTGCCTGCCAATGCAGGGGACATGGTTTCGAGCCCTGGTCTGGGAAGATCCCACATGCTGTGGAGCAACTGGGCCCGTGAGCCACAATTACTGAGCCTGCGCGTCTGGAGCCTGTGCTCTGCAACAACAGAGGCCGTGATAGTGAGAGGCCTGTGCACTGCGATGAAGGGTGGCCCCCGCTTGCCACAACTAGAGAAAGCCCTCACACAGAAATGAAGACCCAACACAGCCATAAATAAATAAATAAATAAATTTTTTTAAAAAGAAGAAAAAATAATAACTGAAATTATGACATTATACTGGAAATATCATGGACAGCAAGAGTACTGACAAATTTCTATAAACGTCACACAATTTCTAAAATATTTATATTAATGGTATTTACCCATACAAATATAATCTAGGGAAAGTTAAGCATCCCTTCTTACTTGACAATGATCTTCATGCCATTCAACATGCAAATAAATCTAATTTTTTTTTTCTTGGCCATGCAGTGCAGCATGCAGTGTCTTCCCTGACCAGGGATCAAACCTGCGCCCCCTGCAGTGGAAGCACTGAGTCTTAACCACTGGACCACCAGAGAAGACCCTAATTATTTTTTAAATATCTCTCTTTTTACAAGGTAAAAGAACAAAACCTTTGAGGTTTTCTAGAAGCTCTCTGGGAAATCTCAAAGTCAGTTCAATATCAAGATTTCATCTAGAATTTGATTTGGGGAAGGCAAAATTGTCAAAAGGTTTGAATACTTGATTAAATAAGATCATAAGTCACTGTGAAACAATACTGAGCTACCTATTTAACCAAAGTGACAAAATAATTCACAAGTAACTATAGGAGGTAACATGATTGTAAAAAAAACTTTACCTCTTTTAAAAAGTGAGAAGACTTGGCTCCCTTAAATAACCAAGGATGTGATAAAGGTTAGCATAAAGCACAGGAAATTATTCTGATAAGACACAAAATCTTGTTTTCCTAAGCATATTAAGCAAAAGGTAAAGAAAAACATTTTACAATCTCTTAGTAAGAGCAGATCAATAATCCAAGAAAATCTTATCATTTTTAACAGAGAGAAAACCAAATTCTAGTTTTGTATCAGTATACTTTTGATATCAAAGTTCATTAAAAAAAAACTTATGAATAAACACATCCAATCTGAGCCAGCTTTGACCATCTATACAAGATAAGATTTCTTTTCCAAGATACCTTTTCTTTTTTTCTTTTTTTTTTTTTGCAGGCAGGAAAACCTTTTATCTTAAACCACAAATAGTCAGCAGGTGGCCACAACTATCTTTTTCTGCAAATTTCTACAGCATTTTATATTCAATCAGTTTTTGTCTTGTACTTTTCCTTTTCTCATATTGGAAAAACCAGTCATTTAATTTAGGACAAAATTACTCTTTTTCTCTTAACAAGACTAGATCCTACATTTCTTGTGTTCTTGTCAGGTAAAGTTGTTTCTCTTCACCTTTATTATTTGTAATAGTTTTATTTACATATACTTATTATAATTCTTAGCCATTAGTAACCATTTTTTAACAGAGAAAATTAGGAAGTAGACAATTATGATTGTCTGTCACATACCACCATTCTGCAGACTAGCAAATTATGCATATGCAATCTGTATTAGAGCTCTCTAGAGAAACAGAACCAATAGGATATATATGGACATATATAAGAGATTTGTTATAGGAATTGGCTCACACAATTATGGAGGCCAAGAAGTCCCACAATCTGCTGTCTGCAAGCTGGAGAACCCAGGAAAGGTACTGGTGAAATCAGTCCAAGTCTGAAGGCCTGAGAATCGAGGGCCTGATATTGTTAAGTCCCAGTCTGTGTCCCAAAGTACAAGAACCAGGAGCTCTGATGTCCAAGGGCAGGAGAAGATGGATGTTTCAGCTCAAGTAAAGAAAGAGAATTCATTTTTCCTCCACCTTTTCGTTCTCTTCAGGCCCTTGTTGGATTGGAAGACGCCCACCAGCATTAGTTAGGGTCATCTTCTTTGCTCAGTCTACTGATTCAATGGCTAATCTCTTCCAGAGACACCCTCACAGACACACCAGGATATAAGGTTTTACCAGCTATCTGGATAACCCTTAGCCCAGTCAAGCTGACACATAAAATTAACCATCACTCCATCTCACAATTTGTATAGGTATGTGCTTCCTCATAGTACAACTTTTTGAGGTGGCAAAAAGAATTGTTTATTAACAAATCCAAATACATTTAGCTTCTCTGTACCATATAAAATAAGAAGCCAAAAGTATGTACACTTAAACTTATGCTTAGTAATGAATGTTTCAGTAGTTCATCTGACTTAGAAATGATTTAGATATTTAACACACATCTGTTACTTAACTTAACTCAAAGGTTACAAGTTACCAAAAAGACTTTGGAAACTGTTTTCAGGCAGACATATTATTAAACAAAGTTAATCATTATCTCAAGTTATTTCCCCGTTAACTATTTTTATAGCACATGCATGTTAGGCAAGTATCACAAAAGCAAAACCTGTAAAGGTTAAATACATGGATTTTTTGTTTTACTGCTGTGCTTGATACGTATGAAGTAATGGATAATGGATATCAAAAAATTTATTTATACTAGATCTTTACTTGTCCATTTGTTCTTATAATTTTTATAGTCTTAAACATCTAGTAGGTATAATATTACCTTATTTGACTAGTAAACTCAAGTAAAATAAAAAGTATACTTAATGCTGAAACTGTGAAGACATAGTCATTTTTATTGCATTAATGATACCAGACGAGTCAAAGGTTTACTCAGGTCACATGAACTTCAAAAACATTTGGGTTAGTTTCTATATTTCTGAGAGTTTTGAGAATAGTTTGTTTATATAAGGTCTTATCTCTAAACCAATTTGAGAGCTACTTTATGAGATTTTGTAAGTTAATTTGGTAATACATCTGGAGGTAGAAAAATATCACATATAAATGACATATACATACATAAACATACACAAATATACAGACACCTGTGGAGACCAAATAACTTCCATTCTAAAATTTTAGCTGTGAATCTGATAAACACAATAATGTAAACTCACTGGTTTACATGAAATAGTTGCTCCACTTTATATTTTTATCTGAATTGTGTTTCTGGCAAATGGGACAAGTTGAGATTACTTACTCGATAAAGAGATAAAGGATTTTACCAATATTTGTTGAGGAAACATTAAGATTTTCTTTTGCCATGATGTGTAATAGGAGGTAACGTGATTGTAAAAAAAACTTAAGGAGACTGTGGAATGAATTTTAGGTGAGAGACTCAGGGGATATTCAATCAGTTGTCTAAATGTTTCCAAAGCTCATCTGAGTGGCTGAAATATCCGATCTGTTTACAATAATAGGCTTTTTCTTTCCATTTCAGCCTCAGGTAGTTGCTTCCCAGGTTCCTGAGTCCCTTGAGAGCCCCCCATAGGGGGCAAGGGACTTAAAGTTCTAGTGACTGTAGGAAGTTGAGGGCCTACACGGGAAAGAGAAGGTCTAACAAGTGTGGACAGAGGGATGGAGGAGGCAGGTACTTTTTTTTTTTTTTTTTTGGATTTTTTTTTAACATCTTTATTGGAGTATGATTGCTTTACAATGGTGTGTTAGTTTCTGCTTTATAACAAAGTGAATTCGTTATACATATACATATGTTCCCATATCTCTTCCTTCTTGTGTCTCCCTCCCTCCCACCCTCCCTATCCCACCTCTCTAGGTGGTCCAAAAGCACCAAGCTGATCTCCCTGTGCTATGCGACTGCTTCCCACTAGCTATCTATTTTACGTTTGGTAGTGTATATATGTCCATGCCACTCTCTCACTTTGTCTCAGCTTACCCTTCCCCCTCCCCATATCCTCAAGTCCATTCTCTAGTAGGTCTGTGTCTTTATTCCTGTTTTACCCCTAAGTTCTTCATGACCTTTTTTTTTTTCTTAGATTCCATATATATGTGTTAGCATACGGTATTTGTTTTTCTTTCTTTCTTTTTTTTTTTTTTTTTTTTTTTGCGATAAGCTGGCTTCTCACTGTTGTGGCCTCTCTCGTTGCGGAGCACAGGCTCCGGACACCCAGGCCCAGGGCCCATGGCTCACGGGCCCAGCCACTCCGTGGCATGTGGGATCCTCCCAGACCAGGGCACGAATGCATGTCCCCTGCATCGGCAGGCAGACTCTCAACCACTGCGCCACCAGGGAAGCCCTGTTTTTCTCTTTCTGACTTACTTCACTCTGTATGACAAACTCTAGGTCCATCCACCTCACTACAAATAACTCCATTTTGTTTCTTTTTATGCCTGAGTAATATTCCATTGTATATATGTGCCACATCTTTTTTATCCATTCATCTGCTGATGGACACACTTAGGTTGCTTCCATGTCCTGGCTATTGTAAATAGAGCTGCAATGAACATTTTGGTACATGACTCTTTCTGAACTATGGTTTCCTCAGGGTATATGCCCAGTACTGGGATTGCTGCATCATATGGTAGTTATATTTTTAGTTTTTTAAGGAACCTCCATACTGTTCTCCATAGTGGCTGTATCCATTTACATTCCCACCAACACCGCAAGAGGGTTCCCTTTTCTCCACACCCTCTCCAGCATTTATTGTATGTAGATTTTTTGATGATGGCCATTCTGACTGGTGTGAGATGATATCTCATTGTAGTTTTGATTTGCATTTCTCTAATGATTAATGATGTTGAGCATTCTTTCATGTGTTGTTGGCAATTTGTATATCTTCTTTGGAGAAATGTCTCTTTAGGTCTTCTGCCCATTTTTGGATTGGGTTGTTTGTTTTTCTGATACTGAGCTGCACGAGCTGCTTGTAAAGTTTGGAGATTAATCCTTTGTCAGTTGCTTCATTTGCAAATATTTTCTCCCATTCTGAGGGTTGTCTTTTGGTCTTGTTTATGGTTTCCTTTGCTGTGCAAAAGCTTTTAAGTTTCGTTAGGTCCCATTTGTTTATTTTTGTTTTTATTTCCATTTCTCTAGGAGGTGGGTCAAAAAGGATCCTGCTGTGATTTATGTCATACAGTGTTCTGCCTATGTTTTTCTCTAAGAGTTTGATAGTGTCTGGCCTTACACTTAGTTCTTTAATCCATTTTGAGTTTTTTTGTGTGTATGGTGTTAGGGAATGCTCTAATTTCATACTTTTACATGTACCTGTCCAGTTTTCCCAGCACCACTTATTGAAGAGGCTGTCTTTTCTCCACTCTGTATTCTTGGAGGAGGCAGGTACTTGAACGTGGACGCATCAGAAGATTCAAGGAATGAAGGGAAGAGTGAAGGTGGTAAAAGGAAGAGAAGTGATGGAAAGGCAGAGGTCTTAGATGAGCCAGTTCACAGAGATTCTTAGTTCCAAATTATCCTTTGTAAAATTATGCCAACAAGAAAAGAAGTGGACTTTTAGTACAGTAATGGTGGAGTGTGTAGTTAACAAGAGTTTGAGAGGGGGTTTCAGTCAATTGAGAAGTTCTTATGGGAGAAGTAGGATCAAATAGAGAGAACAAAGGGGCTTCACAAGGAGCCAGAAAGAAATTTCCAGCCCAAGGGTCAGGGAATACATCTCCATGTGAAACAAAGAGCCAGGAAGAACTTCCAGCCCAGTGGTCTGATGATGAATCTGATCCGATCTAAGTTGTAGCCCCACGACTATTAAAGAAAAAGTTACTCCAACGCTTGTTAAAACAGTAAGGAAGACTTTATTCGGGACTATTTTGATAGGTATCAAGACTATGGCAATAGGGGAGAGAGATTGGGCTCAACTCTAAATGCAGCAAGGACGAGTGGAGATTTGTAGCCAAGGAGCAGTGGGGCAGAGGTAGTGGTCCATGGGTAGAAAATTACTGAGAGGAGACATCAAGAGTAGGGGGATTCTTGCTGAATTGACTTAACAGGATTCTTGCTAAAGGCAGGCCAAGGTGATCAGTTAGCAAAGGTGGGAGATTCTCTCTAAAATGACTTAGCAGAATTCTTGCTACAATTGAGCTGTGCAGCAAGGCTGGGGGCCATAGTTGAGGCCAAGTCCAGAAGAGGTTCAAAGGAGTCTAAAGTTTGGTCAAGGAGAGAGTCTTTGTTAGTCCCTGTGAGAATCTGCTGTTGCCAGTGAGTATCCCGGTGCCAGAGAGAGTGTGCCATTAAATAGCAGATAAAAAACACTGTGAGGGAGTTCCCTGGTGGCGCAGTGGTTAAGAATTTGCCTGCAAACACAGGGGACATGGGTTCAATCCCTGGTCTGGGAAGATCCCACATGCTGCGGAGCAACTAAGCCCATGCACCTCAGCTACTGAGCCTGGATGCCACAACTACTGAAGCCCATGAGCCCAGAGCCCATGTTCTGCAACAAGAGAAGCCACTGCAATGAGAAGCCCGCATACCACAACGAAGAGTGGCCTCCACTCGCCACAACTAGAGAAAGCCCGCGTGCAGTAATGAAGACCCAACACAGCCAAAAAAAAAAAATCACAGGACTAGTGTGGTCTGTTTGCCTAAAGAATTGAAAAAAAACAAAAACAAAAAAACACTGTGAGAAGTAGAGAAAGAGACAATGGAAGAAAAGGAAAAGCTTTATATGTTAGTACCTTTAATGGCATTTTTTCTTGCTTTTTGAACAAGGGCCTCCACATTTTCATTTTGCACTGGGTGCACAGATTGTGCAGTGAGCCCCATATACAGCCCAGGTCACATGAATACGTACTCATCCATTTCCTTGGGATTCTATTTCCTCAGGCACAAACATTATGTCTGCCACAATCTGGTTTCCTGATCGCCTTATGAACAAATGCTTGGACAAGGCCAACTGCATATCTCCAAGAAAGAACTTATTTTTAGGCATGAGGCAGTTGAGATTCAGATTATGGGGGAAAATACTTTCTATCTCTGAAGAGGCATTATCTATCTCTGATAATGAACTAATTTAAATGGTTAAGAAGAACGTTATCATCAGGTTTTACATTTGTGTAACTTACTGGTTCAGGGTTTCCCTTGAGGGGTGATGCTATGGTCTGAACGTCTTCCCCCCCACCCCAAATTCATATGTGAAAATCCTAACCCAAATGTGATGGTATTGGTAGGTAGGGTTTGGGGGAGGTGCTTAAATCATGAGAGTGGAGCCCTCATGAATGGGATTAGTGCCCTTATAAAAGAGGCTCCAGAGAGATCCTTAACCTCTTCCACCACTTGAGGACACTGCAGGAAGGCACCAGCTGTGAGAAAGGACATGACCAGGACATGACAAATTGCAGATTTCCAACTTCAAACACTTGAAGATCCAGCCTCCACCAGTTCCCTGATAGCGAAAGCTTTTGCTGCTATACTTATTATACTAAGATTCTTTGATTTTATCTTCACCAGGCTTTATATATGCACCTTATGCCACACTTTTCTGCCTTCTGAACTTGCCCTTCAACAGTTTTCTTCACTTTCTCACTTGTAGAACAGGACAAACTTGACAGGAGAGGTGAGAATGGGGAAATTATTATTGAAAATAAAATTATTTATTGATCTCTTCATTCTGTCTACATTTTAACTATTTATAAAAATACATTATATCTTAGTCTCTGATTAGTAAAACTGGGTAAAAAATTGATTGAAATTCTAATGTTTTCATTCTGAAAAACTACAGCTTTATGAAAACTTCATCTGCACCAGAAGACAGCAGAGGGGATGATTATTCATACTGCAGTGTAATTTTCCCCTTTTCGGGATATTTTACAGAGAACTGCTCCTTGCCACCAATTCATATCCCAACCTTTCCTTTCTTTCTTCTCTACCAAACACTTTCTCATTTTTGCAGGTCTTATAATCTGTTAATATAAACATTTGAGATTTAGAGGTTTTATGCTTGAGAATGACATTTTGTCTGACATTTAATTTAGTTTTTAAGACTTCAAAACCTTAATGGCAAACAACTTCTTCTAGAGGGTTAACACCAACAGGTGAGAGTGGCTCTCTGAGTGGCACATCTGAGTTTAGCAAAACAAAATCATGGTAGACTAGTGCTGTCTACCCTGAGCGTGAAATGGGGAATGATGGCATGGGTGCCACATATTTTCTAACCTTCTTTAGCCCAAAGGGAGGGTAATATGACCTTTTTCAAACATCATGGTAGAAACATCCTGTGGTAGGAATCAATAAATGAAGACCATTTGGATTGAGAAGGCCTTTCAGTGCCTCTAAAATCTCACTATGCCTACTCCTCAGCTTCTAACTATGTACCCTCATGGTTTTGCCTCCTTCTGGTTGGTCACCTTTTGATGATTCTCCTGTTATTATGTATAACCCATGACAGAATGGGTGATAGAACATCTTACATAAAATGTAATACAAATCTGTCAAATGTGACATTTTTTTAATTGGAGTATAGTTGCTTTACAATATTGTGTTAGTTTATACTGTACAGAAAAGTGAATCAGCTATATATATATATATATATATATATATATATATATATATATATATATATATATATATGTATGTATTTCCCCTCTTTTTTAGATTTCCTTCTTATTTAGGTAAATGTGACATTTTAATTGAGTCAGTTTGATACATTTAATTAACCCAAATGCCTCTTCAGGGTTATGTATTTCTCTAGAATTTTGTAGGGGAGGAGAAAGAATAAACAGTGATCAAGACCAGGGGGTCGACTTAACACATGTGTTTGAACATCCTAGACTACTCATCCTGCCCGAGCTGGTGGTGGGTGACAGGGTTAAAGTGGAAGGAAGCAGGGCAAGTCAGAAGACCACGATAACCATACTTTCATGAAGAAACTGATAGAGGATGGGCTTAAGAGTTTGGGCAAATGAAGCTTGTATTTTGTCTTGCTATACCTATCTCTGATTACCGATAATGAGCTTCATTATATATAAAATCAAGTTACATATCAATCTTCTCAAATGTCTTGGCTTATCCTTTAGTTGTTAGTTTAATCTATCATGATAGTGATGTTTATTTGACATGAGTTTTCCTAAAATCTGGCATGAATTCTTTTGATTTGGAGACCACATGAGTGCTTACCAGTCTTTAGATGGCACAGCTGCAATACAGAGACTGAGTTCTTCAGCAGATTTCTGCTGAGTTTAAAGATTTAAGAGGAGCAGAGGAAGAAGAGGTCTAGTTTTGCTTAAAGAGACCCCAGAAATAAAAACCTAAGTTAGATTCTCTGCAAGCTGCTTTTGAATTAAAGTTCAGTTTCAAGAATTAAACTGGGTCAGATTAACTCCAGAGGACCTCAGGGTTTCTGGGATACCTCAGAATCCCAGAAAGCTACTCATCTTCAGAAGAGTCAAATCAGGATAAGCCTGGAAGTTGACCAACCAAATACTATGGAGAATCCTGACTGTAGAAATCAACCCTAAAATAGCTTTTCACTCTCGAGTCGACCTCAGTCTCCTCCAGGACTAGCACAGGAGCAAACCAAGAAGTTATTAGATATCCAATTTTGTGTTTTGAGCAAAAGATGAGAGTGTATGTTAAGTTAATGGGCATAGGAAATCCTTTTGGTCATATTGTGATGGCGCTTCGTTTTATATTCTTTGAATAGGGAAGACTCCAGAAGGAAACTCCTCATAACAAATCACAATGGCTTCCATGATGGCAGTGATTCTTGAGAAATGTCATGTTGCTTGATATGCAGACTTTTTTAACTGTGCATCAGAGTATTTGTGTAAAACAGTGCTGTGAGAATCCTTCCTGCAAAGATGTCTATAAACATTTTCACTTTCTTGTAAATAATTACTGTGGTGAAAAAAAAAAAAAAGACCAACTAGAAAGTACAAGTTCAATGTCCTAAGTTCCTGTACCCCATCCAAATTTGCTTTACAAAGTCTCTTTGGAAATACCAGGGATATGAATTTAATGGCCTGGGTGGGTTCTTGCATTGTAAGTTTACAAAGCAGTATGTTGAGAAAGCTTAGTGCTTGGAATCACCCAATGTACTTTATACATTTATTTAGAGAAGAATAGTTTTGTTTTAATTATTTATGATAATGGCTCTCAGTATACTAGTAAATGTCCTTGGGTGCATATATTATAAAAGTAATGAAGTCTTTGTAATGTGAGCTTTCTCTGCAGCTCTAAGCTGCCCTGTCTTTGCTAAAGAACCAGGGCAAAAGAGTCTCTGTGTTTTTGTATAAAAGTGTGTATAAATTACCAGGCTTGAGATTTAGCAAGGTGCTATTGAACTTGATCAAGGATTTCTAAGAACTATTCCTAGGTGTACTCACTACCCTCACCCCCATCACCCTCCCTCACAATCATAACATCAGCAACTTGACCAGAAAACATCACCATGAGGGGGATGAGCAGCCTGTCAGAATATTACTGTTATTGTGTTTCAGTGTTTTTCTTGTTCTTCCTTTGTTGGTACTATCTTATGGTATTTCAATAAAACACAGAGCAAGAAAGAATATAAATCTACTATATTTCCCTCTGGCCTAAGTTATATATGCTGTGGTTTGTGGATAAGTCTTATTATGTCAAGGAACCTTCTTTCTTCTTCAGCTTCTTTCTTCTGCTCCTCTCACCGCAGCTTCTCTGCCTGGGATTAGCTTTTTATTTTTTCTTCACCTCTGGGGACTTCTACACACCAAAAGTGTGGGAGTGTCCACAGAGCAATCAGCATGCATATGTCATCCATTTAGCTAACAATTTGAAGGGCTAAGACCACCAAAATTACAGGTTCTGTTTTATATTTTTTTAGTAGCCCCCATAGTGTCTAGTTAGGGGTTCAACAAACCTTGATGATGATAATGATCCATACTCACATTAGAGTCAATGCAGCAAACCCCTGGCACACTTTGATATAACATTTACAGCTTTGCTATATGCAGGTGACCTAAAAGGTGCTGGTGTATTGTTGTCTGCAATCAGAAATCCTATCTCATAGGTGTTTTATGAGAGTTAGATGAGATGATGCCTTTAAAGTACTTTGCAGGAAAGAATCAGCCTACCTCGAAAGCTGGTAGGTGAGATTCACTTAGCTAGTCAACAAACCTAGATGTGTCTTAATTACTGAATGTTGGAGATCTGGAGACCCAATAAGTCTGTAGATATAGCCTTTAAAATTTTACTGTAGGGCTTCCCTGGTGGTGCAGTGGTTGAGAGTCCGCCTGCCGATGCAGGGGACACGGGTTCGTGCCCTGGTCTGGGAAGATCCCACATGCTGCAGAGCAGCTGGGCCCATGAGCCATGGCCACTGAGCCTGCGCATCCGGAGCCTGTGCTCTGCAACGGGAGAGGCCACAACAGTGAGAGGCCTGCGTACCGAAAAAAAAAAAATTTACTATAAAAATATTGTTCCATTTAGCCTCACCATCAGTCCATAGGCTCCCAGACAGAAACTGATTATTAAGAAAGCTGTATGTAAGTGCCTCATACTCAAATGAGAGTCCAAGCAAATCATCATCATTCAGACAGGAAAACAGTTCAAGTAATATCAAAAGTATCCTACAAATTAGACATGGCTTCTGTGTGAGTCAAAGAGACTGATCAATTTTGCTTAAAGTTCTGTCTTCAGAAAAAGAGCCTCCTGGACATTGGATTTGTAATAAATGGGTCACCAGTGAATTAGAAACAATGGCAGAAATCAGATAACCTGACCATGGGCAAGGGGTTGACTCTCAAGAGGCAAATGTAGTACATGATCCATGAGGCAATAAAGCCAAACCAGACATGAGGGGAACACGGACTGATCAGGCAACCTGCTACACATGGATGGGCACAAAATGGGGAGCAATTTCTAAAACTAATGGCAATGCCACCTGCCCATCAAGGATGGAATGCTAGCTCATGGATGCAGCAGAAAGGACAATGCAAAATGCTTTAATTAACACCTCTGGGCTTCCGTGGTGGCCCAGTGGTTAAGAATCCACTTGCCAGTGCAGGGGTCATGGGTTCGAGCCCTGGTCCAGGATGATCCCACATACCGCAGAGCAACTAAGCCCATGCACCACAAGTACTGAGCCTGCACTCTAGAACCCATGAGCCACAACTACTGAGCCAGCATGCTACAACTACTGAACCCCATGCGCCTAGAGCCCGTGCTCCGCAACAAGAGAAGCCACCGCAACAAAGAGTAGCCTCCACTCGCCGCAACTAGAGAAAGCCCTCACACAGCAACGAAGACCCAACACAGCCAAAACTAAATAAATTAAATTAATTAATTAAAAAAACCCACCTCTATTCACAAAGATTTCTCTCTCTCTCTCTTTTCTTTTTTAACAAAGTTTTTGCTTTAAACGAAAGGGGACTGTTGCAGTTATGTACTGCCATGTAAAACTACTCCAAAATTATTGGCTTAAACCACACCATTTTATTTATTTGCTTACAACTTATATTTAAATCCATTAGTTCGTGATGAGATTCCCCCGCTTCTTGCCCCAAAATATGGACTCCCAATCTTATTGATCACCTTTGGAAGAAGCTGGGAACCAATTAGCTAATTTAAAATCTGATTAATAGAGAGACAGAATTAAGAACTTATCTTGTCCTTCCCATATGATCTGCATTTCACTATAACTAAATATTTGATAGAGGAAGTGTTTTTTCTACAAAAATTTTCCAGCTAATAAACAAAGAAGCAAAAAGGAAAATATATCATCATTTGTAGCCCCTACTTAACTACTGATTGTGGGCAATGACCATCAGTGTCTGATAATGTCATAAGAAGAGACAATCGGACATTATGTGTCTCCTGATACATGTGTGCAACACCATCCATGAAGCCATCTTGCCAACAAAACCACAAACATAAATAAACAAAGCCCTGAATCTGCTCAAGACTTTAGAACTAAAATTTCACAGGAAACATAAAAGAGAGTGGAACATATTTTCTTAAAAAACATTATGAGGGGCCTCCCTGGTGGCGCAGTGGTTGGGAGTCCGCCTGCCAATGCAGGGGATACGGGTTCGTGCCCTGGTCTGGGAGGATCCCATATGCCGCGGAGCGGCTGGGCCCGTGAGCCATGGCCGCTGGGCCTGCGCATCCGGAGCCTGTGCTCCGCAACGGGAGAGGCCACAACAGTGAGAGGCCCACATACAGCAAAAAGAAAAAAAAAAAAAAAATTATGAGGATGCAATCAGCAAAATCTAGACTGTGGGAAACTTAGTAGGTAAAACAAGTTTCTTCATTTAAAAAACAAATTACAGGGCTTCCCTGGTGGCACAGTGGTTGAGAGTCCGCCTGCCGATGCAGGGGACACGGGTTCATGCCCCGGTCCGGGAAGATCCCACATACCGCAGAGCAGCTGGGCTCGTGAGCCATGGCCACTGAGCCTGTGCGTCCGGAGCCTGTGCTCCGCAACAGGAGAGGCCACAACAGTGAGAGGCTTGCATACCACAAAAAAAAAGAAAAAACAAACAAAAAAACAAATTACAAGATAAAGCAGAGGGAGAAGGAAGGGAAACAGAGTGGGGGGAGAGAATTAAAATACTTATCAAAGAATTGCAATGTATGGACCTTATTTGGATACTGACCCAAACAAATAAATTGCAAAAAAAGAAAAAAATATATAAGACAAGTGAAGACAATCAGGGAAGTGTGAACAACGACTGGATATTTGATAATATTAAGGGATTATTTTTAATGTTTTTAGGTGTGATAATAGTATTGTAATTGTATATATATATATATATATATATATATATATATATATATATATATATATTAGAAAGAGTCCTTATCTTTTAGAAATACATAGTAACATATGTGCAAGTAAATTGATGTACTGTCTAGGATTTCTTCAAAATAATCAGAGGTGGAACAAAATTGGCAATTTATACCTTATGAAGCTAGGCAATAGATACATTGGGAAACTTATACTATTCACTCTATTTGTATGTGTTTGAGAAATCCCACTGTATTTTTTAAAATTAATGGAAACCACTAAAAGAAATGAAACATCATAGCTTCCAAACCAGTATAGGGTGAGGGGAGGACACAGAGGACCAGGGGGGAAAAAAACCCAAAATATTATCCATCTAATAGAGGTAGGAAAGAAGCAAGGAACAAAGCAGTTGCCCAAACAGTAGTCTCCCAGTAAATGAAGGCTCTTTACTAAGCCTTACACAGCCATGCTTAGACTCCACAAATCTTGCCTCTGTAGTGAAAGTACATTTTGCTAGGACACTGGGTTCTAATCCTGACCCTCCCTGCAGTAAGCCTTGAAGCTCTCCAGGCTAAATTGTGCATGAATGCTCAGGCTATAAGAACCCAGACATCATTTGGCCATTGGCAGCTTTGTGATGGCTGGGGCTAGAGATTCAGTTTGCACCACAAAGAAAGCAAAGCCACTGGGTCGCCTGAGGAAGTAACCTGAGCCCTTAGCTCTAACCTGGTGAGCTAACTTTCAACCTGCCCCCTGCTGCTGTGGCTATTCAGGCAGAGCCTAAAGCTGTGTGACCTAACAGCCAACCCCTAAGACACTATTCCAAGAGCGTCATCTCTCACAGACTTTTGAAATATGATTTGGCAAGTTTCTAGTAAGAGTGATTTGCAGCCTATTTGAAAGAAAATAAATGTCAAAAGAGGGGGAAATGGGGTTGGAGGCGTGAATACCACAAAGACTGCTGCTGGTGAATACCACAAAGATAATCTATATAGCTTAGAAACTGTATTTTCAGAGAGCATGGGAATCTTGAAAAAGAAGGAAATCTTTCTTCACTCTCTCAAATGTTGTTGTGAATTTAAGCTCTTTTCTTCTTTGCGGGTTCATCCTTTCAGGTGCTTTCTATTTATTTCCCCACATGTTCTCTGATTTTTTTTTTCCTTTTGATTTCACTTTAGAGTAGAATGGTGCTTACTGCCATCTCCTAATCACTGCATGTATTCCCAGATTTCTCCCTGGATGTGTGGCTTTCTTATGGCATTTCTCATCTCCATTCCTGTTCCCATTACCTCTTTGTCAAAACTTGCTCTTAAAAAAACCCAAAAATTCTCCCTTTCTTTTTCCTCTGAATCTCTGTACCTTATTCTCTCTGAAACTCTATGGCTTATTCTGTTCTTGCTCTTGTCCCCTCTAGTGCATAAGGCATCCATGAAAGGATTAAGTAGCAAAAAGCTCTCAGACTAAGGTCAGGATGTGTTGTGATGTGGAAAAGCTTCTGTAGTAACTGTGCTTTATTGGTTGAGGTTGTTGTCCTTTTTATCCTCCTGGGGCATTCACTAGGTATAATGTCTGGATTCTTTGTTCATTTTGCTCATAAACTCTCATGGGGCTCTAAAAGTCAGATTGCCTTTTCCTTCCTAACTCGCTTCTCAATTTGAATATCACCTTAAGTGGCATCTGGTTGCAGATGAGAAGAAAGCATTCAGAGAAAGAAAGAGGATGAGAAGAAAAGTGACCTATGTTACCTACCAAAACTGACCTTGAACTTTGATAAAGTCATAGCTAACTTTTTCTGTAGGAAATTAGGTATACCAGCACAGATACTGAATAATATATTTTGATGATGATGGGGATCTAGAGCTGTTCTAAAAAGGGAAAACCATGTGAAAGAAAGTAAAGAAAAAGAAATTGTAAAAAAAAAAAGAAAAGAAAAAGTCAAACAAGTCCTAGATAGTAGACCCACAAATTACTTATTTGGGCAGAACTAATAAACTTACTATGTCAACACTGTTCTAAGTACTTTATGTATATTTGCTTATACTCTTCTTCACAAACGTATGGGGTAGGTATCATTACTAGCCCAACTCTGCATATGAGAAAACTGAGGCACAGAGAGGTTAAATGTCTTATCTATGGCTATACAACTAGTAAGTGGTAGCTCTGGAATTTGACCCCAAGTAGCCTGGCTGCATTGTCCATATAATAAACTGCAGTTGCATTTTGATTTTTTAATAGAATTTGTACTTGCCTTCATTAATAAGGATTTAAATGAAGTTTATTTCTCTAATATTACAGTAGAAAATGAGTCTCAAGCTATGGGCAACCTAAAAATTTTGTGTGGACCTGATCAGATTCCAAATCTTTGTTCATATCCATGTGTCCAGTTAAGTTATAATAAGAGTGTTTAAAAATAAGGCACAAGGCCTTCCCTGGTGGCGCAGTGGTTGACAGTCCGCCTGCCGATGCAGGGGACACGGGTTCGTGTCCCGGTCCGGGAGGATCCCACATGCCGCGGAGCGGCTGGGCCCGTGAGCCATGGCCACTGAGCCTGCGCATCCGGTGCCTGTGCTCCGCAATGGGAGAGGCCATAGAAGTGAGAGGCCCGCATACCGAAAAAAAAAAAAATAATAAGGCACAAAATTTTCAACAGTAGCATTAAGGGACATAAGACAATTGTTAAGTGATAGTTTTTAGAAAAAAATATTTTACGTGAAAAATTCTAAGTAGAAGCATAACAGAACATAACTCAAAATTTCAAAAAAAAAAAAAAGCAAGGAGAGAATCTGTTAAGGTTAAACTCTAAAAGATCAGAATGTATATACTGGATGAAAATAAGTGATTTTAAAAATCAATATGCAAAATTTAATTTAAGGGAATTTTAACACAGAAATATACAGCTGTGACACGGATGTGCTATTTATATATATATCATAAGTAAATTGTCAAGATGATGTAAATCTACCAATGCTAGTGGTAGCAAGGATAAAACTCAGATATATAAACCAAATTAGGAATTATCTATCACTCAGAGAAAGAATTACCTGCAAAATATAAGATTTTGACTATGAGCTAGAAAAAGGCTTTTGAGTCTTACTGTTAGCTCTTGCCCCTGTGAGGCTACAGAAATCTGTCTCTCTTGTGTTTTTTACAGTGAATTATCTGTAACCTTTTAATGGTTGGCAATGAACTTGCTGGGATAGCTGAGTGATTATCAATTCTTTTTTTTAAATTTATTTATTTTTGGCTGCATTTGGGTCTTCGTTGTTGCGTGTGGGCTTTCTCTAGTTGCAGTGAGCAGGGGCTACTCTCCTTGTGGTGTGTGGGCTTCTAATTGCGGTGGCTTCTCTTGTTGCGGAGCACGGGCTCTAGGTGCGTGGGCTCAGTAGTTGTGGCTCGCAGGCTCTAGAGCGCAGGCTCAGTAGTTGTGGTGCACAGGCTTAGTTTCTCCACGACATGTGGGATCTTCCTGGACCAGGGCCCGAACCTGTGTCCCCTGCATTAGCAGGTGGATTCTTAACCACTGCGCCACCAGGTAAGTCCGATTATCAATTCTTATATTACACAGATCAATACTCCATCATTAAACTTAGGACATAGATTTCAGCTGGCTGGGCAGAGGAAGAAACTGACCAAGTTGCTTTCCCAACATCCTGGTGGCAGGTGGCATAGGAGAGTAAACTGAGATTGTAGCTCATAATTAAATATCATTTAGACCCAAAATTCAGAAGATCGCCAGGACATTGAGGGTGACTTAGACCCACCTCTTCTGTACCTAGTTCCTGGTTCTGCTCTATTCACATTGGTGGGTATTCTGTGTGGCTTACAGGCCTTGATAACATACTTGGATCTTCTACCATGGTCTCTTCCTTTCTTTTCTTACTAATATAAGGTTGAATTAGTGGCACCATGGGACAAAATTCTTTTGATGTATGTGTACAAGCGTGTATGTATGCATGCCTGCTGTTCCTATTCCATATTATAAATATTCAGAAAATTTTCTTTTCTGACCCAACTTTTTAAGTTTAACTTTAAAAAATTTTAAATAGGTAATTTACATAATTCAATTTTAAATTATATAAAAGTGTATACAGTAAGAAATCTTTCTCCCCTCTCTGTTCTCATTCCAACCAACTCATTCCCATTCCTGCAAACAACCAATGCTATTAGATTTTTTGTACCCTTCCAGAAATATTTTATATATATACAAGAAAAATTGTATAGATACACTCTTTTTCTTTCCTTTTTCACACAAATGGCAGTCTATTTTATACACTTTTTAGCTTACTTTTTTCAGGCAACAATAAATCTTGATATCTTCTAACATTTTCTCTGGCCTGGCTATCTCTCCTTTCTTTTCCCACTCTCCCATTTGTCTCCCCTAATATGCATTTACTCCGCACTTTTGTATGTTAGAGACACATTGGTCCATTCACTAATTAGTTGACTTCTTATTGTGCTAAATCTTGTACGTGTATGCACTTGATGTTGTCCTTTTAAATGTAACCCCCTAAATGATATAATATGCACACTTATGTCCTTTTTTGGTACATAGCACCAAGAATAATTATGCGTTTAATGAATATCTTTTCCTGACTTTGACTTCTGACATTTTTGCCACCCACATAATGTTTTGAAACCAATTCTACTTTTACTGCTATTCATTTAAATGCTAGCTTGTTAATAGACAGCATGGATTGGCCAGGTTTTGATAGAAGAGATATAGGACCATTCCTTCATTATGTCAGTATGACAGGAAAACAGATATGAAATAATTATAAACCTGTCAATTCTTTCAAATTGTATCTATAAACTCAGTACAACCTTAATCAAACTATCAAAATTTTTCAAAGAACTTGATAACCATACCTAAAATTTATATGGAAATGGCATATGAATAGCTAACTTAACTTTTAAAAACAAGAGTTTTTAAACAAGAGTTTTTTAACTTTTAAAAACAAGAGTTTAGTTTAATATTAAATTTAAAAAGTTGAAATTATAAAGTTGAAAGTTGAAATTATAAAATTAATAAAAGAAAATATAGAAACTATTTGTGACCTAGGGGGAGGAAAGAACTTGTTTTTCATGTTTTCATTCTGAAAAATTTCATATATGTCAAAAGTAGAGAGAATAGAACAAAGAGTTTCCATATAGCCATCACTCAGATTTTAAAAGTAGTAAGATTTTGTCATGTTTGCTTCTTCTATCCATTATTTCATTAATTTTTTTTTACTTTGTCAAAATATCTTAAAGCAAATCCAAGATTTCATATAATTTCATCCTACATAGTATACAGTATACTCTTAAAAATATGGCCACATTTTCTATATGCCTCCACAATGCCATTGTTGCACCTATAACAGATAACTATATATATATATATATATATATATATATATATATATATATATATATATATATATATATATATATATATATATGTATTTTTTGGCCATGCTGTGAGGCTTGTCTGATCTTAGTTCCCTGACCAGGGAATGAACCCAGGCCCCGACAGTGAAACTACCAAGTCCTAACCACTGGACCTCCAGGCAATTCCCAAGATAACAATAATTAAGTAAGGGCTTTTTAAACAATCAAAATTATTCACATTAAGTACATTAGAATAGTTTCCTGGGGTGGGGGAGGAAAGGAAAAATGGGAATGGAGTATGGAGACAAAAGAGAATAAATAAGTAGAATAAGTGCAAAAACTTGCCTATACTAGTGATGATAATATATCATGGGCTGAGGATTATAGCTAACTCTCTTCTATGCCCAGGAAGGGGCAAGGGTGGGAGGTAAAGAGCTGAGACAGTTTATATCCTTGGATGAGCCTAAAATAACAGGCACTTTCATCACAGGATTTGAGAAACTAGACAATATCTGAACAAATATCTCTCCCACTGCCTGAATCTCAATATTAGAGATTGACTATAAAAGGTTCTTTCTTAGACTGAAAAGGGGTCATGAAGTGCTCAAAAACCAAACCAAACCAAAACACCATATTGAGGGGGAATGTCAAAGGGTCACAGGAGCCAACTAAAGAGCTCCCAGTAGCCAAAGTTGGAACAATTCAAGTAACTAAATAATAAGGTACAGTACCTTGGATTATAACCCGACATATAAATATCCATGAGTTCATACTAATATAAATAAATTATTGAATAAATTAATAAGAGGGGAAGAAGAGAAAAATGTCTCATGCTCTCGTGCAGAAGAATTCCCAATAATTTATGTACATTTTCCACCCACAATAAGGGGGATCATAATTCCTTAACTGTGGGCTTCACATAATGACTTCCTTCCAAAGAGGGCAGTATGGGAAAGGGAGAAAGGAGAAAAGAGTAACTTTACCATGGAGGAACCTGACAGACGCTATCTCAGCCAGGTAATCAAGGGCAACATCAAGAACCATAAATCATGTTGATAGTATGTACTCTGGATATGATGTGATGAAAACATCACTATACCCCAGTGAACTTCTCCCCAGCACCCCATAACCCCAGGCTAATCATGAGAAAAACATCAGACAAATTCCAGTAGAAGAGCATCCTGCAATATACCTGACCAGTACTCCCTGAAACTGTTAAGGTCATCACAAAGAAAGTCTGAGAAACTCTTACGGCCAAGAGGTGGCTAAGGAGACATGACAAATAATATAATGTGGTGTCCTGGAACCAAAAAAAGGCCATTAGGTAAAAACTAAGGATATCTAAATAAAATGGGCTTCAGATATTAATAATGTATTAATATCAGTTCATTAATTGTAACATGTACCATACTAACGTAAGATGTCAATAACTGGGGAAACTTGGGGATTGGGTGGAGTGGGGATGTAATATACAAACCCTCTGTCTCCATTCTTCTGTAAATCTAAAACTGTTCTTTAAAAAATGGTCATGAAGTCAGTGGTTAATGGAATACATGGTAAAATTTTCCTTTTCTCCATTCCAGCTGGGAAAGATTTGTCTGTTTTATTATTATTTTTTTTTGTTTTTGCTAAACACAGAAGAGATCTTTGCTCAGAGACATAGGAAGTGTTTTTCTTCTCCCACTTTTGGGGTTATGAGTGAGCTTGCCAATGTTGAAGGCAGATGCCTTAGAACCCTTGAGTAGATAATATAACTATATAATTAGCTGGAACTTGGAGAGATTCCCAAGACAGCTGAGAAATGGCCAGTAGTGTACACTGATGGCCAGGAGCTTCTTAACATTAGACAGGGGACTCATTCCTTTGCAATCCTTGCAGTTCAACCACATGCAGTTAGAATGATAGTTTCAACCAATCTGAAGTAACATAAGTGATTCTACTCATAGGATCTCTGAGCAAAGTGTTCAGACAGGATTAACTGTTGGGGCTTTCATCTCCTACTCCTAGCATGGTGGCTGGCACTCAGTAGGTACTTAGCAAATGTTCATGAAATAAATGGTAATGTGCTCCAAGCGTTCAGTGCAGTATTACAATATTTTACATATGGTTCTAATAAAGTAAAGAGCTGGATAGCCTGGCTGGCAAAATGTTATAATTATCGCCTGAAAAAACATTTATTAAATATCTTCTAATTCATGGAATTTATCTTTTATTAGTTCATCTACTATCAGTTTCAAATCTCTGAATAGCAGAACTGTGTCTTTTATTATGGGAAATGTTGGACCATATGTCACTTGAAAGGGATTTTTCCCTAAATATTTATTAATGTGCTAGCTTGAACTCAAAACTGGCCTATCAGGAATGGTTAATGTTTTCCTCATGAGGAATCTTGACGCAGTTGAACATTATAATTTGTGTGTGTATTTTTATTAGCTCAGAACCTTGCCAGTTCACTCATGCTAATCTGCAATTCCTGTAATTATCACACACAAAAAAGTTAATGGGGCAAATTAACCCCATTTCTCAATTCAGGCTTAATAGGAAAAAGTTATTTTGAAAGCTCAGTGGTTTATAAGCACTGCTTTACAAAACACACTGTAACACGCTTCTACTTCGAGATTCAGCCTTAAGTAGTTAAACAAGTTCACTGGTATTAAGTGGGTATATTTCCATCCTTTATTTTTCCTTATTGACTTCATTACTTAAGATATATCTGACTAGATGCTGGCAAAGGACCTCCTGGAAGCATGCAGCCATGGTGCAGGGGAGTGGAGGGAACTCCCTATTTGGGGAGGAGAGTGGATCATTGGAGATAAGTGTGATTGAACAACTAGCTCTTATGGACTATCGTTGAGAGAGTAATAATTGGTTTTAATCAGGGATTATGCAGTGAATCTGTGGATTGAAAGTGACTAATAACTGCTTAATATAATCTAAGACTCAGAAAGATCCACGATAAAATAACTACAAAGAAGTAGAATCAAAACACATTCCTGGATGTTTTAATCATTGAAGTTGGAACAAAAGGGATAACCATGAAATCTTATTTCTAAAATAAATCCTTCCAGGAGTCAGTGAGTGGAGACCAAAGCAGACTTTTAGAAGAACTAACTTCAAAAGACATTCTCTATATTATAAGGGTCCAATTGTTAAAATAAAATGATCAAGACCTCCCGGAGATTCTAGGTCATGACTAAACCATCACCATCGACTCGGACATTTCTAGAGACCTAGCACTCTTCCACCCTCTGCTCCACTCACGGCCCAGGCTGGGCAGTGAAGTTCTCCATCATTCGGTTGGACAGTGCTACAGGACAGGCCTCCAAACACAGAGCTTCCTGGGCACTGCAGTACACTGGAAAAGCTCTATTAAGAGTGGGTAAGTGCAGCCTGAGTGTCTGGTGAGATCAAACCTGAAGAGAGAGTGAGATAAGGAGAGAGTTGAGTCATTAGTCAATTCTTTTAACTAACTCTCTGAAGTTGGCTGGCTTCACACTAGACCTGGTGATTAATGGTGGAGAGATAGCTCTTACAATTCAACTTCTGTAAGTAGAAAGAAATTTAAAGCTTCCCCTGAGCATTCGCTTCCTCTTTAACTGCTTCAAAACAAATCTCAGTGTCTCTAGGCTGATGCCAGTTCTCATCTTGCACATAGCCCTTGATGGGGAGGAGGGAGCAGGCCAGCCATCCCCTATTGGACAGTGACCCATGGTTCTCTGCCTTTCACAGCAATCTCCCAAAGGGAGAAATAGAGTCATGACATCAAGGGACAAAATGGCAACCCTGAGAGGTCATTCCACTGTCAGAAAACACACACAAACTATTATTCTGAAGAGGGGAAAACTACTTGCAGTTTTCCAAGTGGATAGTCTGGAGTTTGCTATAGAAGTGCTTTTTAGTTCTATTATCCCTTGCAGAATAGTATGTATATAAAAGTTAAGAAGATTCAATATGGAGAATAAATTTTTCTGGCTTTGAAAATTTTTCTAATACATAAGCATGACTCTTAGTTGCAGAGACTCAGTTACTCAGTTATCATAGATGATATGGTTAAGGTGACCAGACCCACCATCTACCCGGCTGCACAGAAATCTAGGATTCATGCTGTTTCCTCTCTTCTCATACCCAATCTGTTAGTTTCATTAATTCTCCTTTCAAAATATTTTAATTCATCCAATTTTCTCCATTCTCATGACACCATTTTAGTTTAAATCACAGTCATGTCTCACCTGAACTATTACAATAACCTCTTTAATAGAACTCACTCTTGCTTCTCTATAATCTTTCTCATGGCAGCCAAAGAGATCTTTTTTAAACATTTGTGAGATCATACTATTCATGAAGTCATGTCATCTTCAATGGCTTCCTTCCAGGGCTGTAGATGATCTAGCCCTTCCCTACCTTCCAACTTCATTTCCTATTACGTTCTGCCCTAATACCACTGGCCTGTTTGGGGTTCCTTGACTAAGCCAACCTCTTATCTGCCTCAGAGACTTTGCCTTCATTTCCTCTGGCTGTAATGCTGACCTCCTCATGACTGGTTCTCTCCTGTCTTCTAGGTCTTAGCATAAATGTCACCTCCACAGATAGGATCTCCCCAACCTGTCCCCTTCCCTTGTTATTCTCCCTGTATTAATATCCTCTGCTTATTTTGTTCACAGCACTTATAATCTGAAATTGTCCTATTTATTTATTAATGTATATACTTACTCTTTTTTTTAACTTTTTAAAAAATAAATTTATTTATTTTTGGCTGCATTGGATCTTCGTTGCTGCGTGTGGGCTTTCTCTAGTTGCTGCGAGGGTGGGCTGCTCTTCATTGCAGTGCAGGGGCTTCTCATTGCTGTGGCTTCTCTTGTTGTGGAGCACGGGCTCTAGGCATGAGGGCTTCAGTAGTTGTGGCACACAGGCTCAGTAGTTGTGGCTCATGGGCTCTAGAGTGCAGGCTCAGTAGTTGTGGTGCTCGGGCTTAGTTGCTCCACAGCATGTGGGATCTTCCCAGACCAGGGCACGAACCTGTGTACCCTGCGTTGGCAGGCGGCTTCTTAACCACTGCGCCACCAGGGAAGCCCATCTGTAACTTTTAATTCATGGAAAATTTCAAGCATTGTATATACTTACTCTTGATCTCTTCTCTCCCACAATAGAATCTAAGCTTTTCCAGGGTAGGAACCATGCTTGTCTTCGTGACATCATTGTATCTACAATACTTAGAACAGTGCCTAGAACATAGTAAATATTCAGTGGATATTTGTGAAATGAATGAAGAAAGAAAGGTCATCTAGAGCAGGGGTTGGCAAAATTTTTCTGTAAAAGGCCAGAGAGTAAATATTTTAGCATTTGTCATTTACAGTCTCTGTTGCCTATTCTTCTTCATGTAAAGACCATTCTTCACTCTTACAAAAGCAGACCACAAGCTGGATGTGGCCCAAGGGCTATGGTTGCCAAGCCCTGATCTAGATCAAAAGAGAAGTTTATCCATGACCCTAGTTACCTCTAATGTCTAACTTTTGTATACTTGTCTGAGTTCTAGGGTGTAGTAGATAAACTGGAGTAGTTATGTCAGCTGTTACCTCCTTGTCCATGACCCCTTCTTAGTGAACCTGTTCCACCCACAGTTCCTGGAGAGGAATAGCTTTATATGCTACCTGATTTCCTCTACACCTCCTACTTCCTACTCATGGCTGATTGTACTAGAGCTGAACTCTACCCTAATCAGATGATGATGTCTCTATGGAATTTGGAATTGGGCCACTAAAATTGAACCAATTAGATGCCAATGGGCTCTTGACATAAAATAGTAGGGTAGATCCGTGACAAACCAAAGCCAAATGTAAGCTCATATTTTCAGGGAATAGAGATACCACAATAAAAATGAGGTCAGACTACTAAAGACACTGAAGGAGATATACAGGTAGAAGCACAGACCTGAAGCCCCAGGGTCCTGAGAAGAAAGGAGTAGCCTTGGGTCCTGAACATCCAGTTCCATGTCCCATGTGGTCTAGGTGTGCTTTGCTTATGTCCTTGGATATCTGTGAAGTGGTCTGTTGTATCTCTCCTTAACTGACCTAATTTAAGAGAGCTTCTATTCCTGACAATGAGGCTGGGTGTTTCAAGTTACTATCAAAGCTATGATCAATACGCACATATTTAACAGATGTCTGCTATGTTTAGGATATCTGATAGACATCATGAGAGCAAACACATATGTACAAGAAATTGTTATTGCCTTCAGGGTAAATCTAGTTGAGGAATGAGACAGAGATATATGAAATAATAATTAACAGCGTAAGGCCATGTGCAGTTAAACACCTCATGACAGGATTCTATCTATGTGTCTAAGACTTTTTAAAAATCAATTTTAATGGTATTTAAAGCAAAATGAAAATGGATGCTGAGGAAATAATACTGTTTCAAAAGAATTACACACAGTGCATTCTGACAAATAAAATTGCTTTTTATCAAGAATTGTACTTTTGTCTAAGTATTTAAGGCACATTTTAGCAGAATTTCGCAACTGCTAACCCTGAGTCAAATCTACCCAGATTAACTGAGAATAAACCATTCCTGTGCTCTTTCTGAAAGAGATAAGGACTATCCCCAGACTATCTAAAAAGTGTTTGGTCTTAACAACAAAGGTTAGATAAAGTCCTGGGTGTGTTCCAAGCAAACTCTTGGGTATTTTATCAATACAGGCATCAGGTTACCAATTGCTTTAAAAATGCGCTCTCTGATATTGTCTCTATGCTGACAAAATATTCACTCAGAAAAACAACCTCTAGAGACCTGTGTCTGATATGAGTGCATATAGGAATTATTTTTTCCTGAACCAAGATTTGTAGAAGTACCATCTTCTAGGGATGCTACCTACAAGATCTACTCAGTCTGAAGTGGAAATAAACTCTATAAAGGCAACAAGTTTATCAGGATTTTATTTTTTTAACGTCTTTATTGGAGTATAATTGCTTTACAGTGGTGTGTTAGTTTCTGCTTTATAACAAAGTGAGTCAGCTCAACATATACATATATCCCCATATCTCTTCCCTCTTGCATCTCCCTCCCTCCCACCCTCCCTATCCCACCCCTCTAGGTGGTCACAAAGCACCGAGCTGATCTCCCTGTGCTATGTGGCTGCTTCCCACTAGCTATCTATTTTAAGTTTGGTAGTGTATATATGTCCATGCCACTCTCTCACTTCGTCTCAGCTTACACTTCCCCCTCCCCATGTCCACAAATCCATTCTCTAGTAGGTCTATCAGGATTTTTTTAAAGTAAGTTTTTATCAAAGCATTGTTTTAAAAGGAAATAAAGATGGGAAATGGGGAGTAATAAAATAAGTTTTCTGTCATATCAATGCATAGAAATTCAGCATAGGTACCATAATCTACTACTTAGATCCCAACGGTTTTTCTTCATCCATGGAGTATATACACTGGATACAAAACAGGGTATGAGTCAGTAATTGATTTGTGTTCATGTGCCAATGCTGATAGTACTATACCAGTTAACTAACCAGTTGTTGTCCAACTTGAGTGTGGATCAGAATCACTTGGGGGCTTGTTGAAACAGATTTACTGGGCCCCACTCTCAGAGTTTCTGATTTAGTAGGTGGGCCTGAGAGTCTGCATTTCTAACAAGTTCCTAGGTGATACTGATGCTGCTGGTCTGGGGGACCACACTGAGAACCAATGAACTGACAACAATCACATAGGCTTTGGCCCTATCACTAGCCTGGACTTCCCTGCTGGACATACCTAGAGAGTCCACTAGAACTGTATGAAGAAACAGTCTGAGATGGTTTCCGTATGAATTCTATTGCTCAAAAGTCATACAGTGGTTTGGCGGATTCTGTCTGTAATTCTGATTAATTCTTAATTCCCTCACTTTCATATAAGGCCCAATGCCAGCTGATAGTGGTGGCTTAGGTAAAGAGGCACACAAAGCAGGCTCCAGTGAGATTCCCCAGCAAGGAACCACAGCAGAAAATCTTCTCACCAAAGAAGTTCACGCTGATGGCTCCAGTAACAGTGCTGGTCCAGTCCAGTTTTTGTGTTTGGAAAGGACTGTCCAGAGAAATGGAGTACTGACACCTGCTGCAACATGGATGAACCTTGAAAACATTATGCTAAGAGAAAGAGACCAGTCCTCAAAAACCACGTACTGTATCATTCTATTCACATGAAAGTCCAGAACAGGGAAGTCTACAGAGACAGAAAGTAGATTCGTAGTTTTAGGGCTGATGGGGAAAGGGACAAGTGTGGGTGTGGGGAAGATTAGCTCAAGGGTACAAGGTGTCTTTTTGAGGTGATGCAAATGTTCTAAAATTGTGGTGATGGCTGTACATGTCTATGCATATACTAAAAACCATTGCATTGTACACTTTAAGTGGGTGAATTGTATGGTATGTGATTTATATCTCAATGAAGCTGTTAAGAAAAGAAAAAAGGACTGTCCGCTGGCAGTTTGCTCATCCTCATACCATGCTCACCATTTTCCTACTTTCCGAAAAGCTTTCCTTGGTACTTGGGCATGCACAGACGGTCTCAAAAAAATGGCAAGGTGCTAATATTAGTGGCCGTTTCTAAAAGGAAAGAAGGGATTCCCAAAATATAATTAAGTCTTTGTTACCTATTATTTTTATCCAAAGTGGAAGAAAAAAGGTTATGAAAAAGAACAAAAGAGGACTTGCCTGAAGGTCCAGTGGTTAAGACACCACGCTTCCATTGCAGGGGGCACGGGTTCGATCCCTGGTCAGAGAACTAAGATCCCGCATGCCGGATGGCACAGCCAAAAAAAAAAAAAAGAAAAAGCACAAAATGTATAAGACTGACAGAACAGTTTTCTGGTTTCTTTGGAAGGTGGTTTGTAAAATTAAAATAAGTGTTCCAAGTGTGAGAATTACAAAGAAACCACTGAGGCCTCCACTCCAGGAAACACAGTTTGAAGGGGACCGTGAGACTTGGGCTGCAGAAAGCATCTTTATACATCCCACAGTATAGAGACGGTATTAAGAAATGAAATAACATTTCCTCTCAAGGGCTATATGAAGAAGCTTGTGTGTGAAGGAAAATGCCCTGAATAGTCCAGGCCTTGGACACACACATACACACACATACACACACACACACACAAAGCAAATGGTTCAGAAAATGAAACTCATCCCAGAAGCAAATTACCTAGACTTAATTCATTAATATGTTTGCAAAACATTTTCTGAGCACATATAATAACCCCCAACATTGTAGTCAGACATTGCCCTGCGCTCAAATGATACAAAGAAAAGAGAGGCTGTCCCAGTCCTCGAGGAGCTTATTGTCTAGGGGGAAACTCAATAAACCAGTGGTCCCAGTACTTTCTGGTGACCACTTTGATAAATCGTGCTTTGGAAGCACAGAGAGGGACAGGTAAATTACACTGTGGGCTGAGACAGCTTCCTGTAGAAAATGACCCTTGATCTGAGTGTTAAAGGAAAAGTAGAAGTTAGCTAGCTAGAGGATGAAGGGATAGGATGTGACAGTGTGGACAAGAGCACATTAGGATGCTCAGCTTTGGAAGGCACTGTTGGCAGTGGCTTGGCTCCTTCCTGGTCCCAGAACATGCAGAACACGTCTACCATGGTTCTAGCTTTCCCTGGGTAACTTTGACCCTTGGGGGTCTGGTGACATCACTTCCTCCTTTCATTCCTCCACGCCCAGAACTTGCCACTGGTGGTGGCTTGCCATTGTTGCTCACTTCTGCTTGCCTCACCATCCTGATTGACTTAGCTCTTCCATCACCTGTGTAACCAATTCACTGTAATACATGTCTTCTGCTCCAAAGACAAAAAAAAAAAAAAAAAAGGTGTGAAGGGATGGAAACAACAGACAGTATCATTTCTGATAGGAAACTGCAATTACCTGTGAATGGCTGGGGTGAACGGATGTGTGGTGAGAGTAGAGGAGTGGGAAGCAGCCGCATAGCACAGGGAGATCAGCTAGGTGCTTTGTGACCACCTAGAGGGGTGGGATAGGGAGGGTGGGAGGGAGGGAGACGCAAGAGGGAAGAGATATGGGAACATATGTATATGTATAACTGATTCACTTTGTTATAAAGCAGAAACTAACACACTATTGTAACGCAATTATACTCCAATAAAGATGTAAAAAACAACAACAACAACAAAAAAAAAAAAACAAGAGAAGTAGGGTGTTAGGTGCTAAACTGAAAGCAACAGGGAGCCATTGATGGATTAAGTAGGAGTCTGATTAGCATTTAGTAAGATCACCTTGGTAGCAGTGCAGAGAATGGGTTTATTGGGGTTGGCCATGCTCAGCTTAGCAGTAGAAAAACTATTTAGGAAACCGATTCAATAACCTAGGGAAAGATGATACTGGCAGGGGCTAGGCAGCAGTTCTCAAACATTTTGTTCTCAGGAGCCCTTTATACTCTTGAAAATTATTAATAGCTCCAGGATAGCTGACTTAGTTCTCCACAGCACATGCAGACACAACAAGGTGATAGAAAAGAGATTACCTGCTGATGAATATTTCTGTTTAAGAGCCAGGATAACGTCTCAAAAATCTCTCAGCTGACTCTCTTCCAGTACTTAAAGTAGTCACTGAAAAGAGGGGGCAGGGGAAGCATCATGCCTGGTTTAAACTAATCATGATTCTGTCTCTGGGGCCAGGGTTGGGGCTGGATCCAGCCTCCTCTGAAGCTTATAGAGGCACCTACTAGCAAGGAAGGCAGTGGAAAGGGTAAGTGCCATTAGGGCGGCAACTATTGGTGGCAGTTATAGGATTCATCAATGTAGAAGTTGTCAGTTAAAAGTCCCATGTCTAGCGATGATTAACCAGAGAGATAATGAAGTAAGATGAGCTGAGACCTGAGGACTGGACTCTAAGGAACACTGACACTTAAGGGATGAGCAAAGGAAAAGCAAGCTCTGAAAGAAACTCTGGGACAGAAGGGACAGTGGTTAGAAGTGTGTGGCTCTAAGTCAGACTGCTGGAGTTGAGCGCTATGAACGCTATTAGCTGTCTGGTCTTGAGAAAATCACTTAGATGTTCTAAACCTAAGTTTTCTCATCTATAAGATGATGGAAATAATTATGCTATTTCATTAGTGCTATTAAGGAGGATTAAATACAGTAATTGTGTAGTTGGCACAGAACCTTAATAAAGGATCTGCTTCAGAGATGGAAAGATAATCAGATGTAACAGAAGCCAGGAGAGAAGGGAATTTTTAAAATATCTCCAGTGGTAAATACTGAAAAGAAGTCGTTTAAGGTAAGAACTGTCAAGAGATACTTAGGGGTTGTCCTATTCACATTTTTAGCATCTACTATTGGCTTATATTAAACTAGCAGTCAACTAAATAAGATCTTTTTAGACAAACTCCAGCCAAACTAGGGCTCCTTCTTTCTGTACCTGTGTAGCTGACCGCAAGATTTAGTTTATCCACTACATTGTATCTAACCCTTGGTTTTAATCCAGTGTTCTAGCCTGACAGGACTAATTTGAATCTTTGATCTATTTGCTTACGTCAGATGGCATTTCCAATGTTAATGTCATCTGCATGTTTGCTGTGTATATCTTGTATATTTTTATCTATTTTAACAGTTAAGTGGTAAGAATATTTAAAAGGGAAGTTACTTTTCTCTAAGCTTCGTTCAATTTCCTCATCAGTAAAATGAGTATAATTATATTTATTTCACATAGGGTTGCGATAAATAAGTAAATGTCTGAACGTGCCTAGTACTGTGTGTAGCACAATGAAGATGTTCCTACGTTCTTCCTGGTTCCCTCCTCTCTTCTGCCCTGTATCATTTTTTCCTTTTCCTCTTCTTTCTTTTAAAATTTCTTTAAAACTTTGTTTTAACATACTGCCTTGCTTACAAAGAGAAACTACATATAGAATAGGACAGTGTTTTGAAATCCAATTGGCTAGAATAAACTGAATTTCATGCTTTGAATTGGGACAGCTCCCTTAAGTAAATATAAAGGCATAAATATATTTCTGTCTCCTTTTCTCATGATCCCCTAATCCCTACTTACACACTCCACCTCCCATCACCTCCTCCCACATCCCCTCTAGCCCCTCCAAGCAGATCATAGTCACTTCACTGCTAATAGAAATATATTCACTGAGTATCTACAGTGTGAACAGCCTCAGGTTAGGACTGAAGTTAAGATACTATAAGCCGAAAACAATCTTTCTGCCTTTTAGGACCTAATGAACTCTGAGTATCTGGGTTTAATCCCCTAGAGTCTCTCCATTCGCCTGTAAATCAACTACCTCATGGTAACACCTGGGGGAAAGAAAGAAAGAAGACCTCTTGTGGACTTTTGCCCTCTGTCCCAGGTAATATGTACATTTTATACGTGTATTCTTTCAGGCTTCCAACAAATATTTCTGAAACTTCTATTATGTGCCAGGCACGATTATAAATACTAAGGATATGTGGAGAACAAGGCAGGCAATGTCCCTGTTCTCATGGGATTTACAGTCTAGAGCGGGGAGACAGACAATAAACACAAAGAAAAATGCTTGAACAGGACAGTATTGGAGATAAATGTGATATAGAACATTTGAACAAGTGACGTGCTCCAGAGTAGCTCGTTTAGGTTGGGTGGGCAGGAGAAGTCCCTCTAAGCAGGTGACATTTCACCTGAGACCTGAATCACAAGAACCAGTTACACTAAGATCTAAAGAACATTCCAGACAGAAGAAACACTAGTCCAAAGCCCCTGAGGTAGGGATAAAATCGCTGTGTTCACAGGGCTGAAAGGAGGCCAGCGTGGCTGGATTACAGCACCCAACGGGGAGAGTGGCATGAGATAAAGTGGGAGAGCCACAGGCCCGGTCACCGGGAAAGGCCTTGCAAACCTGGAGGCCTGTTAGAATATCCTGGGGAGCTTTAAAAACTATGTGGACCCTCCTCCAGAGATTCTGATTCACTTGATCTGAGGTGGAGCCCAAGCAACTAAAGTTCTCCTCTGTGCAGCCAGGGTTGAGAATCAGTGATGTCTGTGTTTCACAAGCTGTGGTAGGGAGTTTGTATTTTCTCCTAAGTGGAATGGGAAGTCACTGAAGGGTATTAAGCAGAGGAGAGATGGGATTTGAGTAATTTATTTAAAAGATCCCTCTAACTTCTATATGGAGAATGGATTTAGTGGATCAAGAGAGGAAACAGGTGATTGTTGTCTTTTTGTGGACATATACTTTCATTTCTCCTGGGTAAATACCTAGGAATGGAATTGCTGGAAATAACCCAAATGTCAATCAGAAGTTGAATGGGGGGGCTTCCCTGGTGGTGCAGTGGTTGAGAGTCTGCCTGCCGATGCAGGGGACATGGGTTCATGCCCCGATCCGGGAAGATCCCACATGCCGCAGAGCGGCTGGGCCCGTGAGCCATGGCCGCTGAGCCTGCGCGTCCGGAGCCTGTGCTCCGCAACGGGAGAGGCCACAACAGTGAGGGGCCCGCGTACCACAAAAAAAAAAAAAAAAAAAAAAAAAAAAAAAAAAAAAAGTTGAATGGATAAACAAACTGTGATAGGTTTTCATACAAATAAAATACTACTCAGCAATAAAAACAACTACTGGTACATGCAATAACATAGATGAATCTCAGAACCATGATGTTGAGCCAAATCAGGCAGACACAAAAGCACATATACTATACTAACCCTCTTATGAGGAATAACAATCAGAAATGGTAGCCTCTAGGGGGTAGAGACTGACTGGAAGGGGGTTAGTAGGGAATTTATTAGGGTAATGGAAATGTACTACATCTTGATTACATGAGTATACACGTTTATCAAAACTCATTTGAACTGTACACTTAGAATCTGTACATTTCATCGTATGTGGATTTTACCTCAATTCAAAAAATGAAAAAGGACTACTACACACGTACTGGAATGATTTTTTAAAAATTCCAAGTGCTGGAGAGGATGCGGAACAACTGGAACTCTCAGATGTTACTGGCAGGAGTGCAAGATGGAAAATAGTTTGGCAGTTTCTGATAAAATTAAACAGGCACTTACCATATGATTCAGCAATCTCACATCTAGCTATTTACCCAAGAGAAAGAAAATATGTCACACAAAGACCTGTATGTGAATGTGTATATAGAAAAGCAACAGGGGTTACAGTAAGGAGGATCTTTGCAGTGTCCTGGTGAAAGATGATGGCATAGTCTAGGCTAAGGAGATGGAGATGAAAGATTGGAGATGGTGTGGAGATAGGATATGGAGATGAAGAGAAGTCAACAAATTCAGGATATATTCTGGAGGTAGAAGCTGAGGGAACCCCACTGTTGATTGTGTGAGAAGAAGAGAGGAATCAAGAATGACTTTTTGGTTTTTCGTATAAGCATCTGGATGGGTGATGTTGTCATTTACGGAGATGCGGAAGCGTGGGATGAGTAGGCTAGGGGAGAGGAAAATCAAGAGCTCTTTTTTTTTTTTTTTTTTTTTTTGCGGTATGCTGGCCTCTCACTGCTGTGGCCTCCCCTGTGGCGGAGCACAGGCTCCGGACATGCAGGATCAGTGGCCATGGCTCATGGGCCCAGCCGCTCTGCGGCATGTGGGATCTTCCCGGACAGGGGCACGAACCCGTGTCCCCTGCATCGGCAGGCGGACTCTCAACTACTGTGCCACCAGGGAAGCCCAAGAGCTCTTTTTTAACCATGTTAAGTCTGAGATGTTTATTAGACTTCTTGGATATTTCAGCAACAGATTTCTGGAAAAGATGCTTCCATCTTTTATTGTTAAAATATAAACTTTCAATATGGTCCAGTGGAGGATGCTGTGATGATAGGTGGCAGTGGAATGTAGTTCCTTGAATTTGTGATAGAGTCAGGACCAGGCTTATGAGGAGCAGAATTAGATATACTTTAGTGTTTCTGTATGATTGTGGACCCAACAGATAGAGAGAATAAAAAAAAATGTTGAGGATGAAATGAAACAATAAATAGTTTAATCCAAGCAATGGTGTAGTCACCTGACTGGAGGTTTCTAAGAACTAATGAGGCTTGAAAATTAGAAAATGATATGATTTGGATTTAGGGATGTTAGTTATCTGCTGCTACATAACAAACTACCCCAAAATTTATATTAATAACAACATAAATGTTTATTATCTTCCACAGTTTCTGTGGATTGGGAATTTGGGAACAGCTTAGTGAGTTTTGTTTTTTAGCAGGAAGGGCTTAATTGTTGTTGTTGTTGTTGTTTTAATATTTTTCAGGCTTAAGAAGTGTTTATAAAGCTTTTAATTCCCAGTAGGAAAATGTTATCTGAATGATTGTTCTAATAGCGAACCACTGTAAATTGTTTCAACTGCATTTGGGACAGAGGGAGAGAGATTATTTTCAAAGCACCATAGCTTTCTTCATGAGGTCAGAGGTACACTGGTTTGTATTATTGCGACATCCATTAGGCGATCTTTCCTTCAGCATGGGCTTTATTTGTCAGAAGGGCCTTAGGCTTGACCTCCCAATTTGGCTGAAGATTTACTGATGAGATTCACAACCTTTGGGTTGCTCTGATATTTCAACATATTTGCCAAGTTCTGGGGCACATCCTGGAAGGCCGTCATAACTTCTGGATCCTGCATGGCTGCAAGAACCTCTGGATCACTAATAATTTCATTGAGCCCAAGCATTCCTGCCATTCCAGGCATACCCCCTCCCATTCCAGGCATTCCTCCAGGAAAATTACCAGGTGTTGGCCCAGGAAAGCCACCAGAGAAATAGCCATATTGAGTTCCTGATTGTCTTCTGACTTTTTCCTCCCTCTGGGCTCTCTTTTGTTCTTCCCGAGCCTTCTTAAGCCTTTCTATTTTTTCTTTGATCTCTCGCTCTTCATGTTTTCCTTCATACTTTCTCTGATGTTCAGCAATTTTCTGGGCCCTTGGTTGAACTTCTTTCAGCATTGCACTAGCATCTTCATCATAATCCAGTTTAAAGGCAAGGGCAAGATCATGGACTGCTTCTACACAATGGCCCAGAGGTATGTGCGCTTTCCCTGCCCACTTGTAAGGCTGAGCTGAATCAGGATTTATTTCAATATCTCTGTCACAGTCTCAGATGACAACATTTGGCTTCTGTAATTTGATGAAGACACTGGCTCTCTTGGCATATGGAATGGCCAAGCAAGGATTCAGCTTGATGGTATCTGTGAACAAGTCAATGGCTTTCTGTAGTTCACCATCATTTAGGGCCTCAGTGGCAGCCACATTTTTATCCTTTGCCTCATCCATCATCCCCTCAGTTATCTCAACATTTTCATCTCCCATTTCTTGAGGGGGCATCCGTGTCTGGTTCAGTCGCACCTTCAATTTCTAGATCACTTTCCTCACTTGATGTTTCATCTGTCTTTATGTTTTCCTCTGCTTTCTCACTGTCTGGTTTTTCTTTCTTGGTATGTGCTGATTTAGTTTTATGAGTATCAGGTGGTATTTTACCTCCAATGACCTCCACTCACTCCCTCAGGAAGTGCATTTCTTCAGTGTTCAGGACACTGGCATCCTGCTTACACATTTTCATGAAGGTTCAAAGCTCGCTCACTTTGGGAAGGTCCATGGTCTGGCAAGGCTGAGGCTGAGGTCAGATTCCAGCCCAGGGAGCTAGCTCAGTGTGACTATGTAGAAGCGTGAGGCTGCTTAGTTTTGAGTCCAGGCCTCTCTTAAAGTCGCAGTTAATATGTTCGCCTGGGGCTACAGTTTTTGAAGGCTTGACTGGGGCTAGGGAATCCTTTTCCCAGATGGGTGATTCATACACATGGCAAGTTAATGCTGACTGTTTGTAGGAGGACTCAGTTTCTTACCATGTAGATGGCTCCTTGGGCTGCACGAGTAGCTGGCTTCCTCCACAACAAAAAATCCAGGAGTGTGCAAGGTAGAGGAAGCAATGTCTTTTATGTCCTAGCTTCAGAAGTCACTCTCCATCATTTCCACAATATCCTATTGATTACAGGTCAACATCATTCAGAGTAGAAGTGTCTACACAGGGGAGTGACTGACAGGAGGAGAGCATCGTTGGAGGCCCTTTTGGAGGCTGGTGTCAGCTCCCTTTTTAAGTTTTGTAGTTTATGATGTATTAGTAGTATAAAGGGACTCATCTTCGTAGTGGTGTATGAGAAAAATTCCCCTAGATACTCGTGGCTCCAGACCTCATATGCAATTCAACCAGCTTTAGAAGATATCATCAAAAGAATTTGAGAAGATAAAATTTTTTTGAAAGCAATAAGCATTTTTTTAAAACATTGAGAAGGCTTACAATTAAATATAGTAGTGTTCTAAAAATCACACACATGGTATTAGTATTTTTGTGTAAAGGAATCTGTATATTTAGTGTTTTAAGTTTTTATAATGTTTAGGAGAATACGACCTATTGGAATGACACATTGTATGTGGAATGCTTATTTAAAATGTGTAACTAAGTAATTTATTTACATTTGTGATTTGAAGTGGAAATCTTTCAAATGTAAATACACTATTAGACATTTTAAAAACTTAAAATTAACATATTTATAAGATTAATTTATTAGACATATGTGAATTACTTAAGTACTTGGAAAGTGTTTTTTGGTTTTGGTTTTGGTTTTGGTTTGTGTTTAGGTCAGACAACTGAAGAACTTAAAAAAAAATAAATTGAATATATTAAATTTATAAATGTAGTTAAAATATTTAAAGTAGGTTAATTAACTGTGACCAAACATTCATCAAAAGTCCCCTTAGAGGGACTTCGCTGCTGGTCCAGTGGTTAAGACTCTGCACTCTCAATGCAGGGGGCCCTGGTTCGATCCCGCACGTCTCAACGAAGATCCTGCATGCGGCAATTAAGACCCGGCGCAGCCAAGTCAAATACAAAAATAAATATATATGTTTTAAAAAGCCCCTTTAGAAGGGGTTGTTTAAATTTAGCTATATCTATAAAATTTTATAAATTTATAAGCTTACAGGAAAATCTCCTTGGGTTTTTATTTTGTAAATTCAAGCATTAATTTTTCAAAACCAAAGTAACTTTTGAATACTTTTCCTTGAATGCACAAAAGTTAACCTTAAGTAAATAGATTCACTTTACTTGGATGGCAGTGGGGGAAGGGGGAGAAGAGAGATTTTGGCTGATGGGCCAAGTCTTGCCTGACTAAGCTTGGGCCTGACTCTTGTTCCTGCCTGATGGCTGAGCTGGTCCGCCAATATGAGCTCTTCCCTGCTAGGGCCAGAAGGGGTGAGGGGGAGGGCAGGGAGCCAGGCCTCCACCTGGATTGTCTGTTCCCCCCTCCCACCTCCTTGATCTCACTGTGCTCTGTGCATGTAATAAGTGCATCACTAGCCTTAATACCAATTTACAGCATGATTCTCACTCTCTCCAAAGAAGCTGAGCACATGGTATAATGGTCTTTATTAATTTGCTCTTTGATTGTCCAAAGGACTTCTAATGGACCTGCAGGACTAATTGTGGCTGTATTAAGTAGAGAGTACAATAAAAAACATCAGAGGGTCCTGGACGTAAAAGCTGCGGATTCACCACATTGTAGTGATATGACTTACAGATATAAAACAAAAAACTAGCCAAACATTGATTAGTATGGGGTAGCACAGTCTCACATTTAGCTTTGGGTTGTAATATTGAAGTTTTTAATTTACTATAACTGAACTGTGCCTGAACACCCTACCCAGCTGGGTTGTGGGCAGGAATGCTCTTGAATTTCCTGTTAACTGGGGCTTCCCTGGTGGTGCAGTGGTTGAGAGTCCGCCTGCTGATGCAGGGGACACGGGTTCGTGCCCCGGTCCGGGAAGATCCCACATGCCGCAGAGCGGCTGGGCCCGTGAGCCATGGCCGCTGAGCCTGCGTGTTTGGAGCCTGTGCTCCGCAACGGGAGAGGCCACAACAGTGAGAGGCCCGCATACCGCAAAAAAAAAAAAAAAAAAAAATTCCTATTAACTGTATTTTTGTGTCTTCCATGAAAGTTCAACTCCCAGTTCATGCTTTTTGCCTGGGATGGCGTCTAGGTGCCTGAGGAGAGCCTCAGCAGTCCTGAGTGCCAGAACAGGAGCTGCTCTTTGTCTCAGGATGCCCTGCTCTTCAAAGTGGCACCTGTCTAGTGCCTGACCCTGCTGCCCTTCCCATGGGTTTTAGCATAGTTTCCTATTGCTGCTGTAACAAGTTATCACAGACTTGGTGGCTTAAAACAACGCTTTATTCTCTCATAGTTCTGGAAGGTGTAAGTCTACTATCAAGGTATCATCACCTCCTGCTGAAGTTTCCAGGAAATACTTCCTTGACTCTTCCTAGCTTCTGGTGGCTCCTGGCAATCCTTGGCATTCCCTGGATTGTAGCTGCATCATTCTCATTTCTACCTCCATCTTCAAATGTCCATCTTCCCTCTGTATGTCTCTCTGTGTCTTCATGTGGCCTTCTCATTTGGAAGAGAAATCAGTCATTGGGTTTAGGGCCCACACTAATCCAGCAAGATCTCATCTAAACTAATGACATCAGCAAAGATCCCATTTCCTAATAAGAAAGGTCACATTCTGAGGGTCCAGGTGGACATGAATTTGGGGAGATACTCTTCAACACAGTATATCATTCAACACACAAAGGTACTGGGGCTGCAAGTTCAGACCATGTTTAGAGCCAGGTGCTTGAGGACGTAGAGTGTTGTAATGGGGACGCTGAGGTTTGCTCTCTACCCAAAGAGGAGGCATCAAGTGCTCTATTCAGGAGAGTATCATGGTCAGTTTCATGAAGGATTGCTTTGGTCACAGTGTGTAAAATAAATTGGAGCAGGGAGGGCTAAGGAGGAAAGAAAACCGGTTTTACCATTGGATAATCAAGTGATAGGTAATACAGTCTTGAGTCAGGATAGATGGTATAGGAAGAAGAGCAAGGGACAAGTGGGAGACGTATTGTAAATTCAGAGTTAACCAGACTTGGCAATTAATATGTGGTGGGTGGGAGGAAGCGAGTGAAGAAAGGGAAGCATGTAGGGGGCTGAACTATATGGGTGGTCCCTGAACATCGTTGAGTGGTTGCCAAATGACAGATAGTATTACCCAGAGGGCTGGGATTAAAGAGAAAGGCAAGGCTTGAGGATCCCACAGTGGTGGACCCCAGTGACATTATGAGTGGTTAAGTAGTTGGAAGTAGGCTCTTTCAGTTGGGATTACTTCCATGAAAAGTATTCTATGTTTGTATAAGAGGCTTGCATGGCATAGGCCTCACCTGCTTTTGCTTTTTTTAATTAAAAAAAATTTTTTTAAACAAACCCAATTTTTATTTTATTTAATTAATTTATTTATTTACTTTTGGCTGCATTGGGTCTTTGTTGCTGTGCACGGGCTTTCTCTAGTTGTGGCAAGCGGGGGCTACTCTTCGTTGTGGTGCACGGGCTTCTCATTGCGGTGGCTTCTTTTGTTGCGGAGCACGGGCTCTAGGAGCGCGGGCTTCAGTAGTTGTGGCTCATTGGCTCTAGAGCGCAGGCTCAGTAGCTGTGGCGCACGGGCTTAGTTGCTCCGCGGCATGTGGGATCTTCCCAGACCAGGGCTCGAACCCGTGTTCCCTGCATTGGCAGGCGGATTCTTAACCACTGCACCACCAGGGAAGTCCTGTTTGTTTTTTTTTTTTTAATACTCTTTACCTACATCAGGTTCTTTGTCTGGATAATGTATCTTTAATTTTAATAGATATTGCCAGGTTACTTTCCTAAAAGGCTGTAACAATTCATTTTACTGGCATTGTATGAGAGTTCCCTTTCCTCCTTATTCCCACGATTAGTAGGTATTTCACTCTTTAATTTTTGCTATTTGAAAATATGACTTCTTTAAATGGCTGCAGAACATTCCACCATATCAACACACTGTAAAATACTTAAACATTTTCCTATTTTTGGACATTAGATTGTTTCCCATTTTTTGCTGTAATAAATTAATAACCCAGAAATGGGCATTTTTATACATAAATCTTTGTCCATCCAATGATACTTACAATGAAACTTATAATTTGAAAGAGGATGACATAGGTATAGTTTCCTCAGGTTCCTGCTTTGTTGTTTTTCTTCCTGTGTGCCTTTCTTTCTTTTCACTGATAATATTTTGGGTGGACTGAGAGAGTTATAAGAAAGGGAAAGGGTTAAAACAAATAGATTTTTAATTTTCTTTGAATTCTATTCGTATATGCTATTCCTTATTCACTACCAAGTGATCTGGAATTGTATTAAGCTACTATTAATTCCCTAATTTTACTATATGCATAGATGAAGTTTCTCATTTTATGGAGGGAAGAACAAGTTCATCCTAGTATCCTAGCACTGTCTGTAACCTACAAAAACAGCTTAACTTTTTTTTTTTTTTTTTTTTTTTTTTTTTGCGGGCCTCTAACTGTTGTGGCCTTCTCCCATTTTAGAGCACAGGCTCCGAACGCGCAGGCTCAGAGGCCATGGCTCACAGGCCCAGCCGCTCCGCAGCATGTGGGATCTTCCCGGACCGGGGCACGAACCCGTGTCCCCTGCGTCGGCAGGCAGACTCTCAACCACTGCGCCACCAGGGAAGCCCAGCTTAACTTTTTATTTTCTTAGACATCGAACTTCTGAAAAGCATCAAACTTTTCTTGCCATGATGATGAAAAAAAAAGATGAGATTTAAATCTTGATACCATGAATGGTATATATTATAATATATGACTGGAAAAATAAACAGCCTTTTCTATATTCTTCTCCCTTAAATTTTAGCTATTAGAGTCAGAATGCTTCGATTGCAGAATTCTCACTTGAGCAAGGTTTTTATATAACATTATTCATATTCTTGGCCTTGGATGCCAATTAAGTCTCTCAAGTCTAAAATTGCTTTGTTTGCTTTTTAAAGAAATCTGCCCACCTTACAGACCTACAAGTTAACTAACCAGCCTGCTTTCTTTTCCCCCCAGAGGACTTTGCTCTGTTGGTTTTCTGCCAGCTCTTCCTTTCAAACTGAAATAGTTCAGCTTCTCTGTTTCTAGAACATAGAATTCATTACTCCTGGATTTTTGCCAACAATGTCCCTCTCATGTTTTTAAAACTAAGATGAATGTTACAGAGTGACCTAGTGGGCTCGACCCATCATTAGAAGTCAGTCAGTGATATATTAGATGTCTGCATGGATGCTCTGTTCTGGGTAGTGGGGCTGCTAGGGGAATGGGCCTCTGGGAGGGTGGGGAGGGCATCCAGGGCAAAGCCTGGGGACTGGAGGGGAGAAATATGTGTGAGAGATTAGGTAAGATTTGGCTGATGTGAGGCAAGACTCAGATTCTTTCCCTGCCCTCAGGGCCCTGGTGAGTCTCTACCATAGAAAGGGCATAGTCATTAATTCCTTTTGGCCATTTAGATGGAAAACAGAAAGCCAGGTGACAGAGAATATTTATAAAGGGCTCTAAGAAGAACCACTCCATTTTTTTTTTTTTTAAATTTTTCAGTTCTCCTTTTCTCTTCCTACCTCTGCAACCCTCCTTAGCCTCTTGTTTCTACTAGTAGTGAAAAGGTGGGCCTTCCTGCAACAAAGCGGAAGTCTTAGGAATGTATACATCTGCACCACCTTAGGCCAGGTGAATTTTTCATTCATGTGGCTCTGCTGAATAACATAGGGAGATTTCTTTACCTTTTAGGTTACTTTCTAAGAATATGTTAGTGTTTAAATTCTTTTCCAGTTGGCTATGTATTTTAAAATTAAGCTTTTCATGTTTAGATAATTGTAGATTCACATACAGTTATAAGAAATAATGCTGGGACATCCTGTGTGCCCTTTATCCAGTATCCCACAATAGTAACATTTTGTAAAACTATTGTTCAATATTATTGTAGGATGCATTCATGTATAATATCATTGGTATTGATACAATCAAGATATATAATATTTCCATCACTAAGGATCCCTCATGTTGCCCTTTTACAGTCACATACACTTCAGTGCTTCCCTCACCCCCTCATTATCCCTTGGTAATCACTAATCTATTCTCCATTTCTATAATTTTGTCATTTGAAGAATGTTATGTAAATTGAATCATACAGTATATAACCTTTTGGTATCAGCTTTTTAAACTCAGCATAAATTCTTGGAGATTTGTGTATGTATCAATAGTTTTTTTTAACTGCTGAGTAATATTTCATGGTATGGATGTAGTGCAGTTTGTTTACTATTCACTCATTGAAAGACATCTGGGTTGTTTCCAGTTCTTGGCTACTATGAGTAAAGCCGCTATGAACATTTGTGTACAGGCTTTCATGTGAACATAAGTTTTCATTTCTCTAGGCTAAATGCCCAAGAGTGCAATTGCTGGGCCTTGTGGTAGCTGCATGTTTAGTCTTATAAGAAACTGCCAAACAGTTTTCAAGAGTGGCTGGACCATTTTACATTCCCACAAGCAATGTATGAGCAATCCAGTTTCTCCACATCCTTGCCAGCAGTTGGTGTTGCCACTATTTTTTTTTTTTTCCTAGCTATTCTGATAGTAGTGTAGTGATATCTCATTGTGGTTTAAATCTGCATTATTTTCCTGATGGCTAATGATGTTGAACATTTTTTCATGTGCTTATTTGCCATCTGTATTTCCTCTTTGGGAAATGTGTTCATGGTTTTTGCCCATTTTCTAATTGAATTGTTTGATTTTTAAAAATTGTTGAGTTTTGAGTGTTCTCCATATAGTCTAGATACTAGTTCTTTGTTGAATATGTGGTTTGCAAATATTTTCTCCCAGTCTGTAGACTGATTTTTCATCCTCTTAACAGAGTATTTTGGAGAAAAAAATTTTAATTTTGAGAGACCCAATCTACCAATTTTTCCTTTTATGGATTCTGCTGTTGGTGTCAAGTGTAAGAACTCTTTGTCTACCCCTAGATCCTTAAGATTTCTCCTATATATTTTTCTCAAGGCTTTATAATTTTACATTTAATCCATGCCACATATTTTAAAGTAAGTTTTTAGTTCTCTGCTGTCTGAAATAAGCCTTAGCATGTGGAATCCTTTTTGCCCTCATTTTCTTTCTCAAGCATCTACTGAGTGCCAACTGACTCAAGTCACTGATACAATTCCTGACTGGGTACATGATCCTGACTTTGTAATGAGTTTGCTGAGTGATGTCCTTAAAAGCATGAACTATGCAGGTAGACTGTTTGGGTTCAAATCCTGGTGCCACCTCTCAAAAGCTTTATGATCTTTGGCAAGTTACTTAATCGCTCTGAACATCAGTTTTTCATGTCATTCAGATCTGGGTAAAAATAATACCTACTTCTCAGGTTTGCTGCGAGAAGGAAATGAGATATTGGGTATAAAATGCTTAGTGCAGTGCCTGGCACTTGCACAGAAAACATTCAATAATTGTTAGTTGCTCTCCTTCCTGCTCCCTGTGCAGATTCTCTAGGCACCCTCCCCAACTCAGTCTTCCCCACAGCCTCCACTTCTTTCTTTCTACCTCTCCTGGTCTTAATCATTATACTTCTTTTATGAAACCTGTTTAACCTATTTTAGCATTTAATAGAATTTCCTATCTCCAAATTATTGTGGTATTTATATATGTGGTCAGGTTACCTTTATTGTTTCATGTACATATTATATATCTTTCCAAGTATGTATCTCTTTGAGGGCATGTTCCTAGCCCTCCATAGAGTCTAGCTCTATGCTGGGTAACTGTCAAACACTCAGCAAGTCCCCAATACAATGGTAGTGGTGAATCTAAATCACAACATGTTTGGGACTTCCCTGGTGGTCCAGTGGTTAAGACTCCATGCTCCCAATGTAGGGGGCACGGGTTTGATCCTTGGTCTTGGGGACCAAAATCCCGCATGCCAGTGCAATGCAGCCAAAAAAATAAATAAATTACAACGTGTTTCATTGAAAGCAATTTGGCAAAATTAATCCAAAGTCTTAAAGTCTTTGACCTAGTAATTTACTTTTTCAAAATCTATGCTAAGAATGGTCAAATAGTTAAACAAAAATTTATGCATAGGAATATTTCTTACAGCCTTATTTGTAAAAGTATGGCTTAGAGAAAAACATAAATGTGTAACAATAAAGAATCAGGAATCATGCAAATTCCATTTATATGGTGGATTATTACACTGTCAATAAAATTCCATTTTCCTAACCATGGATTATAGAACTATAAGGATATTCACTAAAGCACTCTATATTAGTAAAGGCATAGAAATAACCTAAACCCCCAACTATATGGATGTTAAGTAAAATATTGTCAGAAAACAGAAATACAGTATGATCCCATTTGTCTAAAAAATGTATGTCTATTTACACATAAATATACAAAAGACAGGAAAAATATACTCCAAAAGTTTAGTGGTAATTGTCTTTGAGTAATAGCCTTTTGGTAATTTTAATTTTGGCTTCTCTAAAATATAGTATTTAATACTTTTAGCATAAGAAAATGAGAACGAAAGTTATCTGTTTTTTAAATGGTGTTTTGGAGACTACTTAATTACACAAATATATTGATCATTCATCCATTGCATTAAAAACATTTATTAACTGCCTACCAACAGTTAGACCTAGTACTAGAAACATAACAGAGAGAACAATTGACAAAGTCCTTGAATCACAGTCTAGTGAGGGGTACAAAAAATTACAACAGTGAGGGAATATAGTGATAATACTGAGTGTCATAGAAGCCTAGAAAAAGGTGGGGTGGGCCTCCCTGGTGGCGCAAGTGGTTGAGAGTCCGCCTGCCGATGCAGGGGATACGGGTTCGTGCCCCGGTCTGGGAGGATCCCATATGCCACGGAGCGGCTGGGCCCGTGAGCCATGGCCGCTGAGCCTGCGCGTCCGGAGCCTGTGCTCCGCAACGGGGGAGGCCACAACAGTGAGAGGCCCGCATACCGCAAAAAAAAAAAAAAAAAAAAAAAAAGGTGGGGTTAGGGAGGTAGGATAAGCCTAACTGGTAGAACTTGAGTGCATTAGAACCAAAACAAGGGGTATAGATAGGGAAGAATGATCCAAGTTTAGGGTTATGCATTTTCAAGGGTTCTGAATAGATACCGCTGAAGAAATGTGAAAAGCCATGGAGCAGGGGGAGGGTTGGGAAGGGGAACTAGCAAAAGTAAGTAGCTATGTTGATCACACATTCTATCCTTAAGAGTAAACACAGAAAAAATGGCAATTAATGGTGTTAAATGGGAATACTAAGATCATATTTTTGCTTTAAAAGATCACACTGACTATTGAGTAGGGAATGAATTAGAGGGGGATAGGATTGGAGGCAGGGAGATAAGTTAGATGGTGGTTTAAGTCACTGAGAAGATGGTAGTGGCTGTAGGGATGGAGAGATGAAGCCTGATGTAGATGTGACCTGGCGATAGATTGGATTGGTGGTGGTGGTGATGATGGTGGAGGAGATGTCAAAGGAAAAGCAAGAGTCAAGGATGATGTTTTGACTCCTGGGTTTGCAAATTGTGGACGGTGGTACCACTAATTGAGATATGGAACACATGAGGAAGCACAAAGTGGGAGGGAAAATGAGTTCACTTTGGCTACACCGAGTTTGGACTGCCTTTGGGATATCCAATGGGGTGTTCAGAAAGTTATTGGAGATACAAGTATGGATGTATGTTTTGGGGGGCAGTCATGAGGGTAGATGAGAACACCAAGAGATACATGTAGAATGAGAAGAGAATAGGGCTTAGGACAGAACCCTAAGGAAAACCAACATTTAAGAGACTGAAAGTGAGAAAGCAAATTGACTCAAAGCTCGTCTGGGACAGAAATTTTTTGTGTGATGTAATTTACAACTCCTTCTGGGAAGCAATTAGCATTCCTGATAAAGTGCGTGAACAGTTTTCTGACAGACTTTAATAAGACTGAGAACTCCTTCTGGGAAGCTAGGGTTACCCATCCAGCTGATTGACTAGCCTAATAATCTTTAACCAGATGTTCTTTTTTTTTGTATCCATTTCTAAACGTGGCTGGTGAACCATTCCTTTTTTCTTATAAAATGTCTCACCCAAAATTACTCCTGCAGTTGAATTTTCTAAAAAGCTTCTCATTTACTCAAAAACAATTTGTCTGAGGCATTGCTGTAACAAAAGAGAAAGAGGAGCTTGCAAGAGAATTAGAAGAGGCCAGAGAGATAGGAGAGAAACCAGAAGAGTGTTGATGTTATGTGAAAGAAGACTTTCACCAGGTGAAAGTATTTCAAGAAACAGGGCATGAACAGACAACAGTGTTAAATGTGAGTGAAAGGTCAAGTAAAACAAGGATGAGAAATTGCCCCTGATTTTAGCAGTAAGAATGTCAATGGTGATCTTGGCAAGGGCAGTTTCTCTGGGGTGATTGGTGGGCATAAGTCAGACTTCAGTAGGCTTGAGTGAGTACAGACCATTCTTTCAAAAAGTGTGACTATAAAGGGGAAGGCAGGGGAAGGGAGATTTGAGGCTGTTTCATTTTAGAGGGAGGCAGAAGTATATTAAATATGTTTAGGAAAGAGTCAGTAATCAGAGAAGTAGAAGGTACCTGAGAGAGAAGGGCTAATCTTGAGTCAGAGACCAGAAAAAGGTGAAGCCAATCTCAGGAGGCTGAACCCAGGTGAAGGGAAGGTCACATGCCTCCCATTATGATAGAAAAGGGGGAGGGTGAGCCTGGAGGGAAGACCTTTGGCAAGTTTGGTGGTAGAAGGTCAGAGGCATTCCTCTCTGGTGGCTTCTGTTACATCTGTGATGTAGAACGTTAGGAGCTCTGCTGAAAATGCCTAGGTAAGTGGCAGGATGGCAGACTGAGGACAGGGAGAAAGTTCTGAGCAAGATCCCAATAAGAATGGGAGATTGAACTGTCTGGGGAAATGGTGAGTGATTTCAGGACATGGTGGATGTGGAGGATAATGAACTCTTCGTGGAAACAACCAGCACAGATCTGTGATTTTTTTCCTATGGTGCTTTGAAGTCCTGATTTAGGCATGAGGACAAGTAAACTGGACTGTCGTTAATGAAACCACTGAACCTTTGCAGCTCCCTCTGGCCATCCTTTAAATATGACTCCTTAGTTTGGAGCCTAGACTCTGTTTCCTTCTTACTTTATAGGCACTTCCAGTTGATCTCATCCACTCCCATGGCCTCAGTTAACCTATCTATGCTGATGAGTCCTTAACCAATGTTTGCAACCCAGCCTTCCTCTAGAGCAGCAGACTCTCAACCCCATCTGCCTCGCGGGCATCTTCAGTTGTCTCCTGAAGCTGAACTCATATTTCCACTCTCGCATTTCCTTTCCTCAGCAATTTCCTTCCTTTCCTTTGCTCCGGGAGCCAGGGGTTTGTCGTTTTCACCGCGCAAGCCTCTCAGCGCTTAGTGAATGTCTGGTGGAATTTCAAATGAAGAATCCACTCAGTTCTCTAAGCCAGAGGCCTGGGAGTCATCTTTTAATCCAACTTCTTCACCTCTGACATCCAATCCATCACACACAAGTCGTGTTCACAACTAAATGTGCCTCGTGGCAGGAAAAAGAAAAAAGTGAATGATCAAACAATTTTAACAAAGAAACTTAAGTGTTGGCTTTAACTCCTTTTCTTTGCTTCCTTAAAACTGGAACTAAACCAGTGTGTGGGGGGTGCCTCCCTCCCCGCTTTCTCTCCCCCTCCCCCTCTGCACCCTGCAGCCTTAGAGAAAGTGGGAGCGAGTTTTTCATTTGCTAATGATTTGGGCTCAGGTTATAATGGACCATTAAGGTGTTTTGTGGAAGAAAAGAGGAAAATGGAGCTTTCCGGTGAGGGATAAAAAGACTGTGGAGGGGCACCCCACGACTCGAGGGAGGAGGGGCCTGGGATCTGACCCAGACTTTTCCGAGAAGGGGGGCCGAGAAGGACCCTGTGAGGGGCCCGAGTTCTCCTGACTGTGGCCGGCTCTTTGTCCGCCCCGGCTTTGCGTGCAGGGACAGGGCTTGGACAGCTCAACCCGTTCACTGCCCAACAGGACCTTCCTTTGGTTGCCTAGACGTTGCTCCCTCCCGGGACGCCACAGGGACCCCGTAAGCCCCAGAGACTTCCCTTGGGCACCTAGATGGCTGCGGGAAGCTCTCACAGCCCTGCCCGGAGCCGGCGCTGAACGGGGCCGCTAGAGACCTCCGGAGGACTGGGACAGCGTTAAGCGTGCCTCCATCACAGGCTGCTTTGCCTACTTGTCTCCCTTCCGTGCGTGATGAGTGGCTGTCCTCCACGCCTCCGTCTCTCACCTGGTAACTGCAGAAAGCCTCCCGCCTCGTGTCTCACCTTCACCATCCCTTCCTCACACAGAAGCCAGAGGTTTTGTTTAAAAACAAAAACCCAAACAACAACACCCCGCTAGACCCCCATCCTCACCCCAACCCCAATCTGGCTAACACTTGTAATCTTTCAGGTGTATGCTTCCCCCGCACCCTGTAGTTAATTGTCATCACCTGTTTATGTTTTTAACTACCCTACGGGCAGAGAATAGACCTATTTGCCTCTTGCAACCTTGTCTCCCGTGCTTCGAATGTGGTGGATGGAAGCAAGATCTACTCAGGTGGTTCTCAAACTTGAGTGTGAATCCGAATTACCTGGAAGGCTCGTTAAAACACACATTGCTGGATCCCCCTTTCCAATTCAGTAGGTCTGGGGCGGGGACGGAAATAATGGATCTCTGACAGGTTCTCAGGACCAGTTGCTGCTGCTGGTTGGAGATCACATTTTGAGTTACCACCGCTCTGCGTCTAGTTAGAGAAGACTGGAGGGGTAGATTGGAGCGACTTTTCAGATAAGAAGAAAGGTGGGTGGGAAACAAGCTTTGGAAGTCTTAGAGGTATGGCTAAAATAGAGATATTTGAATTTGATATTAAATTTGGCAAAACTTCCCAATAGTTGACAAGTTTGAGGGAGTAACTATGAGAATACGTGGTTGAAGTGGCCTGTAAATGAAGTTATGATATGCAGGCTGTCAAAGACCTGGAAAAAAGTTACTTTAAAAAGTAAAATACTGAAACGATAAAGATGAAAGAAGTGAAAAGGAGGATTGTTAAATGAAATATGTACCATCATTCCAATTTTATTAAAAATGCCTAGGAAAAAACCTGAAAAGATATGGCAATGTTTATAATAGTTATCCCGATGGGTGAGTTTTATCACCTTTCTTCGTCTTTCTAAATTTCAAAAATTCTCTCCATCATCTTGTTTTCCCTTTATGACTGAGAAAAGCTTCTCCTGTTTTGAACCTCCACAGTCTTGGGCATTTCCATCTGGCTGAATTAACTTATTTCCTCTTCTGTCCCTGTCAGACTTACTTCTCTTTAACATCTTAGGGGCTTCCCTGGTGGCGCAGTGGTTGGGAGTCCGCCTGCCGATTCAGGGGACGCCGGTTCGTGCCCCGGTCCGGGAGGATCCCACATGCCGCAGAGCGGCTGGGCCCGTGGGCCGTGGCCACTGAGCCTGCGCGTCCGGAGCCTGTGCTCCGCGGCGGGAGAGCCCCGCGTACTGCAAAAAAAAAAAAAAAAAAAAAAAAAAAAAATCTTAAATTGTGCCAGAAGTATGAAAATCAACAAAATTAAAATAATCAAATCAAAGACAAGCCAAAGAAAACAAAGAAAAGGAAGAAAGAACCTCAAGAAGAGAAATAATTTAGTCAGTCCTGACACCAGCAAGAAAGTATCTTGGTCATTGGCCTTCCGATCATTCTATATATTGGAAGGTTGTAACCACCTGCCTGCCAGGCTGTTGATGACTGGTGACCTCATCGACTGGTCAGTCAGGTAGCTCTATTCCTAATCTCTTACCCGTCACCTCCTCTTCTCATGGGGTCAGGCATGTGCTGAGGATCATTCCCAACTTTACTCTTCCTGTACAGAGTTCTACCTACTTATCCCTCTTTGAATTAGATCCTCTCCCAGCCAATAATATCACTCAAAATAGTTATTCTTTTCTGTAATTTATTTATAAAAATTATTAAAATAAAAAACTGCTTGACAACTTAAGCTCTCTTAATAACAAGGTTTATTTTGGGCATAAATTCAAAGCTCCAAACAGTTAAAGTACATATAAACTTTTAGAACACAACCCGTTTTATCCATGAGAGCACTTGTGCAATAAAAATTGTGTATATGTTATTTGTCGTAACATATACCAGTTGGCAATGGTATTTGCCAGGAAGAATTTCTTGCTCATTTCTTTAAAGGAATGAGATATATAGGACTTTGGCATATGTATCTACTTCATTTCAAAGATGAACAATTCTGAATTTTGTGTATAGGCCTTATAATTCTTTACGTACAGAGTAGAAACAAATGAAATAACTAAGTAAACATTTATAGGTTTAATCATGTATGGTTTCAAAATCAGGAATATGAATATATACAATTTTTTTCTATAAAAATCTATAATTATGGAAGAAAATAATTAAACTGTATGCCTACAGCAAAATGAAAGGGATATATAAAATTTTAATTATCACCATGCACACTGATCAGATCAGGAAAGACTAGAATCTTGATATTTCAACTACACTGACTACTCTGTACCTATTTTCTTGAATGTCCTTTTATCTCTGATAATAAGGTGTGAATTAACAGGACCATTCTAGAGACCAGGAAATGGTGATCATGAATGATTTGGTAAGTTAAGACAATAAGTGACAGAGTAGAACCAGAAACTCATTTTCCTAATTGCCAGCTTAGTACTTCTTATTCTAGACTGTATTAAATGTGCTGCCACAAGGCAAACCATGTCATTGCTGGTCCCATTTTAGAAATAGGATGTATAAAAGTTTCCTTTGTGGTCAGGCAAAAGACACCTATTTAAAAAATGTCAATGGCTGATCATTAATGACGAAATGTTTTTACACCTTGTTTATTGATTCAAGTTGTCCTCCATTTCTACAAATAATCATTACCTTCTAAGTTTGGTAAGAACAATCAGAAATTACTGAGAAAAGGGATGTTGGATATCATCTTGTCTATCATCTCAGTGGGGAAACTAAGATCCAAAGAAATTTTCCAGAGTTATAGTGTGAGTTGATGGGAGTCTCCAGACTTTTAGTCCAGGGCTATTTATGGCACATGGCACTACCTCAGCAGATCAGTATTCTGAAACAGTGTGGCGTAACTGAGAGGATGTTCCTGGGACCATCCGTCTTGATCAACGTTATCAGTGTTGGGAGTTTGTGTGCCATTTTACCTCTTTATTTTTCTCATCCATTTATTCAATACACTTTCATTTTGTTGCCTGATGTTTTGGGAGTGGGGATAGTCAGAAAAAAACAAGTTAAAAGCTAAGTGGCAAATGTGATTTAATTTATTTTTAATTTTAATTTATTATTTTTTTGCGGGGGAATGAGTGAAGTAAGGTTGGCTGGAATGTAGAAAAGTTGCAATTTTCAAGGAGAGAAGGCCAAGAAAGAGAAGGGAGGGGTGGCCTTCCTACTGCCAGGGCCTCTGCTGGGCACTTTTATGGAGTTATCTCATTCCCCTTAACACCCCTTTAGGTATAGGGTCTGTTAACCTCATTTTATTACTCATGAAGAAATTGAGGATCAGAGCAGTTTTGTAATTTATCCCACAGTCACACAGCTGATAACCTGTAGAGTCAGATTCAACGCAGGGTCTGTATGGCCGCGAAGCCTGTGTCCTTTTACTTTTGCAGTAGAGTATGTGAAAGGTGAACCAATGAAAATAACAGTAACTGCAGTGCAATATTAATAACAGTAATAATGATAGCATAGTGCTTTACACTTTGAACGGGATTAAGTGAGCACATAAACAGGACTGATAAGGTGTCTTTGTACTCTTCATTAGTGAAGCAGGCAAGGGAGAAAGAGGACATATACTTAAGATTTCCTTTGGTTTACTTTGCTTTCTGAAAAATAATTGGAAGGCTCAATTAGTTTTGTTTTGCCATGTTTATCAGCTTATTATGTTCTTGATGTGGGTGGATGGGTTGGTGTGTTGTGTGAAATCAAACCTGATATATTCAGAACAGTTCTCCCAGTGGATAAATATGCCTTGGGGTTTGATATTGAATTTTGTAATTAGTGATCTCTGTTCCTGTTTACTGAATGGGATTTTTAATCTGTACCCAGGTCTTTTCCCTTCTGAAGCTGAATGTCATATATACTCTTATTTCTTTTGGGGGCCCACAAAAGACGTATGTTAAACTCCAATGAAAAAGTAAGTTACACCCCTAAATTAATCTCTGGTAACTAATTTTATATTAGTCTGCAGCTCCAGTTTTAGAATTAAGCCCAATTGTCATATTTGCAAGTCGATGTCCAGTTCTGTAACACTGTGTAACATAAAGGTGGTGTCAATTTATAAATAATTACTGTCTTCTAATGAATTAGTGCTCATTTACAACTATCATTTCGATACAAACTTAGGTAAAGATGGGTTCCAGCTCCAAAACTTGATTTTCTGTATTTAAAAATGTCATTCTAATTCGCAACTCCCCAAAACTGTTACTACGAAAGAACTATGCCATTCAGCCTAAAAATAAAACCTCTCACCCAAACTACACTCCTTAATAGCCACATTTTAATCTACATAATTTTAAACTAAGTTGAAAGAATCCATTTCTAGTGCAGTGATGTCAGACAAGAGTTGGAACTGGGACAGTGTGAAAGGGATAATTTAAAAGCCCACCCCCCTGCTTGTAGACACCTCAAGAATTTCTAGGCTCACAAGAGAGATGAAGGGAGAGATTTTAAAAGCTGTAGAGTGCTGCTCTTGGCAAGCCCCTGCGGACACAGGCCGAGCCGGCTGCGGCGAGGGCCGCGAAGAGTTAACAAGGGACCGAGCCCCCCTCGCCTCGGGCTCTCCGCGCGCTCCCCCCGCCCTCCTGTCCCCACCCTCTCGTTTTGGCAAGGGATTAAAGTGCTCCCCCCTGTGGCAGCAGTGACCCAGAAATGAGTTTGATTCACACAGTCCTTCCTCCATAACCAGCCAAACGCCCGTCCGAGAGTGCCTCCCTGCGCGAGCGCCGGGTGTGTGCGCGCGGGCGAGAGCAGGGGCCCGCCCGGCTCCCCGCCCGCCAGTCAGTCCGCCCGCCCGCCGCGGCCCGAACTCATGCGGCGCGGAGCGAGCGGCGAGGAGCCCAGCGCCGCGGCCGAAGCCCTCCGCAGCAGGTACGCGCGCGGGCCGCGGGGGGCGCGCGGAGAGGGCGCGCCGGGCGAGAGTCCGCGCGTGTCCGCGTGTGGGTCTGTGTGCGCGTCCCGATCCGGCGGCGGCGGCGGCGGCGGCGGCGGCGGCGGCGGCAGCGGCAGGACGAGCAGAGAGGCTCAGCCATATTTGATGGTTTTGTTGCTTTGCTCGGGAGTTCTCGGGAGTAATTTAATGCCGAAGGTCGCTGCCTAGTGGAAATAATATAGTACGTCATTAATATGGCGCCAAAAGATTGGGTTCTCGATATGTAGCGAGGAGGGAGGGCACGCAGCCGCCGAGTGCAGCGTTACTATCCCACCAGTAACTTGGGCATTGCCGGGGCGGGGGCCAGAGGAGGAGGAGGAAGAGGAGAGGATGATTTTTGGATCCTGAGAATTGATCTATGTTGGATCAGTAAGTTTTATTTTGATTATTTTTCAATTTTGGGGAACTGAAGACTTAGAGCTTTTTCTTCTTTTGGGTTTGTGAAGAACATGCGGTTTTCAGGCCAATCATCAATTAAAACGCGTTCAGGAGCAGAAGCCCAGTTTAGTTGGCTTTAGTTTATTAGAATTTTTTAAAAAGCCGAAGTGCATTAGTTTGCATGAAAGTGGAAAGCATAGTAGCAACTTGGTAGACAGATGGCAATGGCAGAACACAGGTCCGTGTACATATATGAATCCAGAGTGTGTGTGACCGTGGTGGTGATGGTGGTAGTGCGGGGGGAAGGGACGACGACTGTATTTGTCCAAACATAGGTGTGTGTGTGTATAGGTACATCTATGTAGGGTGGCCGCAGCCTTAGCTCTTGTCACCGCGTCACCACATGTCCAAAATATTGCATCAATTCAAGGGCAGTGAGGGAGGGGTGGGGGAGTGGAGGGACAGTTTAGCAATTAGATTCTTCCAAATTGGGTTTCCAATGATCAGACCTTTTACTTATAGCGAGACTGCCTGTGAAGTGTAAAACCCTTTATCAGTGAAATTAGGAAGGAGTTGCACTGGTAGAGCAAACTACCGATTAACCATGAACTTAAAACGGATTGCAACTTGCAACCTTTGGCACCATCTGCAAATTGTGGAGGTGGTATCGCTAGGTCTTCGCTGCCTGAAATGAACGTGCAGTGTGCACCCCGGGACTGCAAGTTGCAAAGCCCTTCTACAGTGCACGTGTCTTGTGCCTGCGAGTGTGTATTTGTGAGTTGGGGGCTGTTGTTCGATAGCTAGCAGGCTTTCCGCGTTGTTGGAGCTGGCTTGCAAATGCGGGAGAGGGATGGAATGTGGAATGTTGACCGGGGAACCGAATCCTGTCGGAACGGTCCCATTTGCTGGAGAAATTCGATCCCTTCCACCTCCTTCCCGCTCCCCCCGCCCGCCTGCGGGCTGGAGGCGGGGCCGAGGACGCGGCTGCTGCTCAAAGTGGTGGAGCGCGGCGGCGGGAGGCAGGTGCACGGCACCCGCCAGTGGGGGTGCCTCAACTTCCGCGGGCGTTTAAATAGCAGCCTCTCTCCCCTCCCACCGGTAATAGGTGACCTGGCGGCCGAGGGCGGCGGGGGGAAGGGGGGATACCTGGGAGCGAGCCTCCGCGGCACGTGGGCAGGTGCTGGGTGGCCCTGGGGCCAACTTTTGTGGCCCGCCTTTGGCGTTGGAGGAGAGGTGGCTCCATGTGGAAATGGGGGCGGGCGGCGGCTGAGGCGCTGCTTTCTCGGCCGCGGCTGGAGCGTCACCTAACGGTCCCAGCAGAGCTGCCGGGCCCGGGGTGGGGGGCTTCGGGGGCGGGGACGCCCGGCCCACCGCGCCCGCGCCGCGGGAACCCCGCACAAAGCCCGAGGCGCGGGGGCGGCCACCGCGCTCCCGCCTGGGGAACTGCCCTAAGCCCGTCGCCGTCCCCGCGCTGATTCCGGCGGGCGGCCGCAGGCGTTTGTTTGTTGGTTCCGCGTCGCCTTCCTCGTCGGATGGCTTCCTGTGACAGAGGTGATACACAGTTTCCAGAACTGTCTGGGGGCGGGAGCGGGCGCCGAGCCCTCTCCGAGCTGCTCGCGGCCGCCGCTGCTCCCGCTCCCGTCTCACAACCGTTTCTCGCCGGCGCGCCCGCCCCAGCCCGAAGGTGCCGCCCGGGAGGGACTCGGGGAGGGGACGGCGCGGCCGTTTCCAGCGGCGCAAGTGGCTTCTACACGCGAGGGAGCGTTTGATTTGCAACTGGGGCCGAGCGGATTGGTGCAGCTGGCGGCGGCGGGGCGGGAGGAGCGGCGGCGGCGGCGGCGGGGGGTGGCCACTTTCAAATAGAGAGGGCGGCGGCGGGGACGCCGCTGCGGAGGGAGTGGGGCTTGGTTGCGCCACGAGAAGGTGTCATCACTGCACCGGGGCTAATTCCGGCGGAGGTGCCGGGAGTTACTTTCCCCTCCTCCCGCGCTGTTGTTTCTGTCGCCTTGGGAGGAGGAGGAGGAGAGAGAGAGGGAGGGAGCAGCGTCGCCGCGCGAAGCCGCGGCCTTGCGCACACCCCGGCGGGCCGCGGGAGCCGCGCGGTGCGTTCTCCGGTGCGGGGCGGCGGCCCAGTTCTCCCCTCCCCGGGATCCCCCTCCCCCTTCCTGGGGTCGTCAGCTTTCTCTCTGCGCAGCCCACCCGCACTCTCCCCCCTCCCACACCGGTTCCGCATCCACGGGTCTTTCGCCCCGGGTGCTCCCTCCCCTGTCGTACACCCCCGCCCCGGCTTCCCCACCCTGGGTTCCCCCTCCCCGGCGCGCGGGGGCGGCCGTAGTCCCGGCACCCGGTGAATGCAGCGTGCAAACAAAAAAGCGGGCGATTTAAACGTGCCTTCAAAACCCGTTAGGAATGCATCGTCACCCGGAGACCGTTTAAAAGCAGCTTGGGCTGGTTTTCTAGTAACGAGGAGGGAGGCGCCCACCTCGCTTCGGCGGCGGCGAAGGTCTGCCGCCCTCTGTTTACCACAGCCGAGGGGCAATTTAAATTTTCTTTTTGTAAAGTGATAGCTGCAGTTGAATGACTTCAGACGGCTACATTTTTAGGGAACTGCGAGAGAATCTGAAGTTTCCATTAATGGGAATGCTTAGGGGCTTCTTTCCCAAAGGTTTTTATTAGGGAACTATTTTTCCTTTTTAGAAAACCCGCTGCGAAAGGCTAGCTCTCTAGTTACCTACGTGGCCCGAGTCTAATATCTTTCGAAGTTAATGAACTAGTTTTAAGATCCAGAGAAATTATTTCCCTGAAAGCTGATTTAGGCAGTGATCCACCAATGGTTGGAGATTACTTTAGTAAGTGGTATTTGACCAAATCACAGCTAATCAAGATTTAATCGCTTTTAGGTGGAGGAAGGAAGCGTTCGGTGTAACTGGACTGTACTTCCACAGACAACACTCTTGATACAATAATGTGTGGAAGTAGAGTGGGGTAACACACACTGGAGAGCTAACAGGATGTTCTGTGTGTGACACTAGCAGATACCTGGAACTGAGAATTCTTAGTGTCCTGTCCCAAAGGTTTCAGTCTCATCTAATGTCGCTTTTAAGTCAGATGACTTTCGGATTGTTTGGTTATTTTGCTTTCTTCCTTAAGTTTGTGTATTTTTATATGTGTATTTGATGACCTGGCATTTTCAGCTACTTAAGTGTTAAACATCTCCTTTCCTTCTTACACCAGCCAGAGATAAAGGCAGTAGAACTTGAACTTGATTCCATCTTAAGGTCATAGGCTGCTTTCCAAGAAGAAAAGTTGAGTGGGTTGTCACAGAGATTTTTAACTTTTGACAAAGGTAGATATATGTTCATTTAGAAAGGAAATGATCACCCCCCCGCCCAAGTTCCTCCTCCATCACTTGACAGGTTTTCAGCCTATAAATTAGTATTTTAGTTTTATATTCCTTACGGAGGTTGAAAGAGTAGCTATAAAGGGAAAATAGTGAGAAATGATGAGTGTGCTGGAGAGACCAGGGAGAGAAACCTTTTTGGAATTTAAGGAAATGTTGTATTTTAGGAATGAACAATTGCTTAGCCCAGACACTCTGGGGAGAAGGATTAACTAAAAACAGAAACAAAATTTGGGGGACTTGTTGAGAATACAAGCAGATCTCCATGTGTTTCACCTTCATAAATACTGATTTTTGACTTCAAGGAGCCCTTAGTGGCTTAAAGTATTATTACAGAAGTGGTGTTATGTGTACATTGTTGAAAATTAGAGAAGCAAATATAAAAACACGTTCCTACCACCTAGAAATCAGCGTTGTATTGTTTTCCAGATAATTGTGTATATGTATGTATGTATGTTTTAATCGAAATGAGTCATACTGTCTATACAGTTGTGTAAGGAGTTTTTGCTTTTTGGTGTTTTTAATTTTTTTTTCACTGTTAGCAAGCTTGTCTCTTATTGGGAGATATTCAGATTTCCTCACTCGGCCCCGAAATATAACACGTAGCTTTGTCTAAAACGCTGTCCAGTCAGAGATCATTTATTGCATCTGGTTATTACCCGTAAGTAGGTTTTAGTCTGTGTAGTAACTTTGACAGAACCTCGGGCATTGAGGAGGCATGCCTTTGGAATCAATCATGACTGGATTTGAAAGAGCTGGAATTAAACTAGCATTTTATTGTAATTTGGAAGTCTTCAATTTGGAGATTGTCTGAAAACTACTTGAAAGACATTTGCGTGATGTTTTTATCCACCGACGTGCTGGAAAAAGAATTATCACCTGTTTGTGTTCCAGTACTGAGGTGGTTAGAATAGCAAACATCGAGACATCAGACACTGACCAAACGCTTTATCTTTAGGGTTTGTCAGGAGTTGAGGAGGAGGCGTATGAATGTCACGGTTCTTTTTGCTTCCTTCCTTTCTGTTGGGGAAGCTCTTTCCTCATTTAGTGATGCGGGGCATCTGTTACACTCTTAATGGTCTGTCAGAATTTGCATTATAAACCCAGTTTTCCCACATGGTTAATAACAGTAAGACATCCTCTGGAGGGAAATATGACATCTTAGCCAATATCTTGCTTTTTATTTGGATTGGCATTAAAAATTGTTCAAACAGCGGAAGTTATACCAGTTAAATTTTTTCCTCCCCTCCTTGTCCAAGCCTGTGATAGCTAGAACTGTCGCCATGTTTAACAATACCTTAAAAAAAGAATTTTTTATTTTTCAAATGAAGGCTGGCTTTGCTTGGAATTGTTAGTTTCTTAGGTGGTATCAGAAGCCTGGTAGGAACCTTAATTGGGAAAGTTTTAGTTCCTGAGACAGTAAGTTGTTTCCTTGAACGTTTTAGTGTTCAGTCTATTTTGTCTCTTTTCAAGACCTGGCAGCACTTTATTTGGTTATGAATTAAAATTTGGACAATTAATATGTTTATTATTTGTAGTATATAATATTTCAAAAAGTTGAGACTTAATTGAAACAAAGTCTTGCCATTTGCCTGGTGTACTTATACGAAAATATTGTTCTGTGATTGTGAGGGGTATATATTTTGATGTTTTCACAGTTGGTGGGCTCTGATGGAATAAGTTAACCCTGCATTCCTAATAAATGGAAGAGTGGCTCTGGAGGGCCTTTTTACCTTTGAGTGGAAGTGGCATCTTGTCTTTAAGTTTAGCTAGGGTTAACTGTCATGGAACAGAGAGAAAATCTAGTCTAAGAGGATATTATTGATCCTGACTCCCGCCATGTTATTGTGGCCTGGCCTTATCTAGCCTAGACCTTGAATGATTATTAAGGATGTCTTCCTTACCTGAAAGCAACAAAAATAGATTGCCAGAAGTGGAATGTAAAGCCTAGTCTCTGGGGAAGAGACTGGATATTTCCATTTTTGAGTTCTTTATTAACTCTAGAGCAGTGGTATATTATGTGCGCCTAACAAATGTTCAAGGACCAAGCTTTTGATGAATATTCTAAAACAAGTCAGATATTAACTTTTTGCTTTTGGTTCTTCAGGTAGAGTTAAGACATAATAAGGTGACTGAGGACAGTTGAAGTAAGTTCATTTTTAAAACTTCAGGTTCTTTTGGGCTTATTTGCTGAAGGAATTAATCCACAGTTTTCTCCTGGTTTGAAAGCTCTTCCAATTGGCAATAATATATACTTTTTAATATTGAGCATTTAATGTTTGCACAGGAGATTTTAATTTGAAAATTCATGACAGCTGCTAAGACAGTTTCTAAGCAGTTAAAAGTGAAGGTTTCATGGCTGAGGGTCCAAACTGAAGAATAAAAGAGCATTTTTTTTTTCTTTTACTCCTTACTCCAGGGTAAGCAGCAAGAATTGGCAAGGTTAACAAGTTGCTGGAGTTTGAGCTACCTGGTTTGCATTTGTTTAGCACAAAGTACACTTAACATGATTTAAGGTTTTTCTTAATGACTTATGGTCATTTTTATGAGCATCAGTTATTTCAGTGTTGAAATAAAATGATGCACTTAAAGATGTGTAGGCTGATTTCTGGTGGCTTGTAACTTTTTTAAGGTCAAGGGCACTTGAGATCCAAAACCTGTGGAATCTCTCTCACAGAAAAAGCGAGTTGCACCGAAATTTGCATGTCATTTCAGGGTTTGGATGAATACCTTTAAGTGCATCCTGGGATTTCAGTTTAGCATTTAAATTCTGGTGACTTCTTTTTATGATTTCTCTCTGATCCTTTTACATCCCTGTTAATCATGTATTGTAGTTAAAGTGCCTGTCTAGAACAGTCATTTTTCTGCTTATTGGTCACTGGCTTGAAAATCAGATAAGCATGTTAGAAGTTTTTATAACATAGTGTACACTGGCCCCAAGTAGGAGCCTCAGGGGTTTTCCTTTGAGAAAAATTCATGGGTTTCTTGGCCTTTATTTAAGTTGTTTAGAGTACCCCCCCGCCCCTCCCTCTCACCCCCTTACTGCCAGTCTGTTGATTTATAGCAGGGATCAGTAAACTTTTTTAGTAAAGGGCCAGATAGCAAATATTTTAGGCTCTGTGGGCCTGACGGTCTCTATTACAGCTGTTCAATTCTGCCATTGTTGTGAAAGCAATCAGTGGACAAGAGGTAAATGAATGAATGTGGCTGTCTCCCAATAAAACTTTATTTACGGACAGTGAAGTTTGAATCTGGTATAATTTTCAGGTGTTCTGAAATGTTCCTTTGATGCCCTCTCCCCAAACCATTTAAATATGTAAAAACCATTCTTAGCTCAGGGGCTGGACAAAAACAGGCTATGGACCCCTGATTTATAGTGATGCAGCCTTACGATACTATACGTACTTATAATATACCTGTAGTATAGTATAGTGGTAACCGCATTACCTAGTCACCAGATTGTTTCTGCTGGGGCTGAATTCCCTTTCTGATAGGAATCTGAAATAACAAGTTGAAATCAAGTTTGTTTGATAAATATGGAGGGAGTTGGCTAGTCTGAGGGCTGTGGCTCTTAACTCTTTGATTCCTAGATCCCCTTTGAGGATAGGATGTGTAATACAGGACCCTGTGTACCTAGGAAAGCACAGCTAGGGAGTCACACCCTCCAAGGGGACCAGGCCAAGTAGGGGGTATACATTATAACCTGGGAATATATCCAGAGGGAGATACATCCAGAGGAAGATAACCTCTCTCCAAGTAGGGTGTATGTGTTACCAATCAGAAGTTAATGCCAGCTGCTCAGAGGACTCATACCCCTGTGATAGTGTCCAGGGAACTCCTAGCACACTCTCTTTCCAGCTCTACCTTTTGTATGCTCCACCAGGCTAAATGGCATTTGCAACCATATTCACATCAGCTTCCAGGAAACCGTGTTTTCAAGTTCCAAGTTAACAGACTGTTACTTACTGAGTACATTTTAGTTGTCGGCTCCCTGGTAACGTGTAGTCCATGGCCTTAATCTTTGAGATGACCTCTTTCTAAATCACAGGAGGTGTCCAGGAGCGGGAAGCCTGTGGTTCAGGCGCTGGGAGGAGGGTGGATGGCACAGGAGGGCCACCCATCTCGGGAACTGGTCTTTGGTTCAGCCACTGGCTTTGCCCTAGACCTGCCTGCCTGTGTGTCCTCGCTCACGCTGCTCAACCTCGCCAGAATTTATTGTATGTACTTGTCTTTTTAAAGTCGGGAAAGGTAAATTATCTCTAAAGTGTTTTCTAGTGCCGCAATTATGATTTTATGGGTTTCTTTGGGGAGGGTTTCCTATAGACACAATCCATGAAAAGAGTGAGACTCTTCAGCTTTCGCCTCAGAGCATACTTTCCAGACCTTGTTTGCTAGGCTTTGAGACTGTCTTATGTTTCCATGACCATAATAACAAAACTTGTACAATTGTGATGAAATGTTTGTTTTCATATGTAATTCCGATGATGTATAAATGCAGTTTTTGTTAAGTGTGCCATCTAGGTCTTCTAATGTACAACACTGGGAGTCTGAATTTTTTTTTTAAACAGTACTTTAAAAATTTTTGGTGACTTAACATTGTTAGTGGTAACTGATAGTTTCTGACAACCGGCTATAATCAGGGAACAAAGTTCCTCAAAACAGCTGCATTTCAATCTGTGCACAGTGTAATTGTCATTAACTGGTTGAGTCTGGTTTCTGCAGAAGCTGCTTTGTATATCCTGTATAAGAACATCTGGTTTGAGCATTTAAAAATCTTTTTAAATTACCCTTTATCACTTGGCATTTATTGGCTTATTCTTCCAAGGGTAGAATAAGGGGTTGTAGACTCCTTTCCATCCTTTTCCTTACCTTGGTTCATTCAGAACTATCTCCTGCTAGCTAAGTTACACTTAGTTTTTTCTAAAGTGTTATTCTTCAATGAAGTTTTAGAGTTTGATCTGAAGATGTGCTTGTGTATGTGTTATAAATTAGAATTTGGTTCAGAGATCCCAAGAATATATTCTGAAGAGATTGGTCTTACCTTAGTTTTCCCTGGTAAACTGTCAAAAGAAAAGTGTGAAAAGAGGACCTATAGGGCAAATAGGCTTTGTTTTTCATATGAATTCTGACGAATAGCGATGTGTTAAGGAGGATTCTGAAGTCACGCCTGGGTTTGCGGGGGTGGGGGATGGGGAGAGTGACCTAATTTATTAACCATGCCTGCAATGGGTAGAGGAAATGGTGTGTTTGGTAACCATCTCTGGAATGTAGCTTTTTTTTTCTTCACTTTTTTTTCTGAAATAGTACTGCTCTTAAAGCGAATAGGAAGTTGAGTATTTATTCTTTAAAGGTAGTTTAAACCCTAGTTTTCCTGTCTGCCTTAGTTTTTCTAATTGCATATGTTTTTAGTGACCTGCTACTGGCACTGGATATTCTTATGTTTTGAAACCTTTACTTTTGAAGTAAATAATGAATGAGTGATAGTAGCATTTTACAGCATTATCCTGTTACCTTTTTTTCCTCCTGTGCTATTTTATCAGGTATTTTGAAACAAGACAAGCCTTTGATACCCCATCTCAGGAAGGAGGTGGAATATATATAGTTTATTGATGGCTGCTCATTTTAGGCTGGTGCCTGCCAGGGGCCAAGAAGTTGTGTTCCCGGGGTCTTCTATAATGTGAGGAGCAGGGAAGAAAGGTTTTGGATTTTAAATCTCTACAATTATAAATAGCGTAGTACAGGGTCATGGTAAAAAATTAACAACATGTAAAAGGTCATAAAGGGAGGTAAAAGTTCCCAACCTATTCTGTCTGGAACATTTCAGTCACATTTCTCAGAGATAAACACTATTAACCTTAATGTTCTTCCAGAAATTTTCCCTGAGTATGCAAGCATTTGGTGTATATATTCTCTTCTCTCCTCTTTTATATGTAAATGGGCTGATATTTCATTCCCCCCCGCCCCCCCGCAGTTTGCTGGTGTTTCTTTCTTGATATGTCTTTGGTATCTTCCATATCTGAGCATATAGATCTAACAGAAAGGAATTTTGGGTAGATGGAAATAGGGATAGAAGCTCAGGATTGGAGGCCAAGGTGCTTGATTGCTTTTATTGTTTGGGGGTGAATTCATTTACTCTCATGTAAAGTGAAGTTAACAAAGATACATTACAAATACAAGTGATGGGAATGTTTTGTCATAACTGCTCTTTGGGTGCTGACTCTAATTGAGTCATCAATTACAGAGACCTGGGAAGGGTTTAATAGATTGTTTTAGGGCTCATAAGCAGAGATTGGATTATTTATAAATTGCCATATGGGAGCTGCCTGATTCATTCAGAACCACTCTTACTTATAAATTCCTTAAAATCTTGAAAAATTGTTTTACTAACTTTTAAAGTCTGAGTTTAAAAATAATTTATAAAGAATTTATGGTGAGCTAATGTGTTGTAGCACTTGGACTTTATTAGTAACATTCATAGGAGTAAATATCGCAGTTACGATTATCTGGTCAGTTCTTACAATCTTTTCTTTTGGGAGAGGTGGTTGTTTATTGCTAATATAAACTCTTTTCAGCTGAATATTTTCAAGTATGATGTCTTTGCAAAGGCTCTATAATAGCTTGGGCAGCATTTCTTTTTTTTTTTTCTTTTTAATAAATTTGTTTATTTTTTGGCTGCGTTGGGTCTCCGTTGCTGCGCGCGGGCTTTATCTAGTTGTGGCGAGCGGGGGCTACTCTTTGTTGCGGTGCGCGGGCTTCTCATGGTGGTGGCTTCTCGTTGCGGAGCACGGGCTCTAGGCGCACAGGCTTCAGTAGTTGTGGCTTGAGAGCTCAGTAGTTGTGGCTCGTGGGCTCTAGAGCACAGGCTCAGTAGTTGTGGCGCACGGGCTTAGTTGCTCCGTGGCATGTGGGATCTTCCCGGACCAGGGCTTGAACCCGTGTCCCCTGCATTGGCAGGCGGCTTCTTCACTACTGTGCCACCAGGGAAGCCCCTTTAAACACGTTTTGATTTATGACATTATAAAGGACACATTTTTACAAGTTCCGTTTTTCTGGGTTGAAATATTTAGACAAGGTTAAAACTTTAACATTTAATATCTAAGCAGTTTGTCAGTTAAATCAAATCTGTGACTATCTTTTTGACCAGATATAACCCTTTGTTTAAAGTGAGAAATCTGGGTTTGAGTTACAGTCACACTAGTATTTTTATGCTCTGAGCATATGAATTAGATAGTGTTGTCAATTTGAAAACTACTATCTAGGCGATTAATGTTTGCTTTAAAAACTGAGGTAAGAAACCAGCTGGATTTCCTTCACATTCATTTAGGGATAGGAGGTTACTGTGAAGTATAGGTCATTATTATATTTGGGTATTTTGTTACCTTGGGTACTGTATACTTCATAGAAGACAAAAAGAAAGAAGACATATTAAGGAAATGTAAATCATTTTTTATAGGGGAGGTAATAGTCTATGACCAATAACTTAGCAATAAAATTATCAGTTGCATAGTGTTTAGAAATAATATTTGAATTGTGTGAACTTAGCAAACAGAACTTGCTCATTATAAAATACCTTTATCTTTATGTAAGACTACTTGGTGTCTGAAAATACATTCATTAATGTACATTTTTATATTATACATTTTCTAAATACATTTTAAAATATAGTACATTTAAGTATTAGATCATTAACTTTGACAGAGAATGGAAGGGCACCTATAAATTTGAAAATAAAGTAGTGGAACTTACTCCAGTGAAAGGTCATTTAGATATTAAAGTGAAGCATTTTAAATTCCATAAAGCTGAGTGAGCATAGGATACAGTTTATGTACAGGAACTCAGTCATTCATCCTATTGGTTATTTTAACACATAGCTAATCCATTACATTGCATTAGGTAATACATAGAGAAGTAGTATGTAGAGGTCTTTAATTCAACTTTAATTGAAGTTTTAGAACTTCTTGAGTGAAATAAATAAGAATGAAAACAGAGTGGACAAAATTGATACTTCGAAGGAAAAAACAGCCTTTCTGCATATAAACCATAAGATAATTAAAACCACTAGGGTGTAGTCCTTATTGTAGCTGTAGAGTTTATGGCCTGATAAATGGTCCCTGTTCCACCACAGAGAGTAATTCTAGTGACTGGACAGTTTGTTTTCCTCAAATCTGTCTTCTTCCCAGGAGTAGCATTGAACAAACATCCTCAGATTCTTAATCATCTTATTCTTTTGTAAAAGCTCTTCTCTCTTTGTCCTCCAGGTCATTTCCCATTCTTTCTTAGCTGGAGTCGCATGCCAGTCATGCCTCCCTGGCACCACACCCAGGTCACTGAACTTGCTCCCTTACAAATTCCTGAACCACTTGGGGATGGGTTCCTTCAGCTAATGGCTGCTCTTAACTTAGTGCCTGCTGATTTTCCCCCCTAATTTCAGTCTGAGGACACTTAAATTTGAAGGTTTTGAGGTACCTTGCCATCTCACATACATATCCCATGTCCCACTATAATCCATGAATCCTGTAACCTTTATAGTAGTTATCACACTGAGGCTACTTATCTAGTTGTTTGCTTACTGTATCTCCCTGTGGGCCATTCTGTATCTTGTTCACCATATTTTTGGCATCTAACTTGATTCAATTTTAATTGAATTAATATATTAGCTAATCCACCTCATTTAAACCCCTGTGACAGAAGAAGCTGCAGGAGAGTGATCTGCGTGTAGGATGTTACCTGTGCTTCCTGAGGAGATGGTGCTCTGAGCAGCTGCCACTTGTACCTGGTTGTCTCGGCATGTCCCTCCGTGCTGCCAAAGGATTATCGCTTGACTGCTGCAGCCAGGGTCTTTGGCCAGTGACTTCCTCTTACTTGGCCTTTCCAGGCAATGTTCTGATTATAATCAGGCTTCCTAGGTAATCTTTCGCTTTTTGGGCAAAGTCCCAAATGCCCAATAATTAGTGTTCTGTCTGCCTAGCTGTTATGCTTCTCATGGCAAGTGGACACTCCAGGCTCCTATAAATTGCATCACCTTGAGCCAGTTTTGATGAAATCAGACAGGATGTCAGGACAAGCCCTATTGAGGACTGGACCCAGAGTTCTGGGGGTGTCTGTTGTAGCTGCCCTTTGAAGTCCTGTTTTGCTCAAGACCTCTCTCTGTGATGTCTTTATTTCACATTTAATTCGAGAGAATCTCTTTTCTGGAACTTACTATAACCTTTTAGAGACACGTATATAGAACATTTAAATGATAACGCAAGGCAGGAGTTGATTGGCTGTTAAAGAAAATAGTACATTAAAAAGTAGGGTGAAAAAGTTCTAAAAGAAGGAAAAATGTGAAATGAGTGGTATAGAATGTAAATGCTTTTAATTGGAATGGTTGACAGGGTACTTAGTGACTTTGAGCTGAGCCCTGGAGAAGAGGTGGGATTGGGATGGATGGGTGGGGAGGAAAGGGCCAAAGGACCACTGTCAGCAGAGACTGAGGATGGAAAGAAGAGGCGTTTTCAAGGATAGAAGCCAGGCAAACTGGTTACAGGGGCTTGTTAGGCGAGATGTTTGGGTAGAGCAGGGAGGGGCCAGGTGGTGGAAAACCTCTGAGTTTCTGGCTGGACCCATTTGCAGTGTGGAACGGAGGGAGAGATTGGCGTAGGGAACAGCTTGACGAGGTCACCTCATAGGCTGGTTTAATTTGTTGTAACAATTGGAAGGGGTAAAAAATTAAGGGCATGGAGGACGGAAGGGTGGTGCCTAAAGTAATCTTCGGTATAGGTGGCTGAAGACCTCGTGGGGCAGTAGGGGGACTGGAAAGGGTCATACGTTATGAAATGACAAGCCTTGGCAATTGAATAGAAAGGTAAGAAGGGATGTATATTAGTAAATAAATGAGCGAATAGCAAGATTCTGAATGTGAAGTTGCTGCACAGAGGAATATGCTAGGTTATATGTATGTTAAGTATTACAGTGTTTTGCCCCAAATGTGCTGCTGCTTTTTGTTACCTCCCCTTTGTTCTTCAGGACTCGGCTTAGAATCTTACCGACTCAGTCGAGCTGCGTTTCTGTAGTCTTATGTTTACCACTGTCAAGCACTAAGCATACTGAATTCCTGTTGACTTGTCTGTCTTCTCTACGAGACCAGGAACTCCATAAGATCAGGGATAGTCATTTTGCTCCAGCGCCTCCTAATACATTAGGTATTCAAATGTTTGTGGGATGCATTATATATGCTGTTATATTTTCTTGCTGCTTTCTCTGGAGTGTTGCAAGTAGCCCTTTTAATTGATTATTACTTATCCTACTACCATCTAGATAATAATCAGTGATTGCCCTAAATGATGCTAAGGGCCCTCTGCTTTCTCTCACTGGCTTTCATTGGACAGATGTTTGCAGCATGCAACCACTGTAGTGTCTGTCTTAAAGATAGTAACATGTGTGTACTTGGATTTCTTGATGGAGTACGTAACCCCAGGTGAGATACATCAGGCTGATGTCAAGGATTAAGTACGTTAGAGCCACAGAGGAGGCGATTCTGGCGTGCACTCACCCTGTTGCTGTACCAGGTTCCCTGGAGAAGTACAGCACAGCATTCTCAACCTTCTTTACTCAAGATCTTTTAGGGCTGGTGAAAACGGAATTTATTAAAACAAAAATACTATTTTTACTCTTCTTTTCCTTGCATAGTTTTGCATGAGAGTATATATGTGTGTTTAGGAACATCATTCTATTTTGGTCAATGCTTGCATTCTGCATACAGTGACTGAAGCGCGTGCTTTCTCTGGGAAACTGTGTATGAAAGCTAGCAGGAAAACATTTTGATTTTAAAAGATTCTCAGTTTTCCAAACTATTCTCTTTAGGTAAATGTTAGTTGTCCAAATCAACGAAGCTGTGACCAGCGTTTGTTTCCTTGTTTCTAGCTGGGGAGCGTTTGTGCGCTTTCTCAGCCTCTTACTCTTTCTCACAGTTCTTACACCCGCTCCTGAGGTGGGAACTGCATTCTTCTTGCCCTGATGCTTCACGCTGTTAATTTTAAGGAATTCCTCTTTCGGTAGCACTCTCCTTTTCTTTTTTTCTTCTTTTAAAGCTCCCTTGTAACGTAGGCCCTAGGGAGCTGAGGCTGAAGCTGTTGCTGGGAACGAGTGGTCTTCGCCTTTCCGTCCCCTCCTTGTGCCTTCTGACAGGTCCGGAGCGGGAGCAGGGGTGCCTTCTAGGAGGCTGGAGGAGGGTTCAGCTGTCAGCAGTTGGTATTTTGGCACATGGTGACAGGGCGGGGAAGATAATCGTTTCAAGAGGGGAGGGGGCCACAGGAGTGTGTTGCCTGCGGAAGTTTTTCTGGGGTGGGCCTGCCCCAGGCCAGAGTTGTAGGTTGCTGGGTGAACGGGGCTCTGCAGAAAAGCCGGGGAGGGGCAGTGAGGGTGGACTTTAGGACTGTGACCCCGCCCATGACTCGGGTCAGGACTCACGTCCTGGCTTCCTTGTAGAAGTTCTTTTAATGGTTTTGGAAGAATCATTTGGTAAAAACACACAAACTTTAACTGGTGAGTGTCTCAGAAAGAAAATATAAAATAGAGATTAGGAGCCTGAATATTTGAGAGAATCATACAGATCTGTTTTGTAGGTGTGAGCAGACTGCAAAATGGTGTGCTTTCTGCTCTTTTCTGCTCCACTTAGAGTGGACCTTTGGGTTTTTAATTTCCGACTTGTTGTAGAACAGTTTCTGTCTTGTTTCGAGCACAGTGCTTCTCCACATTGTTTTCCCACACCATTCCTGTGTGCCCCACTCTTAGAAGCTCATCACATTGTAATGCTGTGATTCCCAATGAGGGAGAGGTTGGGATATACTTTTTGGAGGGGCTGGATGGGTAGGGAATGGACGACCAACCATACTTTGACTTGGAAAGCCCTCCTCCCTCATTGGGAGTCACTGATCTGGCAGTAAGATCAGGGCCCTAAAGATGTCGAGGTGATCAGTAATTTTAGTTTGGAAAAGCTTTTCGGATTTGTTTAGAACGCTGCCCTTTGTGAATATAACCTCGAGTTCATCTGTGTAAGTTCAGTGACTGGCCATTCAATCTCGGTGCACTGCCCTCTTTCCTAAATGCAGTCTTTCTCTCTTCTGTGGTGCTGGAGGCCTGTCGCCACCTGGCAGGAGTTGGCAAGGTGGACTGGGTGTCTGCACAAACTGCTTTCTTAGTTTGGCTGAGTTAGGTTGGACAAGGCCTGTAAGGAGTTGGGGTGAAGGGTAGTGAAATTGGATTTGGAATTAGAAGTTCCCTACTCACAATGTGACCTTGGGTAAGTGGCTGCTTAAGCCTTTTTTTGGCCTGAGTTTCCTAATGAGTAAAGGGGAGGGGTCTGGATCGGAGTGAATCACTGAGGGGTTGGAGATGACTAGAGGATACGTTTGCATTCCCAGTTGTCCCATTGGTTTTGTTCCTAGGACTCCAGGTACTCAGCTTTTAGACTTCTTTTAGCAAAATTTGCCTGAGAAGCAGAACCATGCCCAGCGCAGTGTAAATATTCACACGTTCCGGCACAGCCCCAGCCCCACGCATACACACACGCGTAAAATACATACGAATCTGTCTGTGGTGAGGAGGCAGTGTGCTCATTGCCATGGGCTTTTCCCTGCAGGGCTTGCTGCCGGTCAGCCAGAGAGACGCCTGGAGTAGTTGTAGTGATAATGTCACAGGAATGAGAGAGAAGGCCTGACACCTTTGGGAGACCTGCTGATGTGTGATTTCTCCACCCCTCCCCCTCCTTTTTGAACCTGTTCTGTTAATAATTGCACCTAATTATGTATCTTTGGTCTTTTTACTGCTTATAATTCAAATGCTACTTAAAGCCGATTGTTTGCTCTTGTGTGCTGTAAATCCTGGGCTGCCATCTGAAGCACAACTTGATGGTTGTGTATTATCATCTTGGGTTAAGTGCTGTCTCATTGCCTTGCAGGCTGCCTGCTGTTTCCCGGGGAGATCATGAAACGAGGTCGCCTTCCCAGCAGCAGTGAGGACTCTGACGACAATGGCAGTAAGTCCTGCTTTGTTGTTCTTGGAACCTGCCAGGGTTTGGGTCAGTGTAAAAACATGGTTCTTTAATGTAATGCTTTAAATAGCTGAGGCCCTTCGAATATCAGGGAGGCCAGAGAAGAGCCAAGGCCTGAGAAGCACATCGGAGTGTGACACCGCGGGTCTGGGACCAAGTCTTTCTGGGTAAGGCTGACTGCAGGCAGGCATTCCTCAGGCTTCCTGCTTGTTTTCCAGAGATGAATAATCCAGTTTCGAGAGTCACTGGTGCGTCTGTTTTTCCTAAACAGCATTTACAGCACTTCACAGTTGCTCTTTATGAAAAGGGAACTTAATCGAAGTCAGTTAATTATTAACTAGTCCAACCCCGATACAAAGGGAGATTGAGGACTGCCTAGTGTGATGTGAAAATATTAAGTACACGAGTCAGCGGTCTTCAGTGGATTTGAACATGCCTGTATTTAATAATACTACTGTATGCATCTCAGCTCTCTGGCATCCTCATATTTTCACAGTGCAGCTGAGGACCAGAAGTTAGTTGGCTTCCAGGCAGGCAAAATAAATGTCACACAGCGTCTGTGTATTGGGAAGCTAACAGACGATCCGGGGAAGAGCTCCCTTCAGATAACAAGGAAATTTTGTACCTAGCACAGTGCCTGAGCTCTGGCCTGTTATCTTATGTTTTATATGACAGATCAAATTTGGGAAACCTTGAAAGAATGCTTGCTCTGCTGAGTGACGGGAAAAGTATTGGGCCTGCTTTCAAGGAACTCTCTTTGGCATATATAAGATTGAGCTCCGATGGAAAGTCACCAGGGCAGTCGGAGATGCCTTTTTGATGCACTGTGGAAACGTATATATGTAGACACAAACTCTGGAGGGGAGGGCAAGGGAAACCTACAGAGGAGATAAAAGTTGGGCAGGTCCTGAAGGATGAAATCGTTTTAGGCAAACGGGGCTCTTTTTCCGCGCTCCAAGTTTTCGGCAGATTAAAAGCGGCAAATTAGAAAGCAAAGGTTTGCTGTAGGTGGTCACACCGACAGCCGCCGGAAACATGAAAAACAGAAGAACTCAAACACAGCGGTTTGACTGGAGCGTTGGGTGCAGGCATGGAGCAGTGGGAAAGAGAACTGGTGGTGATGGGAGGGTGTTGGGTGTTGGGGTACCTGCGAAGTAAGCTGAGACCGCAAGGTGAAGGGCTGGGAGCTCTTGGGACAGATGGTGGGAGCTAAGTTTGGCCTGAGGGAAGAGTGAGCTGGGTAAGCGCTCCAGAGAGGGGCGTTCCTTCTGTTTCAGGGAGCGGAATTAAGGGGCTGTACCCGTCTGTGGGAGCCTTCGGGAACCCTGAACTTCTTAGCGCTTATCTATTCACAGCCCTCACTACCTGTTTTCTCTATTTACTTAGGCTTTTTACTCCTTGAGGCAAAAACATGCTTAGGTATTTCTTTTCTGCCCCCTCTGATGCCTGTCAAAGTGTCCTCTGGAGTTATAAGCACTCAATAAACGCTTGCTGTTAGCTCATGTACACAGTTTGTCCTGCAGCAATTAAAAAAAAGAAAAACTTGCTTTTTAAGTTCAGAATTAATCAGAAGAGGGGTTCGTGAATTATGTCCGTGTACTAACAGTGCCTGGTAAAAGGCTAAGAGTCCTGTTTCCCTCTGACTTTGGTTGGGGAGCCGGTCCTCGCTCACTCTGTTGACTCTCAGCACTGCCTCATACCCACTTTGGGAGAGCTGGGTTAGAAAAGGCTCTCCTGGAATGTCCTCTCAGACTTAGACTCTTCCCCTTTCTGGACTAGAGGGTGTGCATTCTTGCTGTCTCTGTGTGTGTCTAAATGTGCTCCTGTAATCCAGTGACATCGGATTAGGGCCAATCATTTTAATTTAAATGCCAATTTAAAGGCTTTATGTCCAAATACAGTCACATTCTGAGGTATTGGGGGGTTAGGCTTCAACATATGAAATTTTGGGGGACACAGTTCAGCCCATAACAGCCCTAGAAGACCAAATGCTTCATCTAAACCTATATTTCCACCCAGAACTCTAGGGGAAGAGAGTACCCAAAATCCCCACTGAAAGTCAATCCATCAGGTCACCTTACTGGTAATGGGCCTTTTTTGTCCTCCAGCTAATATGCTATGTCTGTGCTGGCCCCCCTGAAGAAGGCAGGGATGGAGGACCAAGGTAAATACTTATAGGGCACAACCTGTGTTTTGTTCTACACTAGGCTATACGTGGAAATAGAGTGGTGGTGGTAGAGGATGAGGATGATAGCTGCCAGTGGAAAGGAGGCAGGCTGGCCTGTGTCGTATAGTTGATTCAGTGTAAAGTGAGTGGTGACACTTCATGGCTGTGCTGTCTGTCCAGGCCTGATGATTTGGTCATTATGGCAGATGATGGTCGTGGTAAACAGCTCTCATTATGACCCCTAGAATGCCAAGCCGTATGAACACACGTACATTATCTGCACCACGGAGCACACTTTCTACCCTTTCTGAGGGCAGCTGCTACCCAGTGTGGGCTTCTGCCACCAGCCTGCCTCTTTGCACTGGAGCTCATCCTCTTGTGTAGGCACATGGTGGGTGTGAGTAGGTGCCTTCTGCCCCTGCAGTCAGGTGCACAGAACTGAGCCTGCCCTTAGCTGAGTCTGAGTACTTGGCAGCCCTGCTTGTGAGATGGGCGGTCTGTGTAGTGGCCTCTCCCCAGCCTTTCCAGCCTGCAGTCCCGACGGAAGTTTGGCTGCAGCTCCCGACCCAACGCAGAGCATGTCAAAGTGGAGAAGAGGCAGCTGCGGATGTCAGCTTGGGGCCCCAGCACCAGCCACAGTCACGGCTAGGCCCCGCTGGCCTCCTGGGCTGGAGCCCTTTGCTTTGATTTCTGGCCTGGTCCAGGGGAATACTGGTGTGGTATTTACAGTTGGGGATGGACGGGCATTTTCTGTGCCAGTGCAAGCCCTCATCCAGCTGCAGTCATAGTTGTTGAAGCTTTTCTCCAGGTGCCCTGGACTGCCAGCCTTGGCAGTTGGATGAAGTAGCACTGGGGTGTTTGCAGGCTGTGTCTGTAATTGCTGGGCTCCTGGGACTGGGTGGCTCAGCCAGTCTCTGAAGTTATGCATTGTGCCAGGGTGTGGCTTGGGGAAACAAGCACTTTATTTCCTGCTTCCCAGTCCATGGTCCTCTGTGTTAGGCGTTTTGGCAAATGTGGCGGTGGGTCCACCAGCTATTTTTGGTGTTTCCATCCAGCCTGCAGGGAGGAAGGAGGAGCTGGAGGTTGAATCGGTCATCATTGGCCAGTAATTTTATCAATCATGCCTCGGTAATGAAGCCTCCATACAAACCCAAAAGGACAGAGTTCGGAGAGCTTCCAGATGGTGAGCATGTGGTGACTGGGAGAGAATGGTGCACGCTGAGAGGGCATGGAAGCTCTGTGCCCTTTCCCCATGCCTTGTCCTACGTATCTCTTCATTTGGCTGTTGGCTCATATCCTTCAATATCCTCTTAGAATAAGTTGGTGATCTAGTAAGTAACATGTTTCTCTGAGTTCTGTGAGCCGCTCTAACAAAGTACTTGAACCCGAGGAGAGGGGCTTATGGGAACCCCTGCCAGTCAGAAGCACAGGTAATAACCTGGGCTTGGCAACTGGCATCTGAAGTGGAAGTTGGTCTCATGGGGCTGAGTCTGGAATCTAATTCTGTCTCCGAGTCAGAATTGAGTTGAATTCTTGGACACGCTGCTGGCGTCTGACAGTTGCTTGTTGGTGTGGGGAAGCTTCCACAAGCACGTGTTGGAATTAGGTCTGGGAACCATTTTCACCTGCCTAATGCCCTAAATTTCAGGGCTGTGTTGACCTCCCTGTGGGAAGGCCTGGCGTGTGGCGAGGGGTCTGGGGCCAGGCACCTTGTGAGGCCCCTGCCTGGTCTCCCGGTTTTCACACCTGCGCTGACCCTGAAACACTTCTGTCTTCTTCAGTTATCCAGCCAGCTTCTGCTTCATCACTGGTGATAACGAAGGCACAGAGAATAGCTGAGTAAAATTCAAACCTACTAATTCTGCACTTAGTAATGCAGGTCGATGAGTGGCAAACATGAAGATTTGTGAGGACTTTTGTTTTTCTGGGCTCTCTCCAGCTTACAGATAAAAAATGAAGAAAGACCAGAATTTTTAGTGGATGAAACATACTTTCTGCTTTGGACCCTTTATGTTACATTTTTTAATAACTTGCTGTCATTTTTTTTGGTTTGGCTGTGCTTGGTTTCCTTCATGGCAAGTCTTTGGTGGTTTCTCTTTTGCATAAAAGTTAACTCTGCATCCACTTCTCTTCCTGTTTGACTGTACCTTTAATTTGCTCCTTTCCCCCCATCAGTTGCATCTTGTGACACCGCAGAGTTGTGTAGGAATTCTTGAAATGTGGAATTTTTGGCTCAAGTACTGCAGAATGTGGGCTGTACCCGTGTCTCCTCCAGGCACATGGAGATGGCTTTACCCCTTTTCAAACCCGACTTGTGGCTTGTCCTTGACATTGATGGGCAGAGCATCATCTTGGGCTTGAGGAGTAATTAGCACAGCATGATCTGGTCTGTGGCCTTGGACTTAACAGAAGGGCTGGGTGACCATGAAACATTGTGTCAGCTGGTCAAAGGCCCAAGTGTGTTGAAACATTCCTGGGCCAGTTCTCTTAATGTACCCTATTAAGCTTTGTTTTTTGGAAGGTGGAAGTGAGTTGGACGGTTAGAGCTAAGCCATGCTGGGATGGAAGGGCTGGACTGTGGGAGACATGGGGTCAGACCCTGATGGAAACAGCAGTGGTGTGAGAGGCTTGTCTTCTATCATGCAGTTCAAGCAAAGAGAACTACATTACATGTGTTTTCTTCTTGCAGATAGGGCTTTCCAGAGCACCACTTTACTGGCACAGGGCTGGCCTTGCCTTGCTCTCTCCAGTCTGCTCTGTTGTGGTGACACCAGCTGGCCTGCAGGGTTCCACCCTTGCTGGTCCTGAGCACCTTCCTTTGTTAAGTTGGTTTAACACTCCTGAAGACACGAGAGTAGTGTTTAGCATCTAGAAGCGGGGTCTGAGACACAGGAGATTCGGCATTTGGTCAGTGGTGAGGTTCTTTTGTAGTTTGCATTTGTGGTGATGTGAGCAGCCACCCAGGCTGCCATTCATTCTCATTTCTGAACCTTTCATGCGCTGCACCACCTGGGAGGCTTAACACACACGAACTACCAAATGTCGGAGGTGTGTGCAATATGTATTAGATTTACTCTTGAGGGTTTTTCCTTATTTTAGATCTAGGGCAAGACAGCATGACTATTTTTAATATTTCAAAGGAGAGTGTTCGAGATAAATGCATAACAGCACCAGAAAGCAGGGTTCGTAATGCAGTGCACGCACAGGATCCACGCTCATGATGCTGTGACCTGTGAGCCTTCTATAGCTTTTATTATTCCCCCCACATTTCTGTTTTAAGGGAAGTTGGGGATAGTAAAACAAAGCAAGGGTTTGTTTTCTGTTAATTCTTCTCAGTGTTTCATGGATATTAATTGTTTGATACTCAAACAGCATATATGTCAAGAATTTAAAAGTCACGTACATTTGTCACTAGAGTGGACTTAACTTTAGGTAGTAATATCTTGTGTGTGGGCAATAAAATAATTTTAGATATTATTGCCAAATTTTTAGAGTTCCTAACTTCTCCTGAAAGCAACAAGAAAATAAAACAAAATTTTGCTTGCCATATTCTTTTTTTTTTTTTTTTTTTTTTTTTTTACGGTACACGGGCCTCTCACCGCTGCGGCCTCTCCTGTTGCGGAGCACAGGCTCCGGACGCGCAGGCTCAGCGGCCATGGCTCACGGGCCCAGCCGTTCCGTGGCATGTGGGATCCTCCCGGACCGGGGCACGAACCCGTGTCCCCTGCATCGGCAGGCGGACTCCCAACCACTGCGCCACCAGGGAAGCCCCACTTGCCATATTCTTAATTTAGCTTGTCATTAAATGTTAGCATTCTGAAAACAACAAAATGCAGCACCAACCCAGCATAATCTTAGCATGTGGTTTTTAAGAACTAACAAGTGGCCAGTGTTTTACTATAGTGTAAATCAGAATCTCCCAGTCCTTTTGGTGTTTGAAATACTCTAATTTCTGGTTTAAAATTTTTTTTCCTCCAACATACTTTAAAAAAAAATGTTCTGTGACATAACTTTTTAAAATTAAAATGGGTGCAAATTATTTTTGCTTGGATAATATTCTGGGAAGTATCCAGAGGGAACATGGATGAGGGAGGAGAACTGGCGTAGGAACGTCAAGGCACTTGCTTGGAGTCTCCTGTGGACTTGCCGTGGATCTGTTTGTAGATGGAGGTGTGTTCCAGTCAGGAAGCAGTGCCCCCGCCATGCTGTCTTTAAAGGCATTAGTGCTTTGTTTTCCATGGCCTCATCTTCCTCGAGCTCAAAAGCATGTCTTCTAATAGGTGAAACAGAGCCACCTTCGGCTCTTGAGTTACAGTCCCAAACAACGACGCTGTGTTTTTGTTCACTTAAAGACTTTTTTAAAAAAAAAAATTGAGGATCTGCTGTGTGCACAGCACTGACTTAGGTATACTGTATGTTGTAAATAGTTATTACACAGTTTTAAAGTGAATTAGAAGGAGGAAATCACCATCAACAACTGTCTGCTGCTGGACGTGGGAGGATCCAGTTTCTCACTGTTCAGCAGCAAAGTCTAGGTTTTACACAAACCACCTGTGTAGGGTAGAACGGAGCATTTTCTTTTCCTTTACTGTTAATGTTAACTTTAATGTTAATGTATAGGATAAAACGGAGCATTTTCTTTTCCTTTACTGTTAATGGATGGTAGAAGATCAATTATTTTCTGCACACATTTAAAGTTGTACACTTTGATACATTTTGACATGTTTACACCCATGAAATCATAAAGCTCATGATAATCCTTCTCTTCCCACTTTCCCCAGTCAACCTCTGATCTACTCTCTGTCACTATAGATTAGTTTATATTTTCCAGAGTTTTATATAAATGGAATAATACAATACATACTCTTTTTATCTTTTCACTCCACATAATTATTCCTACATTCATCCGTGTTGTGTGTATCAACAGCTCGTTCTTTTTTATTGCTGGGTAGTATTCCATGGTGTGGATATGCCACTGTTTGTTTATTCATTCACTCTGTCGGTGGATGCTTGGGTGGTTCTATAAATAAGCTAAGAACATTCCTTATGTCAGTGATAATTTAAACTTAGCTTTTCCCCCAGTCTTTCCCTTTCTGCAAAGTGAGTTTAATAAGATTAATTTTTCTCTTCCTCTTTTTGCATTAGGCAAATTAAAGGAAGAGGAACAGACTTTATGGGTGGACCAGAATTTCTCTTGGGTAATACAGTCAGATACCAAATTTGTAGCATTTTTGAATATCTGTTTTTAAAAGCAGGCAACATTTTTCAAGAATATAAAAGCAGCCCTGGAAAAAGTTTCTAAATGATTGCCATTACTTGGATGTGTCCTATGCCAGCAAAGCTGCAAGCTTCCTGGCAACCTTGGAAACTACCCTGGAGGGATCCTGACAGATCCCCAAAAGGGCAAAAGAGGGTCGTAAAACTTAAGAATGCATGAATTTGTTGTTGCTGCTTTAACTCTGAAAGTGTTTGACATAAGCGTTTGTGTCCCCCCGACCCCATGTTAGTTATTGAAGTACAGCAATGGAATGGTTTAAAATTTCTTGTCATTTATAACCCTGTACATAGTGATGCACAGTAAAGGGGGCATCCCTGTCTGCCCTGCACCTCTTTGCCCTCCCTGAGGCCTGGGGCCGTCCCGTCTGCAGTTGTCTTGTGCTTTTCCCCGTCTCTTCTTTCCGCCTGTGGGCTGGCCAGACGATGGCCTGCAGGACCGGACGGTGGAAGAGAGGCCTGTCTGGAGACATGAGCTGCCTGGCTGCCTTCCTCACCAGGTTCCTAATTTGGCTTCTGTCTTCCTTTTTCCAATGATGACCAGATTCAGAACTTCCTACAAGTCAGGCTCACCCCAGTGTGCCCAGAATATTTCTTTCAGTGTGGGTGTGAACTTTATTCTTGTTCCTCTAGGAGTCTAAAGAGATATACTTAGGATTGTTTTTTAAAGAAGAATTTTTGAAACTGTTACTGAACAGTGCAGTAGGGTCACCAATAGGAAATCTAATTCTGCTGGCCTAGCAGCAGACAGTCAGTTGACCCAGTAAATAAGCCTCAGGACTGGCCATCAAGGGTAGTGCCCTTCTCTGTCAGAGGGAAGCTTGGCAATCCCCTTTAGTCTCTGTCATTGCAAATCTGATGATAGGCTTATAGGCAGAACCTACTTCTTAATGCCCCCAAGGTCTTAAGGATACTTTGATTCTGTGTCCCTTGTCTCTGGAATCTGTGGAGATAAGGGTTTCCTGTTCTGAGTGGCAAGTGATTTTACTGGTAGAATGGCAGTTCCCTCAGTTTTTAGCTTTTATTTGGGGCGGGGAGTTGTTAATTTCTGGGAAATGGTACAGTTTGTTCACCATGGAGGCAAGTTACTGGGAAGGTAGACAGGTCGTTAGGAGGGCTGTTTCAGATCTCTGGTGTCAGTATGGCACCCACAGACAGGAGGCGGTGGCAGAGGCAGAGAAGAGGAGCTGGGCTCTGAGCTGTTGGGCCGTGGAGTGGATGTGTCCTGAGTGCAGAGAGTCTAGAATGACTCTCTGATTTCGGACTTCAGGTAGAGATGGTGGTGATATGCGTCAAAGTAGGAATAGGAGAGCAGGTTTGAGTAAAATGTCTAGCCCAGTTGCTGTTGTGCTGGGTTGACTGATCTCAGGAACGCCGTGGGCTCGACTGATGTCTGATCTGAAGGTGAACATGGACCTGGTGCTGGGGAGGGAGGTTAGTGTGGGAACGCAGGTCTTACAGTCTCCTGGGCCTGCCAGGTAAGACTGTGGGCGTGGATGGGCGCTCCCCGGGGAGGGCACTGGAGCAAGAAGGTGAGAGAGCTCATGCGTGGAGGACAGGGACCCACAGAGTGGGGACACCAGGAAGGAGAGTTGCCGCTGCGGCTGAGGGAGCGTCTCAGGCAGGGTGGAGCCAGTGCTGCAGAGGGTCTCAGGTGCGAGAGGAGCTCAGACTTGGTGGTGGTTAAGAGACATAGGTGGCCTGGTAGGGCTTCCAGTTTCCATGGCTTGGCGGGGGAGAGACCCCACGACAGAGGATAAGGGCATCTTGTCCTCAGAGCTCAGAAGAGAGCTGACAGGCATTCTCTGGGGAAGCGGAGTAGGCAGTTTTAAAGGTGATTTGGCCGGAGCACCTAGTCTATGGCGGGTCTGAGTTTCCCTTTTTTAGGGATTGCTAAGTTCTTTTGTGGAGTCAAACCTTTTGGGGGATGGCTTTAGGATTTAGTACAACGATGTTAGTGTTTAAAAACTTACTGAAAATTAAAAAAGAAGTTTCTGGATTTATATTTACCAGTGCAAGGCTTTGAACCTCTTAAGAAGTGCAGGCTTGCGGATGAAGAAGGCTCTGCCCGCATGGTGTTCTTGAAAGGCCTCTCCCCTCCGTGAGTTGTACCTGTGATGCAGCAGCCCTGAACACAGTGTGTGCGGAGTGGTCTTGTTGGCCTGCTGTGGGAAGTGAGCGTTTAAATGAGCAATGGGGGTGGAGGAGCTCCAGGGGAGAGAGGAGAGCTCTGGCAGAGCATCGGGCCGTCTCCTGGGGTGGTGCTGAGGGGCGCCTTGCTGAGTCTGGTTAAAAAAAAGAACCCTGTGAAACCCTCAGTGATTTGTGTACTTTTAATTATTCCTATTCGGATATTTGTTTCTTTAGGCCTGTCAACTACTTGGTCACAGAATTCCAGATCCCAGCACAGGAGAAGTTCATGCTCCAGACATGAAGATCGAAAGCCTTCAGAGGTATTTCTTGAATGCTGGCATGACTGTGCATGTCGTACCTGTGTGCATGAGTACATATGGTTGACACACACACCTGGTTGGTTGATATTGGTGTCAGTCTGTGCATTCTTGGGCAAGTTACTTAACCTCTCTGTGCCTCAGTTTCCAAATCTGTAAGATGGGGATAATACAGGTGTTCACCTCGTAGGATTTTTGTGAGAATTAAGTGGGTTAATACCCAGAGGTTAATATGTAGAAGGTGAATCCTGCTCAGTAAATGTTAGCTATTATTATTAATTCTTTTTATTTTTATTTTTTTTCCTTCTCTGTTTCACCTTTGCTGGCTCCCAACAACTTTTCCTGTGGCCTGGAGGTCAGCATGTTCAGCTGCTGCCAGTCACTGCCAGCCTCAAGTTAGTTTTAGTCATGAATTTGTGGCTTGTTTGGCAAAACCCAATGTAATTCTGGGATTTTGTTTAGGGGATTATGCTTAAGGCTTTCTCCCCTTCTTTTGAAATTTGTTTCTCATCTTACATTTCCCTGCTCCCTCACATTTTGTTATTATCTACCTATCTGTCATCTATCTATCCAGAATTATTTTTAGGTGAGTTTCTTTGTGGCTTTTGTTGGTTAGGGGCCCCTCCCACTCCTGAGATCTGTGTTTTCTGAAAACCTTGGACTGGGCTCTGAGGATCTAAGTGATTGAAGGAAAGGCATTTTAGTTTGTCACAGTGTTTAGGTGAGCAGGTTATGGGGAAGAGAGTTTTCGGTCCAGCCCCTTGGTTTTGCACTGCCTCTTAGTGGGATGACTTCAAAGACAGCCTCATCCTGTAGCAACTGAGCAGAGGCCACCATCCATGAGGAACTTCTTCGACGGTAGCGGGGAAGCCGGGGGCGCTGTTTTGAGGAGCGTAGGATTATTTAGTTGTGGAATAACTTTCTCCATGAGGAAGTAGTATATAATATACTTTAGAATTGTGGAAAACCATCCCAGGGGACACTTAAACATTAGATCAGATGTTCATGAGAAGGTGGCCGTTTTATCACCTTGATTTATTCCAGGCCTTTGTACTTTTGAATCTGCAGTGCTGCCTTCCTTTCCTCTGGTATTGGGAGTGACTCTGCTGCTCTTTTTTATCTCTTTAATTCCCTCCACAGCCCCCTCAATACCCTTCTGATGTCCACACTGCACTCCTGTTATTTCAGGGCAGGAATACAGGGTGCTCCAACAGGGAGCTGATAGCTGTGTGAGAGCACCAGTGCCCCGGGTGCAGCTAGAACCCCTCCCAGAGTCGGCACTGGGAAGTGTGGATGGCGCCAGTCTTGTCCTTGACCTGTGTTTTGTTCCAGGGTTGTTGTGTTTTTTTTCTGAGTTGAAATTACTTTATACTTGGAGTGCTAAGGTTGAGCCCTGCTGGGGACTCGGGAGCTCATGTCTGTTTGAGGGCATCTGTTTCAGTCCTTGACCATCCTCATCCAGGTCTCTGAGTGCAGGAATGTTGGGCTGCCTTTTCTCATCTTGTTGCTTCAGTTTGATTTTCCTTCTTCTTGGGCAAAATCCCTTATTTATTACTTATCAGACTTAGTTGGAATGTGTTTTTAACTGATGTGCTTCCTGAAGATGTAGATCTGTGACTTTGTTTGAAAGGACTTTTGGGGGGTCTGGAGGGCATGGCCGACAAAGTTAATGCTCCCTGGGGCATGGGCATCTGCTGCAGGGCTCAGTGCCACAGGGGGGCCTGATCTTGTGCTTTTGTGGGAGGTGCACAGCCAGGTTCTTGCTTGTTACTGGGACTTTAGAGATGAGGAGCGGCAAACTGGGGGAAAGTCAGGCCCCAAATGGCAGGCTGGAGACATGGCCCTCTTATTCAGACACTGCCTCAGACTTGGTTACGGTGAAGTTCATTAAAGTGATCACCAGCCTGAAAAGCCACCAGGAAAAAACAAATACGGACCTATTAGCAGGCATATAATGTGAACTGTGCTTAGCAGCACAAGAAAGAACTCCCTGTCCCAAGAAGAGAGAGTTCAGCATTGTGACTTGTGTAAACAGAGAGTGTAGCTTACAGATGCAGGCACACTTGGTGCCAAATACAACTTTGGGCCAGCGCTAATGCCAGGGTCAGAGCTTCCTCGTGTGGCCCTGAGACAGGAGTGGACTGGGCGCCGGCCGCTTCCCGCCCCACCAGGAGGAGCAGGCACGCGGGGGCCACCTTTGTGGTGCTCCTCTCCTGGCCCCAGATGAGGCCTGAGGGGCCCCCTTGGCCGAGGGGTACTTCTGAGTCTTGTGCATCTGTTTGTGGCAGGGTGAAGAGAGGGTGGTAGCTTGCTTGCTTTCTTCTTTCTTCCTCTCTGTCTCCTCCCCTCCTTCCCTCCTCTCCTTTCCCCACAAATGCTGCTTTCCTAGTAGAAGTTATGCCAGGTGAAGGTGTGCAAACCCATTCTTTACCAACCCATTTTCTACCTTGCCTCCACTGGTGTGCTGTTGCTTGTTTCCCAGATGTTTCCATCCTGTACTCTGCCTGGCTCTAGCCAACCAGGACCCGCCCTCCCCGGACACCTTGCTGTAAGCCCGGGTGCCTGGGCAGGCGGGAGGTGGGGAGAGGCAGTCTGAGTAGAGAAGAGGGATCCCTGGTGGCCCTGGGTTTTGGCTTGGAGTTGTTACATGGTTAGTGGAGTTTTATTTCTTAAACATTTACGAGAAAGTCACCCTTGAGTGAAATATCTCCCTCCAGGGATTTTTTTAGGCATGTGTTTTCAGCAGCCTGCTTGGTGAATCGGGAGTTCTTAGAAGTTTTTCCGGGGACGGCAGCGAGGTTCCTGTGTTGCAGTAGCTGGTGCAGACGTCGCCATCTCTCGGAGCTGGCGAGGGAGGGAGGGCAGTGTGAGCTGCTGCCACCTCCGACCCTGAGCGAGGCCCAGGGCGTGGCAGGCCGAGGGGTTTCCTGTAATAGGTCAGACTGGTTCTCTGTTGAAACAGTGACCTTGTTACGTGGCAGCTCCATGGTTACCCTGCAGCTGCCAGCGCTCTGAATAAGAATGCAAATATCCAATGTCAGTGACCCTTTCTTTCCCTTTCCAGGTGTTTAGGACAGACCTGATCACCGCCATGAAGTTGCATGACTCCTACCAGCTGAACCCGGATGAGTACTATGTGCTGGCAGATCCCTGGAGACAGGAGTGGGAGAAAGGGGTCCAGGTGCCGGTGAGCCCTGGGACCATCCCTCAGCCCGTGGCCAGGTAGACGTGCCCCAGGGGAGGGGTGCCGCCTCTCCCCTGACAGTTGCCTTTCTGCCCCGACAGCCGGGTGCCTGAGAGTAGCAGCAGCGTTTGGGTCAGCAGTGAGGCTTCTGGGGAAAGAGAAATGCAGTAGAAACACACCCCAGGTCCGAAGGTCGTGCTTTTAAGGGCTATGGGCCTCTGAACTTAACATTGCAGCCACCTTGGGAAGGTGCCTCTCTCTTAGAGAGGAAGGTAAATTCCAAGGCTTCCTGGGAAGTGGCTGGCTGGGGGAGGGACATTTGGATGTCTGCACAGCTGTTTCCCCTCCCCTCTGGAGGGCCGCTGTGCTGGAGAGAGGTGTCCGTCGGTTGGGTCCTGCTGTGGTCCCTCACCTCTGGGGGAGGACGGGTGTGAGCAGTCCTGCCAGGTTAGGGTCCTGTGGGCGGGGAGCTTAGCGGAGGAGTGTGTTGATGAGTAGTCCTCGGATGGACTTGGTCTGGTTGCTCTTGGGCTTTCTCTGGATTTACTTCTAACCACTTTTCTCCTTAAGGGTCTTGAGGGTCGGCTCTTCGCTGACCGGCTTCAGCGTGAAGCTGGGCCGGTTTGCTTGTGTCCTCTCCGGCCGGCTCCACTGGCCTTGAGGCTCCTCGCAGGGCGAGGGAGCTGAGTGCCCTCTGTGCTTGGCTGGCAGCCGCCTTTGCCACCGTCGCGTGGTCAGTCACCTGCCTGCTTTGCGAAATGACCTCTTTCACCATTGCCGAGTGTGGACTGAATTTACCCCTTGGCCCTCATCCACATCCTGTCCCTCAGGCACCGGCGGTGGTCGAGTCTGATTATTGTGTTTGGGATCTCGGTGACAAATGTCCCCATAAAGATGCAGGCTGAAATGACCGCTCCGATGCCTCCACAGGTCAGACTTGCAGCCCGTGGAGTGGATGGAGTGTTTCACTGGGCTCTGTAGGAGAAGCACGGTCTGGTTGCCTCAGGGCTGCATCTGGGGCACAGCACCGACTAGCTGTGCAGCACTGGCGACCCCAGTCCAGGGGTTACGAGCCCAGCACAAGACGAGTAAACGCTAACACAGCTCATGGAAGTGTCAGCTGAAACCCTGCCCTTAGTCGAGTAGGACGAATAACTCCCTTAACTGTGCCTGTCTCCGTGTCCTGTAGATAAAGCCACCCTGGCAATCATAAGGTGACGGAAACACCTTGACGGCCTCTTTGGACAGCTGGGTGTTAACGCGAGCTGCCTGCACACCGAGACGTGCAGGTGGAGGGCCGGTGGCCATGTTGTGCTCCCGAGGCCCCTCACTCCCCATCAGCAGTGACTCACCCTCTTCCTGCGCGGACTTTGTTTGGTGGGGGCCAGCACTTCTCCAGGCGTTCCCGGGGCCGGGGCGAGGGTGCAAGTGCAGGAGCGGAGGGGACTTGCGCTCCTCCCTGGGCCCCCAGCTGTGCCGGGAGCATCCCGCCCGTGGCTGGGACTCTCTGGTTCTCAGACTGCTTAGTGATGGACAAGGCCTGAGTTCTAGAACCAGAGGTGACGGGTTTCTCCCCTTGGCTTCCCGGCCTTCTGCTGTGTGTGCCCTGCCGTGTGGCTGCTCTTGCTGCCTCCATGTCCCTGAGAACCCAGGGCTTGGTGGCCTCCAGCAGGGGCGGGCAGGCCTGGTTAGTGGGAGGTGAGGTAATCTTTAACCCTTGACACTGCTGTCACAGCCGGTGGCTGGGCACGGCAGCGTCCTTGGAGGCCACGTGGGCGAGGCTGATTTTGAAGACTTCTGCAGCGATTTCACTTGCATCTATTTCTATTTTAGGGGTTTTAACGACTCCTGCTTTGTTTTGTCAGCGGTGGCGTTAGGGTTTTAACTCTCTGAACCTGGCAGTGACCTAGGTTATGGGGGTTGGAGGTGGAAGCTCGCTTGGGGCCTTCTGGCAGACTTTCTTTCTTGTGGCAGGAAGGGTAACCTGGCTGCCTGTTTTCTTGTTAACCAGGGTCGTGTCTGAAGAGAAGTCCCTCATGTTCATCAGGCCCAAGAAATACATCGTCTCGTCGGGCTCCGAGCCTCCAGAGCTGGGCTACGTTGACATCCGGACGCTGGCCGACAGCGTGTGTCGTTACGATCTCAACGACATGGACGCTGCGTGGCTGGAACTGACCAACGAGGAGTTCAAGGAGATGGGTGAGAGGCGGGGTCTCTGCTGCTTGGTTGCGGATGACGAGCAGCGAGCGCTTGAGGCCTGCGGTTCAGGGGCAATGCCAGCTCCGTCTCGGCCTCAGTCCGGTCTCAGAATCACGGGCTCTTTGTTGGAGGTGTGCGTGTCCAGCTGCGGCAGGTGTGCTGAGAGGGACTCAGTCTGTGTGCGTCTCATGGACAGAGAGGTGGGATCGAGGAGGGGTGTCTTCCACGGGCAGGAAAGCGGGGCTCCCAGTTCCTGCCCTGCCCTACACCCCGCAACCCCGCCAGTTACCTCAAGGGAACTGAGGCCCAGAGAAATGCAGTGCTTCCCCAAGATAACACAAGGGTCTGGTCCACAGCTTCCTGCTCCGGTGTTCTGTTTCTTCCTCCTCCTGCGGTGCTATTCGGATGCCGCCTTCTTCAGCCGTGGCCTGCAGTTTCTCACAGGAAATGCCACTCCAGCCAAGCTCACCGTTTTCCAAACATATCCCTCGTGTTTTCACCTCAGTGATTCCCCTTAAGTCCTTTTCCAAACCTGAGTGCTTTCTCCTCTCACCCCTTGATCGGTCCTGGCTTTCCTTTGGTGAAGCCCTACCTTAGCTGGGTGCCCTGCCCATTGTGATCTTTTCTACAAGTCGGCCATTCTCGTGTATGTACAGCTCAGAGTACCTCGTTTGCTTGCATCTCCTTGTGTCACGACCAGGATGACACTTGGATCTCGGCTCACACACCACTTCTGATTGCTAAGGGTTGCCTGAAGTGTGGTGATGGCAAGTCAGTGAGACCAAGTCTGGGCTTCCTGTGAGAGACGTGAGGATTAATTAGCATTGTGCTGTAGGTCAAGGTCGGGAAGTGGTGGCACAGGCCGTTTATTTGCAGTCTAGCACGTGGTAAATATTTACAGAGTGTTTCATGGTGGATTTCAAAGCCCTGAAGGACTAAGACTTCGTTTGGTATGGATGCCTGAGCCTAGCACAGGGCCTGGCATGTAACCGATGCTGCCATGCATGCTGCTCCCCAGCCTCTGAGTGGGAATGATGGTGTGGACTGAGCTGGGAAAGCCGTTACTCCGATATTTTGATAAAGTAGATTTCCTTCCTTATGGTCCTTGGTTTTAGGTATTAGTGGCCAGGATGTTAGCAGGCTAGGAGGTGGGAGTCTGTTCAGAAGTTTTCAGTGCTCTCTTGGAACTGAATACTATGTTTTAGCTTCATAGACTATAAAATTCTACTTTGTAAAGACAACTGTACACACTGGACTGGCTGGGTGTCCTGTGTTAAGGCAGAGGGACAGAGGGCCAGGGACCGGGGGCTTCGGTGGATGGTCTAGGTGGTGAGTGCTGGGCTTGCTCATCAGACTGCAAGGCAGTGCTGAATACTTTGGCAGGATAAGCGATGCAGTTGTATAACATGTATTGAACGCATGCTTAAAGACGTTTGTCTTAGCTTTTATTGGTCTTTTTAATGGTAAAAATTAATTATAGGGCATAGGACTGTATTTTCAAAGCCAGTGGTGTTTTCAGAACTGGTAGGAGGAATTGAGATGAAACCTCCCGGCCACGCAGAAACGACCTCGTCATGAAATAAGGTTTGAGATGATAGGTGGCTTTTTTGACTATGTGTTTAGGGCTTATCACAGTGTCAGTGCTAATGTGTTCTCCAAGTTTTCAGAAACTTGAAGTGTTAATTATATTTACGATAATGCATATCATTTGTTGTTGGCCCTAACGACACTTCTGTTGTTTCTTGCCAGTTACACGTGTTTGAATAGTTTTTACAAGCTGCTTTTTCTCTCTGCGTGAGTATTTTCATTGTAGGAAGTTTGGAATACGTCCACAAATGGAGGAAAATAAAAGTCTTATCCCCACCACTAGCTGTAACCATACATGGTAACCGCTTGAAGTTTGTTTTTGGCCATTCTTGCATAAGAATGCATTTTCTTTGATTCACCAGGAGCTGTCTGTCTCCTTTGCTTGACGTCCCTTGTGTTTCCGTCTTTCATGTGTCTGACTAACTATGCATCTCAACTTAGTCAATTCAGAGGGTTAGGAGGGATAAACCAGGTAAAAACATTTGAGTGTTCACAGTGAAATCTGTTCTCAGAGCGCCATTTTAAGTAGCAAGAATGGAATGTTTTTTGGAAAAAAATACCCCAACCATAATAGGTGGTCATGGTTTTGAAGTCACTTACATGCTAGTTGTTATATATAATATTGTAATGAAATGACAGTCTAACAACAATATATGCATTTAATATCCTGGAACCCTTTTGGGAATGATCTTTTTACAGCAAGCACTCCATCTTTAGTAAGGAACAAACTGTTGGGTGGAAGTCTCTTTCTGCCTTTGAATTTAAAGACCCTTCCTTGGAAGGGTCTGAGGGACATCCAATAGAACATATTTGGGGGCGCTCAGGATAGATTTGTTTATAATGTTATTTATTCATTGTGCATTTTTATTAGTATAAATAGTATTATATTTATTAATATGGGTTTATTAAAATGGTTTTGTGGCATTTTCCCTCCAGGAATGCCTGAGTTAGATGAATACACCATGGAAAGGGTCCTGGAGGAATTTGAACAGCGATGCTACGATAATATGAATCATGCTATAGAGACTGAAGAAGGCCTGGGGATTGAATATGATGAAGACGTTGTCTGTGACGTCTGCCAGTCGCCTGACGGTGAGGACGGCAATGAGATGGTGTTCTGTGACAAATGCAACATCTGTGTGCACCAGGTATGTGGGCAGCGGGGCCTGGAAGGAGGCCACCTGGGGTGGTTCCTCCAGACAGGGTCCATGAGTTAAAAACGTGTGCCCATCTTTTTGTTCCTGTCAGGTGCTTAGTGTTTGAAGTACTTCTTGTTACTTTTACAACCAGGAGAATAGGATCCTCTGTGGACCTCATTCTTTCTTTGCATAGTGTCTTTATTCCCAGCCACAGAAGTCAGGTTTACTTAGACTGTATGAGACCCTCTGCCCTGCTCTAACACCTGGCTTTATAGCTATTGAGAACACTGGTGGGCAGGGGGCGGGGGGACTCTTGAAAAGGCGGTTAGTTTGCTGTGTTAGTTGCCCTTGCACAAGCTCGATGGCTTAAAATAACAAGAAGTTTATTGTCTTGCTATCTGGAAACTAGAAGTCTGAAATCAAGGCATCGGCAGGGCCATGCTCCCTCTGAAACCTGGAAGGAGAATCCTTCCTCGCCTCTCCTGGCTGTTTGCTGGCAGTTGTTGGCGTTCCTTGGTTTGCAGCTGCACAACGCTGGTCTCTGGCTTTGCCGTCACTTTGTGTCCTCCCCACGCATCTGTGTCTTCACACGTCGCCATCTTCTTGTAAGGACGCCAGTCACGCTGGATGAAGGGCCCACCCTACTCCAGTGTGACCTCATCTTAACTGACTACATCTACTGTGACCCTATTTCCAAATCAGGTCACATTCTGAGGTACTGGGGTTAGGACTTACTTTAACATATACTTTTCGGACACTATTCAACACATAACATTTGCTAACATGTTAGTATATAAACTGAGCCCTTGAACAAGAGGAAAGGGTCCCCTTTTCTTGAAAGTTATTTCCTGTCCTCCGTGATGTCGAGAGGATTTGGCGGTTGCTTCAGTAAGGTTGGGTACTGGGTAATTTAAAAAGCTTGGGAGAATCTTAGTCTTGACCCTTACCTCTTTCATTTATTTTTTAATGCAATAATGAAGTAATTTGTATTTCTGTGGGGACATGTGTTCACATGCACTCTTTAGTAAATAGGCTCTCCAGAGGTACTTGCTTTGAATTCACCTGTTGATGCTGAGATTTAAAACAAACTTAAGGGCTTGTGTGGGACAGTGGCTTGGGTGACCTCTTGGGAAGAAGAATCAAGTTTACTTTGTGAAGTTCCTGACTGTTGTTTTCTTTGTAATGTGTCTGCTTCCTGGGTTTCCCTTCTGCCTGAGGACTTTACCAGCGGTGACCTTGTCCCATCTCATCCTGATGGGGAGACCACAAGTCTCTTGCTTATGAAGTCATGTTATAGCCCATCTTGTAGCTCTGGATTTTCAAATTATCTAGGCGCTTTCCTTGGGATAATTTAGAATTCTTATAGAGATTTTGTTGTTTCAAGATCATGAGCATTGTGACTGCCTTTGTTGCTTTTATGTTGTTGGTGCCATTTACTTGGATGATGTTTCAGTTTTTTTCCTGCCATTTTTACCCCCCCCCCCACCAACCCCCGCCATGAGACAAATCTTGTTTGAAAAAAAGGGTTCCGCTTGAAAACTGCTCAAACCCTGTGCTTATAAATGAGTTAACTGAAGTCAGGGTGGGCTGTTCAGCATCCCACTGAGGGTTAGTGGCAGAGTTGGAACTGGAACTCAGGGAGCTCTGGACGACACGCCACACACACCCCGCGTCCCGTGCCTGGTCTGCTGTTCTTTCAGCCATACCACATTGCCTATTAGCATTTCCTGTGGTTCCTTTTTCTTTTGAGATGTTCTTCATGACTTGTCTTTCAGGCATCCTTTATTTAATCTTCTATTTTACTTAGACTTGCTTTTCCAGTAAAAAAAAAAAAAAAAAAAAAATTACCTCTTCAAATGAGACTTTGTCTAGAGTGCCTGATACAGACCTTTCTGATATTTGAAACCTTAATAGTGTCAGTTAGCTCTATTAAAAAAAAATTTTTTTTTTCCTTCAGTAAGTCTGTGTTGACAGTGGCTCATTCATGGCACCGACACAGCGCTCCTAAGCTCCAATCTTAGTGTCACTTAACTTCCCTGAACTATCATCCTGTGGTTTCCTTTTTGCGTCCTGGATATTCAGATTGCATAGCGGCTGTGTTTTTCCTGTCTGGAGAATTGGAACTATGTTACTCTGTCTCTCCACTTCCTGACTTGTAGTTCATTTAAGGATAAAATTCTGAACAGTTTGGTGTTTTTAAAAGGCTCTGAATGTGCTCCTGGTACCATCATGGTTTTGTTTCTTCACTTCTTTAACGTTTGCCTTTTCTTTCTTTGAACGGTCTTAATGACTTTAAGTTGCCTTGATTCCTGCAGTTTTTGCTGTCTTGTGTAATTTACCATCTTATGCAAAGCAGGCTTTGTTTTAAATATCCGCCAAAGAGACCAAATTCTCTTTGTCTAGAATGTCTCATTTTTCTGCGCTTGCTGTGCTCACTTGTGTGTGGGAGGCGGGTGGGGTGTCGGCGCCTGGTCAGTAGAGCTTGCTTAGCCCGGGGGGCGAGGCTGGTCCTTAGTTCCTTCTCGTTTTCACTGGTGTCTCGTGTAATAGCTTTGGGAGGCTCTCAGCTGCTTTGTGTTTTTTCCCTCACTTTATAGCCCACCTACATCAGTAAATCAGAGAGGGATGCCTTCCGCCATCTAGCCCTGGAGAGAGTTTTGAGGATTTACTGCCCAGTATTTAGAAACTTGGTATATAGATGGGTATCTGTAGCAACACAGCAGATGTTTTACAAACCTTTCTGTCCTCAAGTAGTTTTCAGGACCACCCTCTGGTAGGTAAGTACGTTGTACCTTGTACCCACCTCCTGACTGCTGCTGTGAGGCTGCCCGGCACTGTTCCTGAAAGGAGTGCCTCTATTTTGGGGTGCTTCTGTTAAAGTCTTTCTAGGCGTTTTAAAATTTGTAGACACACAGGGTAAAAATAACTTTTTTTCTCTTTCTCTCTTTTCCTTGGGGATGTGCTGTGGCTTTACAGGCCTGTTACGGAATTCTCAAGGTCCCAGAGGGCAGTTGGCTGTGCCGGACGTGTGCCCTGGGGGTTCAGCCCAAGTGTTTGTTGTGTCCCAAGAAAGGCGGAGCGATGAAGCCTACCCGCAGTGGGACCAAGTGGGTCCACGTCAGCTGTGCGCTGTGGATCCCTGAGGTGGGTGCCCTTGTCGGTGGTTCACCTTGGGAGCCCGTGGCTGTTCATCCTCACAGGGAGCCATTCATCACTGGGCCACATTGTAGCTGATGAGTAAAAAGACACCTTTGAGTTGCTACCCTTTTTTCCACCTTAAATTGAATCTCGAGCATGCTGTCATGTGGTCAGTGGTGTGTAAATTTGTGGAAATGTCGCCTGCAGGCAGCAGTGAGCTGGACTCTGGGTGGAGGTGTTCAGACTTCCCTTCTGATGCCACTGCAGCTGACCCTCCGCTGCTGTCACGCTCCCAGAAGCGGACCCGCGGCGTGTGTTCGCGCTGCGGCCTGGGTGTGTGGCTCTGTCCTTTCCCCGGGATGGGCCGTAAACTCCTGGGCCCGGTGAGCCATGCATACAGCACCGTCACGGTTAAAGAACCACTGCTCTAGGTCACGTTTTTGTGATTTTTTTATTAAAATTCTTACTTAGTCTCAACCTTTTTAATTTCAGGTCTGGTCTAATGTATTTCACGTCCCAGACCTTGACGAATTTAACTTGCTCGGCTCGCTCTGAGACTGTCATTTGTGATTCAGATTTCAGCATTTTTTGGCATATGATTTTGGTGCATTTTCCTCCCGAGGAAAAGTATCTGGGAGTGATTTGGATTGAGGCTTCACGACTTGGGTCTTGGTAGCTTGGGATCTCACGGTTTGGTATTAACAGGGATGCAGTTCAGTGATCCAGGCTGGATATGGAGAGGGAGGGGACCTTGTTTATCTTGGTAGTTTTCCGCTTTGTATGTAGTGATAGTTTCTGACTGAAGAGAATGGTTTTCTTTACTGAGAGAGAGATTAAAGGTGGTCAATATTTACTTCTACTCCATTGTTCACAACTGATTGCAGTATGTTTAAGACGGGTTTCCAGTCTTGACCACTTCTTAGTGGACCGGAGATATAGTAGATTACCTTGTCTTTGCTGTCACTCGGGTGAGCAGTGAGCACTGGGTGTCTGAGTGTTTTTACAAACAGGACGTTTGTGTCAGATGACCCCCCGAGGAGGGCGTGGAGTTAGCCCAGAGCTGGCCCCTGTGCTGTCTTGATGCTTTAAAGTGGGGTTTTACCTGCGCTTGGAGGGTGGGTGCCCCTTGGCACCCTCTGGTATGAGGGCCGTGGGGAAGGAATGGATCTCTAAGTTGCTACTGTCTGTGTTCAGCCCCTGTCTGACGACCTCTGCCACCCTGTCTTGTTATTTCTTGGGCCTCCAGGTGAGCATTGGCAGCCCCGAGAAGATGGAGCCCATCACGAAGGTGTCTCACATCCCCAGCAGTCGGTGGGCGCTGGTGTGCAGCCTCTGCAATGAGAAGTTTGGGGCCTCCATACAGGTAACCAGCCTAGTCGGGATGGCGTCATTACCCTTCCTTGTGTTCCGGGGAGCGGGATGGGGGAGGGCTCTGAACTCACCGTCACAGGGTTCGGAGATGGGACTAGAATCCAGAAAGCAGGACGAGGTTCTCACAGCCCTTCTGAGGTTGCTGAGGGACGTCTCCAGCCCAGTATGCACACCTTTATTGGTGGATAGTGTCCAGTGTGACTGGAACCCCAGCCGTAACCATCACAGGGCAACTCAGAAGTCCTCCTGAGCTGCAGGGCAGCTCCAGTTTGTATCTGGTTTCTCCCTCCCTCCCTGCCTCAAGCCTGGCATTGCAGCTCTTTCCACAGGCCGACAGCTCTGGGGAGGAACTGGAGTCTCGGCACTGGAGGCTCAGTCACCCTCTCGCCTGCCGAGCGGCAGCCCCGCCTCTGCGGCTGCCCCCGACGCCGCTGGTTTCAGAGGTGTGCGCGTGGGGTGTCTTGATGCGGTGCGCACTGTTGGAAATCAGCTTGGCACGCCAACCCTTTTGCATTTGGTAAAACGGGGACTCCTTGGAGCACCGACCGGGTGGGTAGAGGGACACCCATGAGGTGCTGCACCAGGGGTTCTGCCCAGTCTGAATATCTGATTTTTTTATGGTACTGTGTGGGGGAGGGTGGGGCTGGGGGAGGGGAGCTTGTACGTAAGAAGTCGGCCTGAGTTTTCTGTGTCCACGTACAGGCAGGTGTAGACAGCCATGAGGCAGATAACAGAATCACGGAGAGACTATTGATGGCGCGCTGTTTCTTGGTGTTGTCTAAAGCGCTGCCTGAGAAGTTCCTCTCCGGGCCTCACGTTTTTGGCGTCTAGACAGTCGTGACCTCGGAGGCCTGAGGTGCTGTCCCACCGCGGTCTCCAGGTGCAGTCTGTGGCTGCCGTTGGCCCTTTGCCTCTGTGGGGCCACCAGCTCAGGGACGCCGCTCCTCCTCGGTCCCCACGTCACAGTCCATGGGCAGAGGTGCCGGTTTGGGGCGGCTGCCCTCTTGATGCAGGACACGCAACGGCTCGGCACGCACACACGCACACACACTCTCTCTCTCTCTCTCTGTCTCTCTCTCTGTCTCTCTGTCTCTGTCTCTCTCTCTCTCTGTCTCTCCACAAGCTCGGTCAAACTGCCAGTCGGGGGTTTGAAAGAAATGACCTCATTTGGCAAACTCACTTTGTATTTTGGCTGATAAATATTCCTCTCTGTAAGGTATCCACTCACTGGTGTTTCTTCTTAAAAGTTTTCATTTTACACGCCAAGCTGTTGTGCTTTTCTTCGTTATCACTTCCACTGGTGTTCAAGAATCCAGAATGTAACAAAATATTCAGAGGGTGAGGCATGAGACAGCTGGTGGGATTTGGCTGTGGACCTTGAAAATAGTGCAGATTTTTGTATGTGAACGGAATCTGCTCAAAATTAAAACATGACAAAAGCCTCTGGCCTGAGCGGTGTGTTAGGAGGGAGTGAAGGAGAAATGTTTTAAAAGCCACAAAATAAAAGAAGACACAGAGCTGGGTGTGCGTGTGTGTGTGCAGACAGCCCGTGCGAACACTTGTAGGGAACAGGCTGGGGCAAACCAAGGAAAATGGAAATCGTTTTCTTCCAAGTTACCCGATGTTCTTCTGAGGATAGAAATTACGCCCTTTACTGAGTAGGTCCTTCACTCATGTTTCCAGGAGGCGGTCAATTGGGATCTCTGTGTCTCTTTTGAAAAGAGACGATAAAATGACTTTTTTGTTGCCGTTGACCTCTTTTTCCCAGAACATGAATTTGAAGGAGGAGAGGCCAAGGAAGTTTTTGATGATTTTTCATATCTTCACAGAATGGACTGATTTTATTAAAGAATTCCTGTCTGAAATGTCTGCAGCTGGAAAGGCTCTGGCTTACGTTTCTGTAACATCTGTTTGCTGAGTCAACCTGAATAGGAAAACCCAGAGGAAGGCCATTTGGCGTCTTTACAAAGCCCCGTAGAAATGTTCTGCCGTGGCGAGTTCCTCTTTTCAGGCCGCGGCGCTGAGTTAAAGTGTCGTTTAAGCCAAACACTGGTAGTGTCTCCGTCACCTGTTTCCACTTTACTTCCCACTTGGCTGCCTGCTAGGAGGGAGGAGCACTTTGTCTTGTACTGATAGTGACCAGGGGTGTGTGTGTGTACTGATAGTGACCAGGTGTGTTTGTGTGTGTGTGTGTGTGTGTGTGTGTGTACTGATAGTGACCAGGTGTGTTTGTGTGTGTGTGTACTGATAGTGACCAGGGGTGTGTGTGTGTGTGTTCTGCCACTAAAGCTGATTTCACACATTTCTTGGAATTGAGATTATTATAGATAAAATTACAGATTTATGTTAGTTCATGCGCTTTTAAGTGTTTTCAGTGGGGGAATTGATTTTCTGTGAAGGGAGCTAGATTTTCTGTACTTCTGGGTAAAAGCAACTTTTTAATAATGGAAGAAATCATGACTGGCAGTGAGTCACCTCTTAAAGACTGAAATGATTAGGGGAAGAAGCCCCAACCCACGCTGCTGCGATCTGTGGGGGTGCTGTGCAGGCCTCTACTGAATGAGTTTAATTAATTAAGCTTTTCAGCTGGCCTGGGGCCACTCAGTTCTGCTCCTGTCTGCAGCCCTGGCGTGCCCGGATCCCTTGGCCTCACACAATACAGTGTTGCTTTTTAAGGGACTGGCTTCAGTCACCACAAGGAACCTCCTTCCAGGAATTCGCCTAGCAAGATCAGATGGGGAGAAATCACTTTCCTCCTGCTAGGTCTCTGGCTTGCCCTCTGGATCCAGGCACTACGGGCTTCCCCTGGTGGGGCGGTGGGGGGGGGCGGTGTTTGGTGGGGCCGGGGCAGAGCTGGGTGAGGCCTGGCCTCTACGTTGACCTCCCTTTGGCCCACAAGCAGCAGGTCCCTCACGGTTGCGCTGCCAGGCGAAGCGCACACAGATCTCAGAGCTTGTCCCCCACTGGCCTGGAAGCCTTTGCGTCTGGCAAAGCTTCCTCGGGTGCGGAGACCGGTCCTGTCCTTCCTGTCCTGGGTTGTCCTGGCCTCCTCTTCCTTTCTAGTCTTTGGGAGTTTCTAATTCACCCTCCTCAGTCCTGAGCAGCCCTCACTGCTGGAGGATGAGTGTGCCGTTTATTTTCCCACTGGTGTTGGGACTCGTCCTGGCTGTGGCTTAGAAAGGAGGATCCACGTTCCTTTAAAAACTCTGGCTAGTGGTCATTCTTCCTGAGGAGATTCTCACCACTCAGGCTTTTTATATAAACGTTAAAAAAGCCCAGACCTATAAGAAGAGACAAATGAATGCCTCAGAATATACTCTGCATACTGAGCACACGTTCTCTTGAGTATAATCGGAGTGCCGGGGCCCCCTTTGTCTACACGTGCCATCTGTATGACTGTGTCTGCTTTAAGAGGCGATTTTGGATGCAGTTGCTTTTCTAAGAGAGTTATGGTTCGGTTTATGAAAAAGAGTTCCCTTAAATCCCAAGCTGTAGCTTATTTAAGACACGACTGGATCTGCCAGGGTTAATCCACGTGAAGCTTCTCTGTCCTGGCACGAGCTCCAAGTGCAGCTCTTCCTGTGCGTGTGTAGGGAGGGGGTGCCTGGCACCCAGGGCTTCAGTCACTGTCACTCCCTAATCTCTCTCCTCTTGCTGTCTGCGTGTTCTTGCCAGTGCTCTGTGAAGAACTGCCGCACAGCCTTCCACGTGACCTGTGCTTTCGACCGGGGCCTGGAGATGAAGACCATCTTGGCTGAGAACGACGAAGTCAAGTTCAAGTCCTACTGCCCGAAGCACAGCTCACATCGCAAGCCCGAGGAGAGCCTCAGTGAGGGGGCCGCTCAGGAGAATGGGGCCCCTGAGTGCTCCCCCCGGGATCCGCTGGAGCCCTTTGGCAGCCTTGAGCAGAATCAAGAGGAGGCCCACCGGGTGAGTGTCCGGAAGCAAAAGCTGCAGCAGCTGGAGGATGAGTTCTACACCTTCGTCAACCTGCTGGATGTTGCCAGGGCCCTGCGGCTGCCTGAGGAGGTCGTGGATTTCCTGTACCAGTACTGGAAGTTGAAGAGGAAGGTCAACTTCAACAAGCCCCTGATCACCCCAAAGAAGGACGAAGAGGACAATCTCGCGAAGCGGGAGCAGGATGTCTTGTTTAGGAGGCTGCAGCTGTTCACGCACCTGCGGCAGGACCTGGAGAGGGTAATGATTGACACTGACACCTTGTAGTGACTTAGAGAAGAAGATTGCAAAGAGGCGACCGCTTGCCCAGAGCAAGGAGTGGTAGCCAGTGCATTTACTCTCAGACCCTTGTACATACTTCAGCATGAGGTTGTGTTGGTTAAATCTATTTATGGGCTGGTAAACTCGCTGTACACACACACAAGATGGCCACAGAGTGGGGAGCTTCTCTGATTTAATTTTAAACACTTTCTCGTTAGTTCTTACTGTTCTTCTGGAAGATCAAATGGGGTGTGTCTTCCCCTCCCCCTCCCCCCTTCATTCTAGAGCTAGAGGGAACTGAGCCCCCCAGGAAGATGCCCAAGGGGTGGGCTCAGAATTGTTTACAAACTGAGTTAGAAAACCAGAGTGGATTTAATTAACGGTGAGGGGGTGGGGCGGGCAGAGGTAGGGCAGCCTCTTGTTGAACTTGGGGAAACACTTTCTCGGTGCTGGTCATGGGCTCATTAAGGAGAGGGAAGCACTGCCTCTCTGACGCAGCTCTGCCTCTTGTCTAACTGACGGGGGCCTTCCCGGTCCAGTCGCTGAGCAGAGCAGGCTGTGGGTGCTGATGTGTGTGCATGAACTGCCATACACATGCATATCTGTTCCCCAGGGTACTCCGGCAGTGAGGTGCTAAGTCATCACTCAGGCTGTGTATATGTTGTGTGTGCATGTGTGTCTGTATCCGTGTGTGTCTGTGTGCTGCGTCTAGAGTGGGCGTGGGGCGGGACTCCTGGTGTACAGGGGCCTCCGATCTGACCCGGGGAGCCCCCGGTCCCGCGCAGCGCGCTTCAAACGCCCTCACCACTGGATTGGCCCGCGTGGTGGCTCCTGGCTTCCTGGAGCCTCGGCTGGTGGCACCTTCCTGCAGCTGTTGGCTGGCTGGCGCCTCGCCCACTCTCCAGTACCTCTGGAGTCCCAGTCTGGACCTCCCTTCCGGCTACAGGCTACAGGCTACAGGCATAACTCTAGGAGCGGGCTGGCTTTTCCCCAAGGGCCGCCTCCTCCCTGCAGGTAGTCTCTGGTCGGCGACGTGTCTTAGAGCGCTTTCTCGCGTCAGCGCCCCTGACTGCCCCGACTGCCGACAGTGATTAAATTCATTAGTGCTCAGATGGAACTGAGGCTTCGGGCCCAAAGCAGCCCGTGCTGAAAGGCACCTAAGTGGCCTGAAACGGTTAATGCGTCTCCCCCAAGCGCCTGAATTATTAACGGGGGCGGTGGTTCACCTGCCTGGGAGAGAATCTGACTCAGAGGTGATTTGCAGCGAGAGTGTAGGCAAAGGATAGGGACGGGGGAGAAGCATGGAACCGAAAGACCGAGCTCTCCCAGAGACCTGCACTGCCCTGGTAGAGAAGGCGTAGCAGTGAGAGTGTTTGTAAGTGTTCCGTAGAAGAGACCCTTTTAGTACCTGACGGTGCGGGCTGCTTGTGACGCCCCTTCCAGGCACCAGGTTAAGATTCCGGATTCAGGCGGATTCAGGCGGATTCAGGCGGAGGCCAGGCGGGAAGAGGGTGTGTGAGGCTCTTGTGCTCCCGTGCCCCCCCTGGTGGTGAGTGTAAAGAAGACCTCACCTCTCAACCACATGTATGTGTGGCCTTTTGGTTATAGAGATGAGAAAGGGATTCAGAAGGGAGAAACTCGAATCCTGGTGAGAAGCCTTATCCCACCCTGACAACTGCTGTACTTGGGGTGCATGAGCTTTGGAATCAGATAGTCCTCAGGAGGGAGGACGACGAGTCTAATGTTTGGACTGTGTTTGTCTCGCAATCACCACAAAATAAAAGTGTAGAAAATGCTTGTGGTGTACTAACTCTTTTCTGTACTTAAGTTACTCAGATTAACACGCACTTATGATTAAATTCTAAACTTTTTTTTTTTTTGGAGTCATCACTGTTGCGTTTTAAGTAGAATGATGCCAATGATGTATGAGAAACAGGGAATAAATCAGGATTTTTGTGTGTGTGGTATTACTTATATTTACTTTATTAAAAAGTCTAAGAGATTTGAGGGCATTTAGCGTCAGTTTAAAACGGGCTTATTAAAATGAAAAATGTGCTTTCCAGAATGTTCCATGAGGCCTGCAATGGTGGAGGCTTTAAAAATTGGAAATCTTGGCCGCCATGCCCCAGAGTGCACAGTTATTTGTAACTATAAACAAGAAGTGTATTAAGCCAAAGACTCATCAGGGCAGGGGTGACAATAAGAATAAATCATAAGTCTGTTTTTCAAGTAACTTAAAGTCCAGCCCAGTTCACACAACAGCATTTCATAGCAGGTTAATATGGGGGACTGTGATCAAGGCATGTGGTCACTTCAGAACTGACAAGTGAGTAGCCTTCATTAGAGAGGCAGACACCTCTTTGAATGATAACGGTAGTTGCTCTTTCCCGCAGATATACACCGTGGGGCATTTTGCACATCTGGCTTCCAGTTCTGGATCAGAAAGTTAGATGACAGGAATGGACTCAGGAGGGTTTGGGAACCTGAAGACACGATTGCCGATATATGGCGGTGCCATGCCAAGTTCCCAGGGCTGCCACTTCACTCTGGTGGGATTCCTTTCCCCCAAACATTGTCTTCTAAAGGACGCAATAAACATGAGTTCAGCAAATGAGTACTTGCTCAGATAAAAAAAACATGCTACCTCTGCACTCCTGCCTGGGGCATCGAAAGGGGCCAGGTCGCGGGGGACCATTTTACTCAACATTTGGTGGAATGGTCACCTCTTGACAGTCTGACAGAGGCTACAGTTGTCCCTGAACAAGAGGCATGCTAAGCTTTAGTGTTGCTAAGCAAGCAATGTTTGGGATTCAGGAAAACTTGAGATCATTATTGAGTTCCTGAGGGCAGTGGTTCTCGGCATGTGGTCCTCAACCAGCAGCAACATGACCTGCAGATTTTTGGATCCCACCTCTGACTCCAGAAACGGTGGGGTTGGAGGCCAGCATTCTGTGTTTTAGGGCCTCTCCTTGTTTGTTTGGGAACCACTGCTTTTGGGGAAAGCCTGACTCTTGGGTTTAACATGGTATGAGGGTGCAGCAAGAGCTGGTGGTTTTGCATACTACCTCGCTGGCAATTGGGAGAAGATGAAGCGGGGGGCGGGGGCGGGGAGGCTAGGTCTAGCAGTCTAGCAGTGTACAGGAAGGGCCAAGCAGGGTGTGTGTTGAGGACAGAGCCTCAGGTCAGCTCTACATACAGGGGCTGCTTATGGAAGTTGCCCTTTAGGGTGTTCTGTGCATTAGAGAGGTAAGGTTTAGGGCACTCACTATACTAATGTGGTCAGCCGGCCTGGTTTATTCAGGGACTGATTTGCTCCAATTGAAAACCCTGACCTTTGCTTCTTGGGGTCACAGTTAGATGTCTCTTATCAGAAATCATGGGGAATGGATCTCTCCTGGGGGAAGTGGTTGAAGACACCAAAATTAAATTTGAGTAATATACAACGTTCAGGTTCTCTGGCTCTGCTCTTTCCATTGACAATTTTAAGTAACAAAGATGTATCTCTTTTGTACATCTGACTTGAATAGGAGAGTAACCTTGTCCATTCCTAGGATGTCAGAGAGTTTGTTTCCATTTCCTATTTCCACAAGTTGGATTCCCTGTCTTAATGTAAAAACCGTTCTGTATGTTTTCCAGTTGTTTTGAGCCTGTGATAAGGATCTAGGTTTGGCCCCTTCCTCTTTTTGACCTTCTACTCTTAATCTCCCCTGGGTGGAACAATATTTATCAAAGAGAGTCGCCTATTAGCTACCTCCATCCCCAAACTGGTCAGAATTCTTATAAAGGACACCTACTTCCTGGCCTGAGGGTGTGTGGCTGTCAGAGAAAGAATGTGCTTTAACCAGGGTGAATGACACTGAAATAAGATTTACTTTGAGACAGGAAGAGTGATTTTATTCTCAGTTCTTTAAGATAATTTTTATTTTTATCAAGAAGTGTTAGGAAGATCCTAAACAAATAGTGAAGCGGTTCGGATCAAGAGAAGCCTGACTTGGTGGTCCTGCTTTAGGCCAGGAAATTACACCACTTACAGCGTGAACAATGCAAATGTGAAAGCCAGCTGACCCGTTCCTCAATGCCTCGTGTCCTCTTGAAAAGGAGGCTGCCTTGAACACAACTGGGGAAGAACAGCTGGAATTGTTAGGGTTCTTTAGGGGTGGTGTATCTGTACATAAGCCAAAATGCAGGGCCGCGTGTGTCGCTTGTTGCCACTCTCGCTGCCAAAATGTTAGTGACCTTCGGGGAAGGTGGCAGGAGAAGGGATTGCCCAGGCGTTGGAGAGTGCAGTCCCGCCTTTGGTGTAGGAGCTGATGGGGATACGCAGTCACTGTTTTCAGTCTTGCCACTGAGCTTACTGGGGTGGCCTTGTCCACATCTTCCTGAAGAAAGGTTTAATTGTGTTATCTGGTGTGTCGCATTTGATGTTTGTGTTTTCAGGCCCATGCAATCTAATCAGGTTTTACCAGTAGGTTTTAGGACTGGGAGATTTAAGGGGGTTTATTGATTAAGTCATTAAAATTGTGATTCTGTATTGACTGATCACAGGTGGCTTTGAAAATGGGGAACAAATTTAAGTGTTGATTAGTTACTACTGGTTAATGAGCATCTGTATGCAGTTCCCCAGTGGTTGCACATCAGATGCAAAGTGGAGCTCCTAGTGCTGGGGTCTTCTCAGTTACTGACCAATGAATCGGGAAGAGGGCAGTATCAATTTTTCAGGTGGTGATACAGAAAGCTGGCCTTGAGAGGCTGACCTAGCAAGTCAATGGCAAAGCAAGAAGGATGTTCCCTAGGTGTTCACGCGCTGTAGGAACACATTAGCGACCTGTAAGTTCCAGGGTAATTCAGAGAGTTCAGTGTCAACAAAAGAAGTTTACTTGGATTTCTGGTGAGCCCTGTGTGGGGACACTGTGAGGGGCTTCTCCCTCTGATGGCCCTTGACCCTAATGCTTATCTAGTTCCATCTTCAGAAGATGCTTGATGAAGTGCAGCAGAGGTGGCTTCTGAACTGCTCTGAAGCCTCTGACGATAGAATTCCTGGGAAGAGGATACTGAGGGGTGATAAGCAGAGTCCTTTGGCAAGAGCTGGCATGTTTGGACTTGGACACCGATGGGCGTCTGTCTGTCTCTTCGCCAGGAGGAGCCTATGGCCAGGTGTGGTGCAGGAGCAGGACCTCCTCTGACAGCCTCTATTGCGCTGCTACCCACCTTGAGGGGTATACACAGAATACTTGTCAGCACCCCAAAGGGAGGCTTAGCGATTAGCTAAAATGTTTAAAGTACATTTGGATATCAAAAGTCACTCAAGGACCTAGTAGGACAAATTTTTCTCAGGTAAAGAGAAAACAAACAAAAAAAACACACCAAAGTCCTGTTATAATGTATTGCTTACTTAGAATCTTTATTCTCTACGTTCTAGGTTCGGAACCTCACTTACATGGTGACCCGCAGGGAAAAGATTAAACGATCTGTGTGCAAAGTCCAGGAACAGATATTCAATCTTTACACTAAGCTTTTGGAGCAAGAAAGAGTTTCAGGTATGCATTAAGCCCCGGTAGGTCAAACAATAGGACAGGGGTTTGTAAGCCCTCTGTTAAGGGAAAAAAATGCTAGTTTCTTTAATTTTCTTTCACACTGTAGAAGAATCAAAGAAGCAAAGGCTTTTGTTATTGAAGAAAATCTTTAGGCATTCGAGGCACCATGGTCTAGAGGAGAGGGCTATGAACTGGGCCTCATGTATGGGTCAAATCCTATATTGTCTACTTAAAGGCTCAACACAAGTCTTAAGTTTTCCAAGTCTCCCCCGTTTCCTCACATGTAACGTGAGGATGAGATCTCCAGCTATCTCCTGGGAACTACTGTGAGACTCGAAAGAGTAACTTACATATTGCAAAGCACTTGATAAATGTAAAGTATCATGGGGATACCTAAAAAGATTTATAATTATCTAGCCTTTGGATCTACCTGTAACATATGGTAAATATATCTTAAGACTGTGTACTTAAGGCACATATCCGTGTTTAGATAACATTCACAGTGGATTATTTTGGTGTAGTTGGAATTTTGAATACTTTTGAGATTCAGCACAACATATTTATTTAGTGCTGTCTATGTTGCATTGCTCTGGCAAAGAGAAAAAGAAAACTAAGACATGGACTCCCCCCCCCCACCCCCACTCTGGAGAACACTTCAGTGACTTTGAGATCAAGTGCATAGGAGGGCAAGTTGTTTAACCTCTCCGGGACTCTGTTGGTCTGTAAGAGGTTTGGTCCAGAATCCTGCCCTCTGAAGTGCTTTTCAGCACTAACGTTCTGTGATCAGAAGCCCCAGAAAGCAGGCGTTATAAGGATTTCAGAGGAGGAGGAGTCTGTTGAGTGCGGATCAGGCAGAACCATGACCCACAAGCAGGCAGGTCTTAGGGGACCTCGTGTCTGCTGCCCTTTGAAGTTACAGCAGCAGTGTCTGCACTGCTTGCCTTTTGTACAGAGTCCACCGGCTTGCTCTTTCCTTCTGCTTTTGTGGCTTTTCGTCTCTGTAGATTAGGAAACACAGATACAACAAAGAAGTTGTTATAACCTATTATGTTGAAATCCACATTCTGGGTTTACCTAAAACTAACTGGATATGTGTGACTAGAGGCAAACTGGTCAGCCGAACAAAAAGAAAAAAAGCTTGGGGAGTTTTAAATGATATTCTTGAAGTGTGTTACATTGTTTTGATAGCATTAACGTATTAATAATATTATCCTAGGTAATTTCCTTACCAAGAGTAAATATTTCCCAGATATATCAAGTGTATATCGTCAGCTAGACTTTAGAGTTTAGTTGTCAAACTTTTAAAATAAATTTTCCTGAGTTGGGGTATCACAAGTACAAGCAGTTTGACTCGGATTCTTTAAGGTGAACTTCTGTTTCTCCATTATTCCTACTTGAATGCAAATAAAATAGGGGACCTGTTTTCTGCCTTGCCCGTGTGTAAACAGCAGCCCCCTGCCCCAAGGCTAGCTGGTGCATATCACCCAGCCTCCAGCTGCAGAGGCCGAGCTGCTGTTGCCCAGGATCATTAGTGCAGGTTGTGTCTGTGGAGCTTTGCCAGTGGAGGGCTTTCTGTGACTCTTGTCCTTACATAATGAGTGATTACCTAAGAAAATAAGCTGTAAAGAACGTTTTCATCTGATTTCACTTGAGTCGTTTTTCATGGTTATTGCAGGCAGTTTTTTTCTTCCCCCTTGTATTTCATGGCTGAGGTTTTTTGGTAAGTGGTTGAGCTTCTTAACAAGGTTAGGAAGTGTTTTGTGTAACAGCTGTAATGCAGATCTATGTTCAGAAGTCCTACTGCTGTTCCAGAGCAGGAAAAGGGGTCCTCCCCGCCCTCTGAGGAATGACCCACACTAGGTATGATGGGTTGGAAGCAACGGTAGTCTTCCTGTGCACTGCCCCCGGGAATGAAGTGGAAACCCCTTAGGATGCCTTTTCTCTTCTTCCAGTTTCAGACTTTCAGTTGTGTCACTCGTGCCTCACACTGATCTACCTTGTAAGAGAGATGATTCCGAGTGAGGCAGAGATGGCCCTGACTTACACGTGTCACGAGGGTCCATGCTTTAACCTGTCCCGTGGTTCCGATAATGGGCAGGGCCCTTCTGCTGGATGAGTGTCCTCAGTGGAGACAATACTTAGGAGAGTCAGAGGCTCTTCAGAGACATGGATCCCAAGTCAAGAGAGAAATCAGAGCTCGGAAAATTGTCAGCCCCTCTTACCTTTCTATTTTCCCACAGTAGGTGACTGAATAAAAGAAATAATACGTGTGGTGTGACGGTTGACCCTGAGTTTGATTATTGAGAAAGCAGGCATTTCTAAACCAGCAGATTGTAAAACACCCTCCCCTACGGTCATGGTAATTTTATGTTTAGAGTTGCTAGCTCTGTTCTGTTCACGTGCAGTGTCCGTTTCCGCTCAGCAGTTAAGCTCTCACACGGGCTCCTGCCTGTTACTCTGGGGTGGGACCTTGTTTTCCTGGTGGTTCATACCTCAGAAAACATGAAAACTGCTCTTTGTAGAAGCTCTGGAGGCTCTTGCAGGAACGTGGTCCTTCTGATGAACTCTAGTATGTTATGAATTCACCCTGTATTTTTCAAACTGAGGGTTACAATTTATTACCGGGTTGTGAGATGAATTTAGCAGGTCATCACTAGCATTAAAACAAGTGAAACAGAACAGAAACTGTCAGAGTGCCTATCAGGCGATGACGGCTAATACGATTGCAGGAAAAGTGAGCTTTTACTGGGTTACATTGTGAAACTTAGTTCTTACTGTGACTCGCCTCAGAAATGTTTGAAAAACACCAATTTAACTTATCCTTGTGTTGGATGGCAATTCAGTTTAATTCCACAAATGGGTTTTACATATGAGAGTAAACAGATGTACTCTGTGTCAAGAATGATTTCAAACACCTTCCTTTATTTTACAATTGACGTGTATTTATCCTCATCATAGCCATGTAGCCCTGTGAGGGTGTAAATGATTTGGAGAAAGAACCTTAAAAGCCCCAGTCCCCGCCCCGTGGTTGTGGTACTCCCCACCCCAGCACCCCCGCCCCCCCGCCCCGTCTGTAGGCGTGGCAGGTGGCAGCTCTTGGCAGGCGCTGCTCTGAGACCGGGTGGAAGCACTGCTTGCTTCACCGCAGACGGATTCCGCAGTGAATCCCATTTGAAAATCGGATCAGTTATTTTGTTTGACGGAAAATGTATTCCTTGAAAAGACATTGTTTCATGAAAAAGTACATGAACTTACGCTGTTTTAGAAAATAGAGCATATTGAGTATTCAGATTCTCACGGCAGGTAATACCTTTACTATAAAAACCGAACTTTTACAAAGTGGGTGGCTGTATGTTTTATCGTTGGGTGGGAAGTCTGCATTAGTAGGCCCTGCTAAGGGTCTGGAATTTTATTGTTCTGGATTTGCCTCTGCTGTAATTTTCCTTTATGTGTGGTTTTGTGTTCGTAGGTGCGCCGCCTTCTTCTTCCTCCTCCTCCTCACTGGAAAACATGCTTCTGTTTAACAGCCCTTCTGTGGGCCCCGATGCCCCCAAGATAGAGGACTTGAAGTGGCATTCTGCATTCTTCAGGAAGCAAATGGGTACTTCCTTGGTTCACTCGATGAAAAAGCCCCATAAGCGAGATCCATTGCAGAACAGTGCTGGGAGTGAAGGCAAAACCCTGCTAAAGCAGCCAGACCTGTGCAGTAGAAGGGAGGGGATGGTGGTCCCAGAGAGCTTTTTGAGTTTTGAAAAGACCTTTGCAGAAGCACGTCTCATATCAGCACAACAGAAAAATGGTGTGGTGATGCCAGACCACGGGAACAGAAGAGACCATCGTTTTCATTGTGATCTTGGTAAGGGAGACTTGAAGGACAGACCTTTCAAACAGAGTCACAAGCCTCTCAGGTCCACAGACGTGTCCCAGAGGCATGTGGACAACACAAGAGCTGCCACCTCCCCTGGAGTGGGGCAGTCAGCACCTGGCACGAGGAAAGAGACGGTGCCCAAGTGCAACGGCTCCCTAATCAAAGTAAACTATAACCAGACTGCAGTCAAAGTGCCTACAACACCTGCTAGCCCAGTGAAAAACTGGGGAGGATTCCGCATTCCAAAGAAGGGGGAACGGCAGCAGCAGGGAGAGGCCCACGAGGGGGCCTGCCACCAGCACTCAGACTACCCCTATTTGGGCTTAGGCCGAGTTCCAGCCAAGGAAAGGGCAAAAAGCAAATTGAAATCTGACAATGAGAATGACGGGTACGTCCCTGATGTAGAAATGAGTGACTCAGAGAGTGAGGCATCAGAAAAGAAATGTATACATGCCAGCAGCACTATCAACAGGAGGACAGACATTATCAGGAGAAGCATTTTGGCCTCTTGATGAAGCAGAGATGGCTTGGGAGCACCACGGGCTTGTCATCGGGTAGGCGAGAGTTCGGACACGGGGGATGAGCAGAAACCCGTCACTCCTGAGCTGCACAAACACATTTACTTGCAATTCAGATTGAATTTTTTTTTGAGTCATTTAGAAATCATTGTTGTGAGAAGTGTGTTATTTGCAACTTGTTGAGGAAACACAAGAGTTAGACTGTAACCGTAAGACACTGCTAAGACTAGAGGCTGAATTAAACACTAAAATAACAATGGATGAAATGTTTCTAAAGAGGGAAGGCTTTTTTAAATAAGCCTCATGAGTTTTTATTGCCCTCTGTATTCTTCCCAAAGCACAAACTCTTGGTTACCTGAATATACAGAATCAGATATGGTTCTTGAGAAATGCTCACGTACCATTTAATAGCCCATAAAACTTATTTTCTAGGACTGTGGTGGATCTTGAAGTCATATTTATACTTTGGCCCACAAGGCTGTTTTTGTTGCATTATAGTATACGAGCAGTAGCTCTGAAGCTTCAGTAACTCTAGGGAATTCATGTGTAAATATAGCAGATGAGGGAAGAGAAAATTTAAAAGTCATTACTGGAAGATCTGAAGGGACAGGGTAGAGCTGCTGGAGTTTGGAGATTTAGGGTAAATGTAAGCAAGGTCCTGCTGCCGGAAGCCCTTGCATGTGTTGTGGATATAGGGCTGGTGGAGAGCGAAGCCATTACAAAGTTCCATCTATGAGAAAGGGCAGTTGAGGTCCCGTCTTTACCAGTCCTCTTGACCTTTCTCTTCCCTAACCACTGCTTTTTGGGCCAGCTTGGGATTTCGCTGGCCATTGGCAAAAACTGGCCATCTGGCTTCCAACAATACAATGGCTATTCAAGTTCAAGTGATGAACTTCCAGACTCTGGTGACTCATATTTCCCAGAGCCGACCACTAGTGCATATGTTGGGGTATCCGGCCTTCCAACATGAACAGATTCCTTAAAAAAAATAAATAAATAAAAGGAAAAAAAAAAAGCAAAATAGGTTATATTTAAAAAAAAATAGAAAGGCAATAAGTTGCGATAACCTCTTACCATTGATTGACCAAGGTTACACAGGAAAGAGATCTAAGTGTAATAGGTTTTCTGGAGTCAGAGTTCTAAGCTCTAGTTCGTAACTTGGACTTTCTAATTGCAAACGGCAATAACTAGTAAGTTATCAGCAATAATAAATTTAGCATTAAATTTGAGTACAATGTTCTGTTTTTGCACTCGCTGCAGTGCATTATGTATTAAGACAGTGGATAGTGTTAAGGTCCTGTTAATTTTTTTTGGAATTCAATGTAGTTGTGAATCAAACTTACTTAAGGAAAGTTTAAGTAGCAATGAGATTTAGAATTATGGGCACTTGGAACAAGCCCAACTTCCCCTAAATTATCCTTTAGTTTGTTAATATCAGTATTCAGATTCCTGATTCATTTATACATTTGTTTCCATGTGGCAGGGACATTCTGATACTTAATGAGTAATGCTTTGAGTTCTGTAGTTACCTTTCAAGTCTTCCGGACGATTGTCAACAAGGAAAAAGGCTTATTGAATTCCATCTTGCTATGCAAGTTTTATCAGATGATCAAATAGTAGATCTGATACATCCCCATTGTATGTATGACATTTTCAAACCAAGTCTTAACTTTTCGAATACATTTTAGTAGCTAATTCAGGGGAGGGGAAAGAATGACCCAGGTTTTTAGATTGACTATTTTTGAGCTATGGGGCTCATTTTTTCAAAGACTGTTGTCCAGATAAACTGTTGCTACAGACACTAGAAGTTTCTTATGAATCCAAGTTGTACATTAACTCGGCATAATTTAAAAATCTTTTTTTTTTTTGCATATGAGCAAAAAACCTTTTGCTGGATACAGAAGAAGGTGGACTCGATTTACAGTTATCTTTTGACTACGGCAACAGCTCTGGGTGAGAGTAGAATATATAGAGGGATAATTTGTCAAGCCATAGAAAGAAAATCTAAATTAATTCTAGTAAGTGTATGACCTCTCACCATTATAAGAGGTACCAGATTCATTTGCACTATTAGGAATGCTAGTTTTGTGCAAAAATAATGCCTTACCTGTTTTTTCCCCACATTTAGGTTGAAAAGCTTTCAAACGTTCCAAGTTATGCTGAACCAAAAACAAAACAAAACAAAAAATAAAAAAAAACCCACACAAGAACAAAACACCCAAAAACAAAAAGCCCACACTTTTAATTCCTGCTTTGAAATGCAAATGGTACAGAGCTCAGATTCTCTGGCAGTGTAATGATAGCTCTGTGAGGGGTGAGTTTCATGTCCTGCTGGGAACTCTGTATGAGGCCGCATGAGCGGCAACCAGCCAGCCGAACCTGCCCACTTGCACTCTGAGTACGGAACCATTTGCTCTTCTTTTCTCCTTCTCCTTTTTTTTTTTTTTTTTTTTTTGTTTTTTAAAGCTTTATCTATCTTTCCTTGTGCATCCTGACCAAGAAATATCTTTGATTATGATCAATGTATTATGTCAAAATGTAGGCTAGTTAAACTTTTGTAAAGTTGCCTGGAATGTCATTTGTTAGGTTATAAACACAAAATCTAAATGAAGGGTTATATGTGTTGTGTACAAATCTTAATTATTTTGAAATGGACAAACTTGTCATTACATTTGTAACCTTGTACAGAGGATTTTTCACTATGTGCCTAGCTTGGTGTCCATTCAGCTAAAGTTGAAAAAAAAGGTGCATGAAGAGTTAAAAATCAGAATTAAACAAAGTATATGTAGAGATGACTATTTTATATTACATGGCCCAATCCTGTATTTATTTCTACCCTCTTTTTGAAAGTATTTATAAAACTAGTTGAGGACAGCTGTATTTTTTTGTTGAACTATTTAGTAGAATTTGTGCCTTTTTGTCTGTATGTGAATAAATGCTGTACATTTTGCAGTACATTTTAGAGTGTCTTGAAATCTGGTTTTGCTAAATATTTAGATGTATATGACTTAGCTGCATATGTATGTGATGTCTCACATGATGGTACATGTCGACAGTCTCACAGCTTAGATCAGGAATGCGAACTGCAGGGAACATGACAAGACTGTGGAAGAGCACAGATTCACTAGGCTGCTTTCTGGCTCAGCTTTGATGGTGAGACACTGACATATGATAATGGTTTGATTTTAGTGTTCCCCACCTGGACTTCTTTCCAGAATACAGTTTTAGATCTGAAAACAACCAGTTGAAGCAACTTACACATGAGGGTTGCAGACAACTGGGTTTAAAGGCTGAAGTACAGTTCACCAGCCGTGTGACCTTTGCCAAGTCACCTAACCTTTATAAGCCTCAATTTTCCCTTCTGTGAAAAGACAGTGACATCCTACTATCTTCCTGGGGTTGCTGTGATATTTAAAGCAAGCTCATAGAACATCTCATATAAAGCACGTAGTAGGCATTTGCTAAATGTTTGTTTGGGTATTATTTTTATGATTAGGAACAAGACACTGACTTTTTCAACATAATGTTGACTGATAAGCCTTCTGAGGCAAAAAAATGTTATTTCTGAATGACAGGGAGACTGTGTTTATAAGGCTCTTAAAAAATAATTTTCAGGGCTTCCCTGATGGCGCAGTGGTTGAGCGTCTGCCTGCCGATGCAGGGGACGTGGGTTCGTGCCCCGGTCCGGGAGGATCCCGCATGCCGCAGGGCGGCTGGGCCCGTGGGCCGTGGCCGCTGAGCCTGCGCGTCCGGAGCCTGTGCTCCGCGGCGGGGGAGGTCACAGCAGTGAGAGGCCCACGTACTGCAAAAAAAAAAAAAAAAAAAAAAAAAATTCAAAGGGCAGTTTCATTAAATGCATTCTTTTGATCACAGAATTCTGGAACATTAGGGCAAAGAAGAGGTATCTCTGTTCTACAAAGAAGACATGTCCAAGATCATAGCATTAGGCATTGGCGGGACTGGGCCAAGGCCCTAGTTCTGATTTCTAGTATGGTGTTCTCCCTGCCTGAAACAGGCTTTACTCAACCCCTACATGCAGGCATTAGCATATAATGAAATGCACCTTTGTGTTGGGAACAGCAAAAGCCGGGACGGTTACATATTCTCATATAGATTTCAATGTACAGGAGTCAAAACAGGGTAGCGGTACAGTCCCTAATTTACAATTTTTTGTAAAAATTTGGCCAGTTTTTTTAAACATGAATTGTTCATACATTTGGCTAAAAGCTTGTTTATTTCTCCTTGTTCCTCCTTAGTGACTATTCACTTCCACATAGCTTGCTCTGAGTGCAAGCTAACTGTGATTCTTCCTACAAGGTCTAAAGTTGAATAACCACGATAGTTCTCTAGGGAAATTAAGTCCCCAGGAGCCAGAGGAAGGGCCTATTGCTGGAAATTCTGCAACATGTGATGGGAAACGTGGCACCAGGGACTAGTGTATGTGTTTTTAGCCAGATCACTTAGAAAATGGTTTCTACCTTTGAAACATTCACCATCTGCAGCAAACTTCGCAATTAACTTCAAGGTTGAAATCTTCAATATGATTTCCCTTCAGTGCTCAGAACTGCCTTAGATGATGTGCTCCAGTCTGGGGCAGAATAGACCTTTGATTGAAAAAGAGGGTAACAGCAAATCTGTTATCTACTTCCTTGACTTTGACCATTCCCTATGCTGCTAAGTTTGATGTTGCTGCAATCCAGCTTTTCCTGAGTTCTGGTGGACTGCTTGTTGGGCATTTCCTCTTTGATGTATGCAGGTACGTGAGATTTTGGAACTCATCCTTTTCTGTATCCTGCCTTAAGAGAATGCCATCCAAGCCTGGAACCTGTTCTTATTTCTTCAACTCCTGTAGCCAAATGGTGATCTAGATCTATGTATTATATGTAATATCTCTTCAGCATCTTTTGCTTCTCTTAATCCCACTACCGCTTGCCATATAGTGTTCAAGCCTCATCACTTCTTGCCTGGATTATTGCAGCAGCCTCTTACCTGGTTTCCTTGATTCAAGTCTTGCTGAAATCAATCACTGCTCCCAGTTAGCTGCGGTCTTGCCAGCGCTATCTCCGTAGTGATAACTTCCACAATAAGAACTGGCTTTGTTATTCCACATGCTCGACAGAGAACCTCCAGGCTTCTGTACATGATTACAAAAGGCTTATCAAATGGCAAAAGCACTGCTTGGTATTTTATGCATATTAATTTGTTGAACCTCACAGCATGTGAGGAAGGCACTATTATCTATCTGCAGATGAGGAAACGGAGGCACAGAAATCGGGTAATTTGCTCAAGGTCAGTAGGTGGTAGAGCTGGGTGTCAATCCTAGCCAGGCTGCAACTAAGCCCCCTGGGCCCTACTGCGTCTCAGAATATAAAAAGAGTTCACATAAAGTAGTTCATGGGTCTTTGAGTATACGGAGGAGTATACATGTGAACTTTTAGTTCAATGAATTTCTGTAAAGTAAAGCTAATTACCTTGGTTTAAAATATTATGTTAATGTACTGCTTGAATGGCTATGAACGTAACCTAATGGATAAAGAGCAATATTGTTGGCTTGTAGTCAGTTAGTCCCTGCCTTCTTCTAGGGAGTATGGAATTAGTTAATTTAGTGTCCTATACATTTATGTAACACACACGCACACACGTATTTACAGATATAAAATATATGCCTATGATAAAAAATAGCACTGCTATCAAGAACTCAAAGAATAATTTTCTCTATATCCTGACACGTTACTTGGAAAGTTAAAGAGAATTATTTAAAATCACATTGTTTCTTGACGATGAATCTGCAGTTAGGACTAATGTCTTAAAACTTTGATGCTATGCAAAACCTTCAAATCAGTATTTTTGTGATATAAAGTATAATAAATCTGGTTAGCTTTTATAAATAAGTCGAGCAAATTAAATAGCAAAGATAAAAGAAAAAAATATATACCATCATTCCTAATGTATCACTAATGTATCCTGATATTCTCACTACTACTTGGCTTATATACGGCTGAGTTCTAAATAGTACATTTATAATTATGGGTTAATTATGGTTATTTTACCTATTAATCTGGCTGATGGCTTAATTTCCAGATTATCATCAGTGTGAGACCATTTCTTCATGAAGCAAATCTTTTTCTCTGGTGTTTCCTTCCTCCATGTAGCAGCCTCAAAGGTGCCTTCCTTCTTTTCTTGCTCATTTTGGCTCTGCTCCAGCTTTACAGTTTGAATCATTTGAGCTTCTCTTTTTCATGTCAAATGCTTGTGGTCATATCTTTGCCTCAAAGAGTCCCAAATACTCAAAGTAAGTAAATACCTTTCAAATACCTTGCTCTCAAATACCATGCTTATTTCGACACAGGAAAATCATATAGTATCAACCACTTTATAATTGCTAAACACAATTTAACATTATTTATTATTTTTTGGTATATATTTGGTAAACTTTTTTTTGGTGAAATTGTCACCACCTATTAAAGAAATCTGTCAGTATTTTTTTTTTGGATCTGTCTCCTAAAGCAAAGGAAATAAAACCAAAAATAAACAAATAGGACCTAATTAAACTTGAAAGCTTTTGCATAGCAAAGGAAACCATAAACAAAATGAAAAGACAACCTACTGAATGGGAGAAAATATTTGCAAATGATATGGCTGATAAGGGGTTAATATCCAAAATATATAAACAGTTCATATAACTCAACATCAAAAACAAAACCTGATTAAAAAATGCACAGAAGACCTGAATAGACATTTTTCCAAAGAGGAAATGCAGACGGCCAACAGCCACAGGAAAAGATATTCAACACTGCTAATCATCAGGGAAGTGCAAATCAAAACCACAATGATGTATCACCTCACACCTGTCAGAATGGCCATCATCAAAAAGAACACAAATAACAAACGTTGGCAAGGATGTGGTTGGTAGGAATGTAAATTCCCTACTGTGGAAGACAGTTTGGATGGTCCTTAAAAAACTAAAAATAGAGCTACCATATGATGCTGCAATTCCACTCCTGGGCATATAACTGGAAAAGATGAAAACTCTAATTCAAAAAGACACATACACCCTCAATGTTCATAGCAGCATTATTTACAACAGGCAGGACATGGAAGCAACCTAAGTGTCCATCAACAGATGAATGGATAAAGGATACACACACACACACACACACACACACACACATATATATACACACACACGTGTATGTATGTGTATATATACACACATATACACACAATGGAATACTATTCAGCCACGAAAAAAATTTTGCCATTTGCAACAACATGAATAGACTTGGAGTGTATTATGCCAAGTAAAATAAGTCAGACAGAGAAAGACAAATACTGTATGATATCAGTTATATATGGAATCTAAAAAATACAACACACTGGTGAATATAACAAAGAAGAAGACTTACCGATATAGAGAATAAACTAATGGCTACCAGTGGGGAGAGGGAAGGGAAGAGGGGCAATGTAGTGGTAGAAGATTAGGAGGTACAAACTATTACATATAAAATAGGCTGCAAGGATATATTGTACAACATGGGGAATATAGCCAATATTTTATAACTTATAACCTTTAAACATTGTGAATCACTATATGGTACACTTGTAACAATGCTGTACATCAACTGTACTTCAATTGAAAAAAAAGAAAGCTTTATAAGGCAATCAAAAAAAAAAAAAAGAAAAGAAATCTGGAAACCTTTAAAGGAGGTAACCCACTAATTTATATAACTTCCTTTGCTTAGATCTATATTTTTCACTAAAGTTACTTGACTTTTTAGGTTATGGCCAATTTCTTTTCAAGGTTTGAAAAAATACCCAAATCCCACTAGATATGAAGATGCTTTTCTTAGGAAGTTTTCTATGTAATGCATATAATTTGATAACCAAAAGGGCTTTTTGGGTTAGAGTCAGAGTCAGAAAAGGCAAAGAAAGACTCGGTCGCAGCTCCGACTCATTATAATAAGGCTGATGCATGAAAAAGTGAACGCAGAATTTTTCAAAACCTATTTTGTGTCTGTATTTTCTATCAAGAACACGAATCCTTGAACTGAAAAGGAAAGAATGGACACTAGTAAGAGTTACCTGAAGTCTAGGATGAAGCACTTGTTTGAGAGTACTGAGCTGTTTACAGTGAGTTTGAGCCTCGTGACGCAGAGGAATTAAACCCCGGGGCACCCATAATTCCAGTTTGGCTTTGAATGCAGTCACTTTATCTGCCAACTTGAACACAGTTGTTGTTCTCCCCTGAAGTGACAGATTGAGTTTGTTGAGCAGGTTGAATATGCCACACAAGTAAGCAAGTTTTGTGACACATTCTGTGCCACTGAAATGTGCTACCAGTGGTGACTCTTTTTCTAAAAGAAATCTTTGAAGTGGCTCTTGTAACTCAAAAGCTCTGGCCAGTGATCTACCTTTAGAAAGCCGTCTCACTTCCGTGTATAAGAGAAGACATGTGAACACTGGGATTTTTGACATGTTTCAAACATTAGCAGAGATTTTGAAAGAGACTAAGCCAGGGCCTTCTTTCTCCCAGCTGGTGCATGATCACCTATCTCAGCTTTCAAAAGACTTTGAGCACTACTTCCCAACCACAAAAGACCCCAAACTGGGAAGGAATGGATCTGCAACCCATCTGTGAATAAGCCAGGTGAATCGACTTTGTCCGTGCTAGAAGAGGATCAACTGCTTGAGATCGCAAATGACGGTGGCTTTAAAAGTATGTTTGAGACTTCAAATCTCCATACGTTGTGGATTAAAGTCAAGGCGGAATATCCTGAGATTGCCACAAAAGCACTGAAAAGCCTGCTTCCATTTCCAACATCCTATCTTTGTGAAGCAGGGTTTTCTGCAGTGACAGTGACCAAAACGAGATCACGGAGTAGATGGACATAAGCAACACACGTTGGTGTCACTGTCTTCCATCCCCCCAAGATGGGACCATTTAGTTGCAGGAAAACAAGCTCAGGGCTCTCACTGATTCTGCATTATGGTGAGTTGTATAATTATTTCATTATATATTACAATGTCATAATAATAGAAGTGCACAATAAATGTAAAAAACAAAACAAAAACAAACAAAAAAACCCCGGGGGCACTCAGAGAACCTGTAGAGGCGACTGCTCGGTCGCTGTCAGCAAATGGGAGAGATGTCAAAAGCACGAATTCCACAGACTCTAAGGATGCAGTGTTGGCAGAAGGAATCTGGTGTTGGAGAGAGCTGGTTTGAAAACCTGAAGCGCTACTTTCCATCTATGTGACCCTGGGCCAGGTGTTTAACTTTTATGACACCTTATATCTTTGGAAAAGGAATGACAACACCGACCTAGCAGCAACACCTACCTAGCAGGGTTGTTGGATTATACAAGATAATAAATGCAAAATGCTAGCACAATGCTTGTATAAGGTAGGTGCTCAATAAATAGACGTTAATACAGATCAGCATGGTTATTGTAGATCCAGGGGAAGATTCTGTAATGGATCCAATGGATTCTTTTGGTTATTTGCAGAAACATGACTGTAGCTACTCTCATTCTCCCTTATCCCCTAGAACACAGTTCACATGAAAGGAAATCCTAGTCTCATATTTTTAATCTTCACAGATCTAAGTGCCAACAGATTTCCTCATACATCATATTATGATCTGATGGCTTTCTTATTCTTTGAAAACAGGATAAAAATCGTGACCGAGAGTTTCCATGATGTCATTCTAAAGGACTGAAAGGGTTTTAAATAAACGTAAAAGGAACAAGCAGTGATTACTAGGATGCTACATGGATTTACTAAGAAGAAACCCATCTAACCTCTTCTCAGACAGGATTACTAGATTAGGTCTGGGAAGTATGACAGTTGCAGCATAAATGAACTTTCCTAGGCAGAAGCCTAGGTCTTTCTTGATGTTTTTATGATAGTGTAGAAGCAGCAATATGGGCTAGATTAAAAACAGGTTGACTGACCTTGCCTCATGGGTCCTGATTATAACCTGTCATGGGAGGTGGTGGTCGGTATGCTCGAAGAGACGGACTGTACTCAGATCTGTCTAGTTCTCATTTTTTCAGTGATTTTCATGAAAATATGGGTGGCATGTTTATCAAAGCTGTAGACGGAATTCACTGTAAATAAAAAATTGTCATGGATGCAAGAAATATGGCAATAAAACAAAATTAGACACAGTTCCTATGTTTATAGGTAACAAACTGGATGACAGAATTAGGAGGTAAAATGACTTCAGCACGCTGTAATAATATAATGAAAAGTGATAAATGACCAGTCCAACTTCTGGGGCAAAGATCTGGCTTAGCAACAAAACCTTTAGAAAAAACTTAAGATTTCAGTCAACAATATGCTCAATATCTGTCCAACAGTGTGATTCAACTTCCAAAAAAGCTAACATGATTTTAAGCTGAATTAATGGAAGGCGTAGGCTCCAGACCAGTACTTCTCATTTTTTTGTCATCCTAAATACTAATGAGAAATTATATGAACATTTTCCTGCATCGCTAACTCAGTAACTGTCAAAGCAGGCTTCTGTAAGAGAATATGTCACTCTTCTTGGGGTGAGGGAAAGGGGAAGGGTATGTACTGTGAAGCCACAGTTCCCTGGAGATTCTAATAAGCTGTCCCCCCCTCTCCCCTCCTTGGGCAGGTATCACTTACCCTCTCCCCACCATTCCCAGTCATGATCCAGAACAAGGGAATTAATAGTTTATACCCTGAAAATAATGTTTGGCTCTGGGCATAAGACTGAGGCATCCCAAGCACACCTGGTGTAAAGTAAGGTGCTCGTAAATATCTATTGAAAGAGTGAAAGAAGATATATATGTTTTCAGAGACCAGTGACTGGCTGGCGCAAGGACTCAAAACCAAGTCCTCTGAGGAGATGGAGATGCTTACTAAGTACAGGGAGAGCATGATAATTATTTTTAAAAGGCTGAAGACCTGCCATGTGGAAGATGGTTTAGACTTACTCTGTTGTACAAGACAGAATGAAGGGAGGAGACACATTTCAGTTCAGTATCAGCAAGAACGTTCTAGTGGTCAAGGCCGTTGCAGAGTGGATTGGGCCACCTCAAGGGAGAGGGAGCTGCCTACCCTGCCCCAGTGAACTTTAACAGCTGTGCACAGTAACACTGGTAATTTGTTACTAAAAATAAAGGAGTGAGATATAAGAACATGTACTTAAAAAGGAAGAAACTAGAGCAGGTTCAAAGTTATCTCTATAATGTTTTTCTCCTTTGCTTACATTCCAAAATACTTTTTGAGTGGAAGAAATAAGTGTAGGGTTAGAGCTAGTGCATTGGGAGAGTCTACAGGCATGTGGGGCACGTATGAATTTTTATGGTGAACCCTTGGGCTACAAGGCCACTTAGAGTAGATTTTTTTCTTGGTGGTTGGGTGGGTGCCAGTGTTGTAAAAAATTACTTTAAAAATGCCTTTCCATCCTATGATTTTTGTTATCTAAGTATATACATATTTACTTAGTTCTTCCTTACGTAAATACTAAGAACATTAATATTGTCAAAAAAGCTACACATTTTTTAAGCTTTAACAGCTGGTAGTGAGGACTCCTCTGGCGGTCCAGTTAAGATTGCGTGCTTTGGGGCTTCCCTGGTGGCGCAGTGGTTGAGAATCTGCCTGTCACTGCAGGGGACACGGGTCCGAGCCCCGGTCCGGGAAGATCCCACATGCCCCGGAGCAACTAAGCCCGTGCGTCACTACTGAAGCCAGTGCACCTAGAGCCTGTGCTCCGTGACAAGAGAAGCCACTGCAATGAGAAGCCCGTGCACCGCAACAAAGAGTAGCCCCCGCTCGCCGCAACTAGAGAAAGCCCACGCACAGCAACAAAGACCCAATGCAGTCAAAAATAAATAAATACAATAAATAAATTAAAAAAAAAAAAAGATTCCGTGCTTCCACTGCAGGGGGCACAAGTTCGATCCCTGGTTGGGGAATTAGGATCCCCAATGTTGTGCAGCACAGCCAAAAAAAATTAAGGAAAAAAAAAAGTTGGTAGGGGACAGATTTCATAGGCAACACTGGGGTCTCACAGTGTCTCCTCTCTGTATACATATCTATATGTATACGTACATTTTAAAGTAAGCTAAAAAAATTAGTCATTATTTTTGATTAAGAGGTTTACAAAAAAAAGCTTATTACAGATTTATTTTGGAAAAATTGATAAAACACATTATGGTTAAAGAACAGAATTTAAAATAAAATGTTTAAAAGTGTATTTTCGCTCTTCCTTGGTTTGTCTGAGTTGGCTTGGCAGACTGTGCAGCTATGAAATATTCATATTTGCTGAATAAACGAATGACTGAATTGTTACTAATGTTCTCCCATAGTTCTCACACCAGAGGAGAAATTAGAAGATTGTTGGCTGCCCCAATTTGCATATTTATATACAAAGTGAAGAAGAGGTAATCATATCTCTTTTCTTCCTCAGGGAGACACGATATAGAAACACAAATAAATAAAATGAACTAGCTATGTTACCCCCAATTTCAGATTTATATCATTTCTTTTCTCCCTTTCCTATTCATTTCCCCTGTCTCTTAAAATAAAGCTCACAGAGTAAATGATACTTACTGTCTGTGTAAATGAAGTTAAGACTGACCAATATGAGGAATGTCAAAAACGCTACTACATTTTTACATTAGAAATCATTAGCTAACAAACTTTTCTGGAAGAAAAATAACCATACACGTTCAGTTCTGTTGCTAATAGCTTAAGTCTCTTCAAATTGAACAGAGGTCAGAAGGGCCTATTATCGGCATTTTAGCAGCTTATCCTTCTCTTGGAGAATATCTAAGTATTCAAGAAAGATAGCCAACTGGAGCGGGGAGGTTATTAGCATTAAAATGTCAAGAGTAGGTATCTTTGGCCAAAGTTTGGAGAAAGTGCTATGTTGAAAGATTTTACCTTAAAGAAATAAGTCTGGAAAGTTAGATTTTCTTTTTAAAACAGGATAATAATATTTATATTTCATTTGTCTACAATGTTAGTTTCTGAAGTGCTTTCTCTTACAGTCTCATTTTTTTGTCAGATATAATTCTAACATTTTCTCTAATTAAAAGTTTTAAAAAATAAACACTATTCTATAAACATAAACATGAACATAACTCATATTACATGGAAATCAGTCTGTGAATGACATGGGAAGGAATTTAGAGAATCAAATGAAAAATTCTTTAAGAAATGGAAATAAGCTAAGTGCCTATCTACGATTTAACTGTCATGTCTGTATTATTTGGTCTAATCGTTGTATTTGACACTAGCGACCATTTGCCCCCTCCTGCCTATAAGATCAGATTTCATCCGTCCTTTAGTTTTTGTCAACTTGGGTTCTCTTGGTTACCAGCCTCTCACTGCTCCTATTCAGTCTCCTCCAGTGACTCTTCTTCCTGAGCTCATTCAACCAACGAAGACATTTTCTAAGGGCCTGTCCTTAAAGACTCTTTTTCAGTTTTTGAACAAACAATTTTGAATACCTTCCATGTCCCAGGAACCATGTTGAGTGCTAAGAATACAACGATGAATGACAGTAAACATGAGTCCTACTCTCAAGGAGCTTGCAGTCTGCTGGGGAGGAGATGACATTACAGAAAAAAATTTCAGAAAGAGTTATTTACAAATTTTGGTAAGTGCTATACAGGGAAAAAAAAATAGCATATATTAAGAGCAGTACAACAAGGGGACCTAACCCAGTCTGGAGGCTAGGGAAGGCTCTCAGAGGCAGTGTTGTCTGAGTAGTGATCTGAAGAATGTGCAAATGGCCAAGTATGTGTGGAGACCCTAGGTGGGGAGGGAGGATAACGTAATGATGGAAGATAAAGAAGGCCATCATCAGGGATACAGCATGAGAAATTGAGGGGAAGAGGTAGTCAGTACATCACATAAGGCCCGGAGGCAAGACCCTACACTCCACAGCTTCAAATCCCAGCTCCATGCCAAAGATCTCATGACTATCCCAATTTGTTGGCACCAGTCCTAAACTTTTGACTGCTGGTTGGATATTTACACATGCATGTTTTTAAGTCACCTCAAACTCAACTCATTATCTTTTATCTGGACTACTGCAACGGTCTCCTAACTTGTTGTCCAGATGCAAACCCATCTACCCTAATCACCAGGAAGCAGGGTACACCACATTCAAACTAGGAGCAGAGAGTAACCAACTACATGGATCTATGAAAATCAATAGGACGGCAATAGTTCAATGCCCATGCAGTCTCAGAACTTAAGATTCCATTTGATTAATACTACTTTGAGTAATAGCAAAAACAAACAAAATAAACCCCCCAAAACCCCAAGCAAATGAAAACCTTCCCAAATTCTTAAATATCAATATTTGATAAATACTGAGAATCATGTAAGGTAAAAATGAATCACTACAATTATACATTAAAATACGTGACAGGGACTTCCCTGGTGGCGCAGTGGTTAAGAATCTGCCTGCCAATGCAGAGGACCATGGGTTCAATCCCTGGTCTGGGAAGATCCCACGTGCCACAAGCAACTAAGCCCGTGTGCCACAACTACTGAGCCCATGCACCGCAACTACTGAAGCCAGTGTGCCTAGAGCCCATGCTCCACAACAAGAGAAACCACTGCAACGAGAAGCCTGCACACGGCCATGAAGAGTAGCCCTCGCTAGCTGCAACTAGAGAAGGCCCGTGTGCAGCAACGAAGACCCAATGCAACCAAATAAATCAAAAGTAAATAAATTTATAATTAAAAAATAAATAAATAAAATAAAATACATGACAGCATCATTTTAGAAAGTGCATAATTTATTACATGTGAGTTTATAATAAAACGGATACTTGGGAACTTTAAAAATGAGTTACGAGTAACAGATGTAAAATTCTCAAATTCTGGAACCTGAAATATTAAAATTCTAGCAAGTTCTTAAAACTCTTTCTCATGATTAGCATAGTTTGAAAACTGTTACGCTCTTCCAAGGGAAAAAGGAGGAATTAAAAAACAGACACGTTGATGAAGGCAATGAGTTCTTTCCAGCTGGCTTTATCCTCTACTGAAGCTCAATATAGGATTACCTTTTCTTTACTTACAGGAAGCTGTTCTGTTTTCCAATAACCCTCAAAACAGAATGGAAAATGATTATGCAAAACGACACAAGCCTTAACCATTCTATGCAGGTTTTACCATTTTAATAAACTTCTAGTCCGACAGCTTTCCCAAGTCTAAAGTTCTGTGAGTGAACTATGAATATTTTTAAATATTTTCCAGATTCATCATGGAGGCTGCTTTTCTTCTCTGTACTGTAATCGCACTGAGCTGCAATTGAAATAAACAATCAGTAAGTAGCTACTTTTTCTGTGGAAAAATCTTAGACTAACACAAAGTATAATGCATCACAACTTACAATTATTGAAAATAATCTTATTGTAAGGGGTCTTGTTAGAGGTCGCTTTTTGTGTTCATTTCTCTTTTACTCTTGAGACTTTAAAATGCCTGTATTACTCTAGAGATATGCATGTCAAATATGGCATTCCATAGCTCAGTAATACACTGAGAATTCCAAAACATATTTTACAAACGAATGAAAAACATCTAGATAAAAGTTAATCAGGAAAGAGGCTAGAACACAAACTAAGTGTGAGCCAGCACAATGCAGGGCTGGTAATAAAAAGATGATGACAGATCACAGTATGTCCATTAAGAAAATAATCTTTAAATATTAAACTGGAATTGATAATACAGACACATGGTAAAAGATATCTAACAGTACAAAAGAGTATATACAGCATAAAGGAAGGCTTCACATCTCTGTCCTTCATTCCACATCCCTCTTTCCAGGCAAAACCACTATTTCCAGCTTCTAAGTATATTTCTTGAAATATTCTAAGTGAGAATACATGCACATATTTCCTCACCCTTTTTTATTTAAAAAATGATAAAGTACTATACACACTTTTCATATTTTTTTCCTGCTAAATGATCTACCTTAGAATAGTTCCACATTAAATCTACTTTATTCCTCTTAACAGCTGCAAAATTTCCTGTGTATGGATATTCCATAGTTTAACTGGTTTCCAATTGATGGGCATTTAGATAGTCTTTAATCTTTTAGAATTATAGGCAATGCTGCAATTAGTATTTTTACGTGCTTCCTTGCACAGACTTGCCCAGGTGCAAGTACACCACCTGCAGAATAAATTCTTAGAACTGCTAGGTCACAGGTTAGGTACGTTTACAACTGTTGAGAGATACTGCCAAGTTGGGTGCCAAAGAGGTTGTACCAATACACACTTATGTCAGTGATGTATGCATGTGCCAGAACAATGTATTACCAACCTTCATGACCTGACAGGGGAAAAATAATATGTGATTACAGTTTAAATCTCTATTTGCCTTTTGGGTGAGGATGAGTTGGGCATTTAAAAAAAATGTTTAAAAGCCATCTGTCTTTTATCATTTATACACTTTATTGTACTATAGCATTTTTTTTTGTTGATTAGCCACTCTATGTGTGTTTAGGATACGAGCCTTTTGTCATATGTGTTGCAAATATTTTTCTCTGTTTGTCACTGTCTTTACTTTTCTATGCAGAAATCTTAAATTTAAATAGTCACATTTATTAATTTCTTTTCATAGTTTCTAGGTTTTGTGTCCTGCAGAGAAGGGCTTCACCACACTGATTTTTTAAAATCCCATACCGTCAAAAGAACACAGTGTGGCATTCAATAGTTTAGAATGATACACTTGGAACATCTAACTGTTGTCCAGAGATGGATGAAAAAGATAGAGAAAAAGTTAATCAGAACAGCACATTTCGAGCGTGACTGAATGACTACACTGCAGGGCTTGTGCTGAACCAATGACATGATGCTTGGCTGCACTGGTAAGAATGACATGTGAGAGACAATAATAATCTTTTAATGCAGCGGTCTTTAACCTTTTTGGCACCAGGGGCTGGTTTTGTAGAAGACAGTTTTTCCACGGATGGGGGGAGGGGTGGGTGGTGGTTCAGGTGGTACTGCCAGCGATGGGGAGCGGTGGGGAGCGACGGGGAGCGGCAGGTGAAGCTTCACTCGCTCGCCTGCTGCTCACCTCCTGCTGTGTGGCCCGGTTCCAGGGGTTGAGGATCCCTGTTTTAACGCCTTTACTTCATTAAATATCAAGCCCTTCCCAGGATATTATTTTTAACAGCAGTTTCCAGTTTTTGGAAGAAAATGGGAAAATTAGAAAGGATCCAGAGAAGGTAAAGATAAAGATTAAAAAAGACTGAATATATGTCTTATTAAAAAGTTTATGACTTGGACACATTTAAAATAGAAAAACATATTAATTCCAGGGAATAAATTCCTTTTTGTGTATGGGGAAAATGCTGAATGATTACTTTCCATCTTCAAATGAGAACAGAATGGAAGGAAAAAAACTTAGGGAAAAATCTGTGAAGTGGTTACTGACAAAACATTAAAAAGAAGGCTCACAAGGAGAATGCTGTAATCTCTGCCATTAGGGAGTTTAAATAACAGGAGAAACATCTTTGTTGGACTGCTTAGGTTTAATTCTGTCAGGAAGAAGACAACTAAAAGTCAACTGGATTATATCGTTAAGGTTCTGTAACTGTACCCTTGTGTAGGTAGTTGATTTTAAGTAGGCATTTTCTTTACCACAGTCCTTGAAAAAGGTAAACTTGAAGCTTTAAAGACTGTGATATAGAAATTTAATTTCTATATATAAGTATCTTATTTACCACTTAATGACTATGCTAAGTGCTTTGTATGTGCTAATTCCTTTGATCTTTCAATAACTCTATTGGGGAGGTGTTATTATCCTATGTTAAACATGAAGAAACTGAGGCTTAGAGAAGTTGAAATTGCCCAAAGTCACCTGGCTACTTAATAGCACCAGGCTATCTGCCTGACTCCAAAATACCTCCACTCAAGATACTGTCCCATACACCTTGGCTCCTGTTACCTTATAATGTAAATGAATTCTTGAATAATTAATTAATTCATCCAGTAATCCATAATTTCATAAGAAATTAAACTTACATGGTAAAACTATAATTACGTTAAAGAGGCAGGAAAACTGAAGGGCAAATGATGATTGGATTTTCTTTAAGTGCTATGCCATGTTCATACCAGAAGTAGATTTCAAAAAAAAATCTATAAACATCATGAACACAAACTGAATTCAGTATTTAGAGTTAGTTATTGCTGTAATAATATCTAAGAATAATGTTAATTTTGATTGAAACAGTACATTTATAACCAAATGTTATATATTAATATAGTAACTTGGTTTGTTTTTCTCTATCTATCTATCTAAACCATCTGTTTCAAGCCTATCTTTATAATCACTAAACTCTTTTCATTTTGATCCTAACAGGAGAGACTACTGTTCCTACTTTAGAACAAATGGCCCATTTCATTTATGTGATACATGTGCATTAGGAGTAATTGCCCCTTATTATTTCATTGATGTTCTGCACTTTTTACTCTATTTCCCATTGGACAACTTTTATATGGTATTTTAGATTTATATGGTCATGTACAAATGTGCATTAAATGAAGTTAAACCTATAAGCTAGGTAATTTTTTTCCATTTAAAAACTGCAATAAAAACAGTGCAATTTGAAACACTACATTCAAAGCAATGTCATTTACTTCCGAATCTGCCAATGAATACCTGCCTAGTTTTAGACAGAACATAATTCTAGAGCAGTGCTGTCCAACAGAACTTACTGGGGTGACAGAGTTGTTCCATATTACGCTGTCCAATATGACAGCCATGGCTACATGTGGCTTTTGAGCATTTGAAATCTGACTAGTGTGACTGAAGATTTCAATTTTAATTTTATTTAATTTTAATTTAAACAGTTGCCTGTGGCTAGCAGCTATCATATTGGACAGTGCAGTTCCAGATTTAGGTGTCAAATGGAGGAGACCGATGTTTATTTTTGTTTCTGAAGTTTACTTTTCCAACCTTAAACATTAAAGAGACTAATTTTAAGTAGTTTAATCAAATAAAAATAAAACTACTAGTTCTCTGGAAACTTTTGAGGAACTTTTCTTATCTCCGCTCTACTCAGACTATTGTTATCCAGGGATAACGAGGAAGCTCCCTACCTGCTGGGAGGCCGAAGCAGCTCTCTGTTCCGCCTCACTTAGTCGTTTCTGAAGTCTGTTGGATTTTTCTTGATGCTCTAGAATCAACTTTTCATTCTATTAAGGGGAAATATAAGACAAACAAGTTAGAAATCCATATGTGGTACAGAGATGTTTTATGGAATAATCAATGAAAAATCTGGACATCATTTTACCACTTACAAAATGCAAAGATAATATATCTACAAATTTACATTTTTCAAGTCATGAACTTCAAGGTTCAAAGCTGGTTTTACATTATGACTAAACTGGTTCCCCTCCCCTGACCCTCCACCACATGCCACCAAAGAAAGTGAATTAAATCTAAAAGCAAAGTGAATCTGAAGTTAAGACCAAGGCTTTCAGTTTGTGATTGTTAACCTTGAGACGCTATATCACTGCTTTGGAATCACCCAGAGAGTGTGAGAACACAGACCTGGGCCTCACAACCAGAGCATCAGTAGGGGTGGGATGGTCCTGAGAATCTGCACTTCTATCAAGTTCTTGGGTGGTGTCGATGCTGTCTGCTAGTGCATTTAGAACCACTGTGCTAGACAAGCTTCCAGCGGAACTGTGACATAGTCTATGCATTATTAAGGTCAAGAAACAGAAAATATTAATTCTAGAAATTCTGATTTTTACAGTGTTAGACTTATCTTAAATGATTTATATACTTACGGTATTATTTAAAAGGGGAAGAAATCAGTCTACATGTTTCCCAATACATGTGTATACTCCAGAAGGTATTAGGGTCAATAGCATTATTAAGGCATTGGTATGGGTTGCATTATGTCCCTAAAAAAAAGATGTTGAAGCCCCAACCCCCTAGTACTTATGAATGTGACCTTATTTGGAAATAGGGTCTTTGTTGATGATTAAGTTAAGATGAGGTCATTAGGGTGGGTCATATCCAATATCCAATATGACTGGTGACTTCATAAAAAGGGGAAATTTGGACATAGAGACAGACATGCACAAAGGGAAGAACATATGAAGACACAGGGAGAACATTATCAACAAGAGAAGGAATGGCTGAGGCCACCAGAAGCTAGGAAGGAGGCCTGGAAAAGATTCTCCCTCAGAAGGAACCAATTCTGCTGTCTTCTTGATTTTGGACTACTGGCCTCCAGAACTGCGAGACAATAAGTTTCTGTTGGTTAAGCCACCCCAGTCTGTATTACTTTGTTAGAGCAGCCTCAGGCAACTACACAGGCATCATGAATATAAATCTGTCACAACATGGTGTCATGCAGACAAGTTAAAAGAATCTATCAATTAAAAAATGTATTAGCCTTCTCCATACTTACTAGCCTAAAAAAAAGTTTTTGCACATGTAAAATTGTTATACAGTTCTTTGAACTAGGTAGTTCCCATGTCATAATATACAAGTGATAAGAATGAATGTCATGCCTAGTAAAACAAAATACTGAACTAACAGTAACCTGCTAAAATGTGCTTATTCTATTTCTTATTGTGCCCCAAAGCAAAATTAAATTGTATGAACAGAACTATACTGGCTTTTCAATTTACCAAGATGTTTAAATACGTAGTCTTAAATTTAAGAGACACATCATTAACACTAGAGAAAACCTGAGGAAATACTGCCATCATCTATAATAATCATTTTCATAGTTATAATCAGACTATATATACATTTTACTATGCTGCTACCATAATGGCTAAGACACAGTACAGCTTAGATAAAACATAATATATGCAACTGTTCTTCTTTAATTGATCATTTTAGTTGCTTTTGATATTCCAAAATAATTAACATTACTATGTTGAATATTTCCCTTTAAATTTTTTCAAATTTTAAATTATTTCCTTAGAACAGATTCCTGGAAGTGGGAGCAAAATCAAAGAGTTTTTGAAAGGCTACTGTTTAATTGTTTTCTAAATGGCTCATGTCAATTTACAATGCTATAAAACTGAAGTGTAATGACTTCACTATGGCTCCTATAGAAGGCCAGAGAGAGCTAGTGGACCATACAGCCTGTTAATGAAATTCCAACAAATACCTTCGAAGTTTGTTCATCAAACAAAGAACTAGGGCTTCCCTGGTGGCGCAGTGGTTGAGAGCCCGCCTGCCGATGCAGGGGACACGGGTTCGTGCCCCGATCCCGGAAGATCCCACATGCCGCGGAGCGGCTGGGCCCGCGAGCCATGGCCGCGGAGCCTGTGTGTCCGGAGCCTGTGCTCCGCAACGGGAGAGGCCACAGCAGTGAGAGGCCCGCGTACAGCAAAACAAAACAAAACAAAAAAAACCCAAAGAACTAGAGTTCTAGAAAGTTCTAATAATAATCTGGACATTGTTTAAATTTTTTTCTTCAAAGGAAAAAAAATGATAAACCCTTGCTATATTTAGTTCTAAAGCATTAATCTAAAGGAATGTTTCAATATATTCAGTAGGAAAAAGTATTTTCTACATGTCTTTTGTGATGGATTAAAACAAAATTGGAGGAGGATCTTCAAGACGATGGTGGAGTAAGATGTGAAGATCACTGTCCTCCCCACAGATACATCAAAAATACATCTACATGTGGAAAAACTCCTGCAGAACACCTACTGAATACTGGCAGAAGATCTTAGACTTCCGAAAAGGCAGGAAAATCTCCACGTACCTGGCCATGTGGCTGACAGGGTCTTGGTGCTCTGGCCGGGTGTCAGGCCTGAGCTACTGAGGTGGGAGAGCTGAGTGCAGGATATTGGACCACGAGAGACCTCCTGGCCCCACGTAATATCAATCGGCAAGAGCTCTCCCAGAGATCTCCGTCTCAACGCTATGACCGAGCTCCACTCAACAACTAGCAAGCTCCAGTGCTGGACATGGCATACCTAACAATTAGTAAGACAGTACACAACCCCACCCATTAGAAGAGAGGCTGCCTAAAATCATAATAAGTTCACAGACACCCCAAAACACACCACCGGACGAGGTCCTGCCCACAAGAAAGACAAGATCCAGCCCAACCACAAGAACACAGGCACCAGTCCCCTCCACCAGGAAGCCTACACAACCCATTGAGCCAACCTTAACAACTGGGGGCAGACACCAGAAATAATGGGAAATATGAACGAGCAGCTGGCAAAAAAGAGACCCCAAACAGTAAGTTAAGCAAAATGAGAAGACAGAGAGATATGCAGCAGATGAAGGAGCAAAGTAAAAACCCACCAGACCAAAAAATGAAAGGAAAGAGGCAGTCTACCTGAAAAAGAATTCAGAGTAATGATAGTGAAGATGATCTAAAATCTTGGAAATAGAATGGAGAAAACACAGGAAACATTTAACAAGGACTTAGAACTAAAGAGCAAAAAACAATGATGAACAACACAATAAATGAAATTAAAAATTCTCTAGAAGGAACCAATAACAGAATAACTGAGGCAGAAGAATGGATAAGTGACCTGAAAGATAAAAGAGTGGAAATAACTACTGCAGAGCAGAATAAAGAAAAAAGAATGCAAAGAATTTAGGACAGACTCAGAGACCTCTGGGACATTAAATGAAACAACATTTGATTTATAGGGCTCCCAGAAGAAGAAGAGAAAAAAAAAGGACTGAGAAAATATTTCAAGAGATTATAGTTAAAAACTTCCTTAATACGGGAAAGGAAATAGTCAATCAAGTCCAGGAAGTGCAGAGAGTCCGAAACAGGATAAATCCATGGAGAAACACAAGACACTTATTAATCAAACTATCAAAAATTAAATACAAAGAACAAATATTAAAGAAGCAAAGGAAAGGCAACAAATAACATAAAAGGGAATCCCTATAACGTTAACAGCTGATCGTTCAGCAGAAACTCTGCAAGCCAGAAGGGAGTGCAGGACATATTTAAAGTGATAAAAGGGAAAAACCTACAAGCAAGATTACTCTAACCAGCAAGGATCTCATTCAGATTTGATGGAGAAATTGAAACTTTACAGAGAAGAAAAAGCTAAGAGAATTCAGCACCACTAAACAAGCATTACAACAAATGCTAAAGGAACTACTCTAGGCAGGAAACACAAGACAAGGAAAAGACCTACAATAACAAACTCAAAACAATTAAGAAAATGGTAATGGGAACATACATATCGAGGACTACCTTAAATGTAAATGGATTAAATGATCCAATCAAAAGACACAGGCTGCCTGAAAGGATACTAAAACAAGACCTGTATATATGCTGTCTACAAGAGACCCACTTCAGACCTAGGGACACATACAGACTGAAAGTAGGGGATGGAAAAAGATATTCTATGCAAATGGAAATCAAAAGAAAGCTGGAGTAGTAATTCTCATATCAGACAAAACAAGACTTTAAAATAAAGACTATCACAAGAGAAAAAGAAGGACCATACATATGATTAAGGGATCAATCTAAGAAGAAGATATAACAATTGTAAATATTTATGCACCCAACATAGGAGCACCCCAATACATAAGGCAAATGCTAACAGCCATAAAAGGGGAAATTGACAGTAGCACAATAATAGTAGGGGACTTTAACACTTCACATTCACCAATAGATCAATCAAAATGAAAATCAATAAGGAAACACAAGCTTTAAATGACACATTAAACAAGATGGACTTAATTGATATTTATAGGACATTCCACCCAAAAACAACAGAACACACTTTCTTCTCAAGTGCTCATGGACCATTCTCCAGGATAGATCATATCTTGGGTCACAAATCAAGCCCTGGTAAATTGAAGAAAATTGAAATCGTATCAAGTATCTTTTCCAACCACAATGCTATAAGACTAAATATCAATTTCAGGAAGAAAACTGAAAAAAATACAAATATATGGAGGCTAAACAATATGCTACTAAATAACCAAGAGATCACTGAAAATAATCAAAGAGGAAATAAAAAAATACCTAGAAACAAATGACAATGAAAACATGACAACCCAAAACCTATGGGATGCAGCAAAAGCAGTCCTAAGAGGGAAGTTTATAGCAATACAATCCTACCTCAAGGAACAAAAAATATATCAAAAAAACAACCTAACCTTACACCTAAAGCAATTAGAGAAAGAAGAACAAAACCCCCCCAAACTTAGCAGAAGGAAGGAAATCATAAAGATTAGAATAGAAATAAATGAAAAAGAAATGAAGGAAACCATAGCAAAGATCAATAAAACTAAAAGCTGTTTCTCTGAGAAGAAAAACAAAATTGATAAACCATTAGGCAGACTCATAAAGAAAAAAAAGGGAGAAGACTCAAATCAACAGAATTAGAAATGAAAAAGGAGAAGTAACAACCGACACTGCAGAAATATAAAGGACCATGAGCGATTACTACAAGCAACTGTATGTCAATAAAATGGACAACCTGGAAGAAAAGGACAAATTCTTAGAAAAACACAACCTTCCGAGACTGAACCAGGAAGAAAGAGAAAATATAAACAGAACAATCACAAGCACTGAAATTGAAACTGTGATTAAAAACCTTCCAACAAACAAAACCCAGGATCAGATGGCTTCACAGGTGAATTCTGTCAAACACTTAGAGAAGAGCTAACACCTACCCTTCTCAAACTCTTTCAAAATATAGCAGAGGTAGGAACACTCCCAAACTCATTCTACGAGGCCATCATCACCCTGATACCAAAACCAGAGAAAGATTTCAAAAAATAGAAAACTACAGGGAGTACCACTGATGAACAGATACAAAAATCCTCAACAAACTACTAGCAAACAGAATCCACCAGCACATTAAAATGATCATACACCATGATCAAGTGGGGTTTATCCCAGGAATGAAAGGATTCTTCAATATACGCAAATCATTCAATGTGATACACCACATTAACAAACAGAAGGATAAAAACCATATTATCATCTCAAAAGATGCAGAAAAAGCTTTTGAGAAAATTCAACACCCATTTATGATAAAAACTCTCCAGAAAGTAGGCATAGAGGGAACTTATCTCAACATAATAAAGGCCATATATAACAAACCCACAGCCAACATCCTTCCCAATGGTGAAAAATGGAAACCATTTCCACTAAGATCAGGAACCAGACAAGGTTGCTTACTCTCACCACTATTATTCAACATAGTTTTGGAAGTTTTAGCCACAGCAATCAGAAAAGAAAAAGCAATAAAAGGAATCCAAATGGGAAAAGAAGAAGTAAAATTGTCACGGCAGATGACATGATCCTATACAGAGAATCCTAAAGATGCTACCAGAAAACTACTAGAGCTAATCAATGAATCAGGTAAAGTAGCAGGATACAAAATTAATGCACCGAAATCTCTTGCATTCCTATACACTAACGATGAAAAATCTGAAAGAGAAATTAAGAAAACACTCCCATTTACCATTGCAACAAAAAGAATAAAATACCTAGGAATAAACCTATCTAAGGAGAAAAAACATCTGTATGCACAAAAGTATAAGACACTGATGAAAGAAATTAAAGATGATACAAACAGATGGAGAGATATACCATGTTCTTGGATTGGAAGAATCAACATTGTGAAAATGACTCTACTATCCAAATCAATCTACTGATTGAATGCAATCCCTATCAAACTACCAATGGCATTTTTCACAGAATTAGGACCAAAAATTTCACAAATTTTATGGAAACACAAACGACCCAAATAGCCAAAGCAATCTTGAGAAAGACAAACGGAGCTGGAGGAATCACGGTGACTTTAGACTATACTACAGACTATACTATAGACTATAGTAGACTATACTACAAAGCTACAGCAATCAAGACAGTATGGTACTGGCACATAAACAGAAATATAGATCAATGGAACAGGATAGAAAGCCCAGAGATAAACCCATGCACAGATGGTCACTTATTTTTGATAAAGGAGGCAATAAAAGACAGCCTCTTCAGTAAGTGGTGCTGGGCAAACTCGAGAGCTACATGTAAAAGAATGAAATTAGAACATTCCCTAACACCATACATAAAAATAAACTCAAAATGGATTAAAGATGTAAATGTAAGCCCAGACATTGTAAAACTATTAGAGGAAAACATAAGCAGAACACTCTGTGACATAAATCACAGCAAGATCCTTTTTGACCCACCTCCTAGAGAAATGGACATAAAAACGAAAATAAACAAATGGGACCTAATGAAACTTAAAAGCTTTTGCACAGCAAAAGAAGCCATAAACAAGATGAAAAGACAACCCTCAGAATGGGAGAAAATATTTGCAAATAAAGCAACTGACAAAGGATTAGTCTCCAAAATACACAACCAGCTCATGCAGCTCAATATCAAAAAAACAAACAACCCAATCCGAAAATGGGCAGAAGACCTAAATAGACATTTTTCCAAAGAAGATATACAGACTGCCAACAAATACATGAAAGGATGGTCAACATCACTAATCATTAGAGAAATGCAAATCAAAACGACAATGAGGTATCACCTCAGACTAGTCAGAATGGCCATCATCAAAATATCTACAAACAATAAATGCTGGAGAGGGTTTAGAGAAAAGGGAACCCTCTTACAGTGTTGGTGGGAATGTAAATGGATATAGCCACTATTGAGAACAGTAGGGAGGTTCCTTTAAAAACTAAAAATAGAACTATCATATGACCCAGCAATCCCACTACTGGGCATACACCCTGAGAAAACCATAATTCAAAAAGAGACATGTACCAAAATGTTCATTGCAGCTCTATTCACAATAGTCAGGAGATGGAAACAACCTAAGTGTCCATCATTGGATGAATGGATAAAGAAGATGTGGCACACATATACAATGGAATATTACTCAGCCATAAAAAGAAATGAAATTGAGCTATTTGTAATGAGGTGGATAGACCTAGAGTCTGTCATACAGAGTGAAGTAAGTCAGAAAGAGAAAGACAAATACCGTATGCTAACACATATAAATGGAATTTAAGAAAAAAAAATGTCATGAAGAACCTAGGGGTAAGACAGGAATAAAGACACAGACCTACTTGAGAATGGACTTGAGGATATGGGGAGGGGGAAGGGTAAGCTGTGACAAAGCGAGAGAGAGGCATGGACATATATACACTACCAAATGTAAGGTAGATAGATAGTGGGAAGCAGCCGCATAGCACATGGAGATCAGCTCGGTGCTTTGTGACCACCTGGAGGGGTGGGATAGGGAGGGTGGGAGGGAGGGAGATGCAAGAGGGAAGGGATATGGGAACAGATGTATATGTATGACTGATTCACTTTGTTATAAAGCAGAAACTAATAAAAAAATATATTTACTTTACTTTCTTTTCCAAAAAAAAAAAAAAGAGACATGTACCACAATGTTCATTGCAGCACTCTTTACAATAGCCAGGACATGGAAGCAAGCTAAATGTCCATCGACAGATGAATGGATAAAGAAGATGTGGCACATAGATACAATGGAATATTACTCAGCCATAAAACGAAATGAAATTGAGTTATTTGTAGTGAGGTGGATGAATTTAGAGTCTGTCATACAAAGTGAGGTTAATCAGAAAGAGAAAAACAAATACCGTATGCTAACACATATATATGGAATCTAAAAAAAAAAAAGGTTCTGATGAACCTAGGGGAGGGATAGGAATAAAGACGCAGATGAAGAGAATAGAGTTGAGGATACAGGGAGGGGGAAGGGTAAGCTGGGACGAAATGAGAGAGTGGCACTGACACATATACACTACCAAAAGTAAAACAGATAGCAAGTAGGAAGCAGCCGCACAGCACAGGGAGACCAGCTCAGTGCTTTGTGACCACCTAGAGTGGTGGGATTGGGAGGGTGGGAGGGAGATGCAAGAGGGAGGGGATATGGGGATATATGTATAGCTGATTCAGTCTGTTATATAGTGGAAACTAACACAAAAATGTAAGCAATTATACTCCAATAAAGATGTTAAAAAAATTAGAGGAATTGGGTTAAAAAAGTCTTAGACATGCAAAGAAATAAAGGGGATCCTAACAATTTTGAAAAAGCACAAGGTATACTGGTAAAACTGAAATAAGAGCTCTATCTTTGTCATTTAAATATGATGAATCACTAACTTTCAAAGCTTTTATTCATATTATATTAAGTGTGCACTTTTAGGGTTATGTATGATTTCTACAAGAAATACTCACATCAGTATGGTATTTCCAAGTTGAGAATTAATTTGGACTTGGCTCAAGTAAAATTCTATAACATGTGTATCAACCTGCAGCGGAAAGCACTTTCCAGGAGGGTCATTATCTTACCTCAACTACCTTTTCATTTGCCATTTCCAGCTGAGAAAGCAGCTCTTGGGTATGAAGTTTCTGTCGACTCAGCTCACTCCTATTAATCATGAGAGAGGGAAGAAAAAAAAAAAGAACGGAAGAAAAAGCCATTAATATAACTGTTCAAAAATTTAACAAAATCGAATCTTTATTAGTGAGATACATGTTCATGTTTTGAACTAAAATATCTTGTGTGCAAAATAAAAGTTGCTTCTTAATAGACCATATCTGAAACGACTCATTTCTTTATAAAATACATATATATCTGGACATTGGTTGTACAACAGTGTGAAAATACTTAGCACTATTGAACTGTTCACTTAAAATGAATGGAAAACTTCCAGGTGGGTGAACACTTGGAAATTTGGGCAGAGTTTTGGGCCTGGAGAGGGTAAAGATGCTCCGTGCCCCTCTCCCATGCCTGGCCCTATGCATCTCATCCATTGGATGTTCATGTGTATCTTTTATCATAACCTGTAATAAACGGCTAAACGAAAAAGAAGACAGCAATAATAATAACAACAGGGAAACATTCTGCATAATAAAAAGCCATCTCTTGGCTGGCAAGGACCAAAGTATTTTACCCCTGGGAAGCCTGTTTTGCATTTGCAGCAAGAGGGCATTGAGGACCCCTCAAGAATAGACCACTCGAGCTTAGTTACGCCTGTGCAGAAGGACAACTTCTGCACCTTTTTCCAATCCCCGCGTGCCTCACACTCACCACACCTCAGACTGCTGTACTTTTTTATTCTTTATTCCCAAAATAGCTTGAGCCCCTTGTCTTCAGGGAGGCACAACTGAGACTAGTTCTCCTGTCACTTGGCTGCTTACTGAATAAGCCCTCTGTTTGCTGCAAATCTTGACAACTCAGCGTTCTGGTTGCTACCTGTCAGGCAAAACCAAGCAGGCTCGGAAACGTCAGGAGTTCACAAATGAATTCATCTAGAGAACTGACAAATCTGTCAAAAAGAGTTGGATCTTGAGAGAAGATTTGTTTCTGTGGCAGCCATGTGGCTGACAGGGTATTGGTGCTCTGGCCTGGTGTGAGGCCTGAGCTTCTGAGGTGGGAGAGCAGAGTTCAGGACACTGGACCACCAGAGATCTCCTGGCCCCACATAATATCAATCTGCAAGAGCTCTCCAAGAGATCTCTGTCTCAACACTAAGACCCAGCTCCACCCAACGACCAGCAAGCTCCAGTGCTGGACGCCCCATGCCAATCAACTAGCAAGACAGGAACACAACTGCAACCATTGGCAGAGCGGCTGCCTAAAATCATAATAAGTTCACAGAGACCCAAAACACACCACCAGATGCAGCACTGCCCACCAGAAAGATAAGATCCAGCCCCACCCACCAGAAAACAGGCACCAGTCCCCTCCACCAGGAAGACTACACAAACCAATGAACCAACCATACCCACTGGGGGCAGACACCAAAAACAATGGCAACTACAAAACTGCAGCATGTGAAAAGGAGAACCAAAACACAATAATTTAAGCAAAATGAGAAGACAGAGAAATATGCAGCAGATGAAGAAGCAAGTTAAAAACCCACCAGACTAAACAAATGAAGAGAAAGTAAGCAGTCTACCTGAAAAAGAATTCAGAGTAATGGTCGTGAAGATGATCCAAAATCTTGGAAATAGAATGGAGAAAACACAGGAAACGTTTAACAAGGACCTATAAGAACTAAAGAGCAAACAAACAATGATGAACAACACAATAAATGAAATTAAAAATTCTCTAGAAGGTTCAATAGTAGAATAACTGAGGCAGAAGAACAGATAAGTGACGGGGGAGACAAAATAGTGGAAATAGCAACCGGAGTACAGAATAAAGAATGAAAAGAATTGAGGACAGTCCCAGAGACCTCTGGGAAAACATTAAATGCAACAACATTAGAATTATAGGAGTCCCAGAAGAAGAAGAGAAAAAGAAAGGGACTGAGAAAATATTTGAAGAGATTATAGTTGAAAACTTGTCTAACATGGGAAAGGAGATAGTCAATCAAGTCCAGGAAGTACAGAGAGTCCCATACAGGATAAATCCAAGGAGAAATACAAGAAGACACATAACAATCAAACTATCAAAAATTAAACACAAAGAAAAAATACTAAAAGAAGCAAGGGAAAAGCAACAAATAACATACAAGGGAATCTCTGTAAGGTTAACAGCTGATCTTTCACCAGAAACTCTACATGCCAGAAGGGAGTGCAGGACATATTTAAAGTGATAAAAGGGAAAAACCTACAACCAAGATTACTCTACCCAGCAAGGATCTCATTCAGATTTGATGGAGAAATTAAAACCTTTACAGACAAGGAAAAGCTGAGAGAGTTCAGCACCACCAAACCAGCTTTACAACAAATGCTAAAGGAACTTCTCTAGGCAGGAAAAACAAGACAAAGAAAAGACCTACAATAACAAACTCAAAACAATTAAGAAAATGGTAATGGGAACATACATATCGAGGACTACCTTAAATGTAAATGGATTAAATGCTCCAATCAAAAGACACAGGCTGCCCGAAAGGATACTAAAACAAGACCCATATATATGCTGTCTACAAGAGACCCACTTCAGACCTAGGGACACATACAGACTGAAAGTAGGGGATGGAAAAAGATATTCCATGCAAATGAAAATCAAAAGAAAGCTGCAGTAGCAATCCTCATATCAGACAAAACTAGACTTTAAAATAAAGACTATCACAAGAGAAAAAGAAGGACCCTGCATAATGACTAAGGGATCAATCTAAGAAGAAGATATAACAATTATAAATATTCATGTACCCAACACAGGAGCACCCCAATACATAAGGCAAATGCTAACAGCCATAAAAGGGGAAATCGACAGTAGCACAATAATAGTAGGGGACTTTAACACTTCACATTCACCAATGGACAGATCAAACAAAATGAAAATCAATAAGGAAACACAAGCTTAAAATGACACATTAAACAAGATGGATTTAATTGATATTTATAGGACATTCCACCCCAAAACAACAGAACACACTTTCTTCTCAAGTGCTCATGGACCATTCTTCAGGACAGATCATATCTTGGGTCACAAATCAAGCCTTGGAAAATTGAAGAAAATTGAAATTGTATCAAGTATCTTTTCCAACCACAATGCTATGAGACTAAATATCAATTACAGGAAAAAAAACTGTAAAAAATACAAATATATGGAGGCTAAACAATATGCTACTAAATAACCAAGAGATCACTGAAGAAATCAAAGAGGAAATCAAAAAGTACCTAGAAACAAGTGACAATGAAAACACAATGATCCAAAACCTATGGGATGCAGCAAATCACTTCTAAGAGGGAAGTTTATAGCAAAACAAGAAAAATCTCAAAAAAACCCAACCTAACCTTACACCTAAAGCAATTAGAAAAAGAAGAAGAACAACAAAAAAAACGCTCAAGTTAGAAGGAAGGAAATCATAAAGATCAGAATAGAAATAAATGAAAAAGAAATGAAGGAAACCATAGCAAAGATCAATAAAACTAAAAGCTGGTTCTTTGAGACGATAAACAAAATTGATAAACCATTAGCTAGACTCATCAAGAGAAAAAGGGAGAAGACTCAAATCAATAGAATTAGAAATGAAAAAGAAGTAACAACTGACACTGCAGAAATACAAAGGATCATGAGAGATTACTACAAGCAACTATATGCCAATAAAATGGACAACCTGGAAGAAATGGAAAAATTCTTAGAAAAATACAGCCTTCTGAGACTGAACCAGGAAGAAAGAGAAAATATAAACAGAACAATCACAAGCACTGAAATTGAAACTGTGATTAAAAACCTTCCAACAAACAAAAGCCCAGGATCAGATGGCTTCACAGGTGAATTCTGTCAAACACTTAGAGAAGAGCTAACACCTATCATTCTCAAACTCTTCCAAAATATAGCAGAGGGAGGAACACTCCCAAACTCATTCTACAAGGCAACAATCACCCTGATACCAAAACCAGACAAAAATGTCACCAGAAAAGCAAATTATAGGCCAATATCACTGATGAACGCAGATACAAAAATCCTCAACAAACTACTAGCAAACAGAATCCACCAGCACATTAAAATGATCATACACCATGATCAAGTGGGGTTTATCCCAGGAATGAAAGGATTCTTCAATATACGCAAATCATTCAATGTGATACACCACATTAACAAACAGAAGGATAAAAACCATATTATCATCTCAAAAGATGCAGAAAAAGCTTTTGAGAAAATTCAACACCCATTTATGATAAAAACTCTCCAGAAAGTAGGCATAGAGGGAACTTATCTCAACATAATAAAGGCCATATATAACAAACCCACAGCCAACATCCTTCCCAATGGTGAAAAATGGAAACCATTTCCACTAAGATCAGGAACCAGACAAGGTTGCCTACTCTCACCACTATTATTCAACATAGTTTTGGAAGTTTTAGCCACAGCAATCAGAAAAGAAAAAGCAATAAAAGGAATCCAAATGGGAAAAGAAGAAGTAAAACTGTCACGGCAGATGACATGATCCTATACATAGAGAATCCTAAAGATGCTACCAGAAAACTACTAGAGCTAATCAATGAATCAGGTAAAGTAGCAGGATATAAAATTAATGCACCGAAATCTCTTGCATTCCTATACACTAACGATGAAAAATCTGAAAGAGAAATTAAGAAAACACTCCCATTTACCACTGCAACAAAAAGAATAAAATACCTTGGAATAAACATACCTAGGTAGACAAAAGACCTGTATGCACAAAAGTATAAGACACTGATGAAAGAAATTAAAGATGATACAAACAGATGGAGAAATATATCATGTTCTTGGACTGGAAGAATCAACATTGTGAGAATGACTCTATAAACCAAAGCAATCTACAGATTGAATGTAATCCCTATCAAACTACCAATGGCATTTTTTACAGAACTAGAACAAAAAATTTCACAAATTTTATGGAAACACAAAAGACCCCAAATAGCCAAAGAATTCTTGAGAAAGACAAACATAGCTGTAGGAATCAGGCTCTCTGACTTTCAACTATACTACAAAGCTAGAGTAATCAAGACAGTATAGTACTGGCACAAAAACAGAAATATAGATCAATGGAACAGGATAGAAAGCCCAGAGATAAACCCATGCACAGATGGTCACCTTATCTTTGATAAAGGAGGCAAGAAAAGACAGCTTCTTCAATAAGTGATGCTGGGAAAACTGGACAGCTACATGTAAAAGAATGAAATTAGAACACTCCCTAACACCATACACAAAAATAAACTCAAAATGGATTAAAGACCTAAATGCAAGGCCAGACACTATAAAACTCTTAGAGGAAAACATAGGCAGAATACTCTATGACATAAATCACAGCAAGATTCCTTTTGACCCACCTCCTAGAGAGATGGACATAAAAACAAAAATAAATAAATGGGACCTAATGAAGCGTAAAAGTTTTTGCACAGCAAAGGAAGCCATAAACAAGATGAAAAGACAACCCTCAGAATGGGAGAAAATTTTTGCCAACGAAGCAACAGAGGACTAATCTCCAAAATATACAAGCAGCTAATCACCTCAATATTAAAAACACACAAAAAAAATCCAAAAATGGACAGAAGACCTAAATAGATATTTCTCCAGAGAAGATATACAGATTGCCAACAAGCACATGAAAGCATGGTCAACATCACTAATCATTAGAGAAATGTAAATCAAAACTACAATGAGGTATCGCCTCACACTGGTCAGAATGGTCATCATCAAAAAATCTACAAACAATAAATGCTGGAGAGGGTGTGGAGAAAAGGGAACCCTCTTGCAGTGTTGGTGGGAATGTAAATGGATATAGCCACTATGGAGAACAGTATTGAGGTTCCTTAAAAAACTAAAAATAGAACTACCATATGACCCAGCAATCCCACTACTGGGTATATACCCTGAGAAAACCATAATTCAAAAGGAGTCATGTACCACAATGTTCATTGCAGCACTATTTACAATAGCCAGGGCATGGAAGCAACCTAAGTGTCCATCGACAGATAAATGGATAAAGAAGATGTGGCACATATATACAATGGAATATTACTCAGCCATAAAAAGAAACCAAATTGAGTTATTTGTAGTGAGGTGGATGGAGCTAGAGTCTGTCCTACAGAGTGAAGTAAGTCAGAAAAACAAATACCGTATGCTAACACGTATATATGGAATCTAAAAAAAATATTGTTCTGATGAACCTAGGGGAGGGACAGGAATAAACAGGCAGATGTAGATAATGGACTTGAGGACACAGGGAGGGGGAAGGGGAAGCTGGGACAAAGTGAGAGAGTGGCATGGACATATATACACTACCAACTGTAAAACAGATAGCTAGTTGGAAGCACCCGCATAGCACAGGGAGATCAGCTCGGTGCTTTGTGACCACCTAGAGGGGTGGGATATGGAGGGTGGGAGGGAGATGCGAGAGGGAGGGGATATGGTGATATATGTATATGTATAGCTGATTCACTTTGTTGTAAAGCAGAAACTAACACACCATTGTAAAGCAGTTATATTCCAATAAAGATGTCAAAAAATGATTAAGACTGTAAATTTTATATCACAATTTAAATAATGGTTAAAATTGTATATTTTATATTATGTTTATTTTAACACAATAAAAAGAGCAAAAAACTCACACACACATATTTTAAAAGTGCCAAAGTGTCATTAATATCAGTATCTTGAGGTAGTATTTGGCATTAAAATGAAAGTATATTTATATGAAACAGATACAGTGTTTGTTATTTTTAAGATTCATAAATGGTGCTTCTTAGCAGGGTTCAACTCTTGGAAATTTAAGGTAATGTTAATCACTGAACATCATTTCAGTGTAGTACATTCAGGATTAAAATTTATGTTTTGATTGGTTGTATATTTGCCTTATTTTATGCATTCATGTCATTTATGCTTTATTAGCTGGAATAATCTTATGCACAGAAGACAGAAATGTTGTCTTTTTTGTTGTTGTTGTTCAACATATAAGCATTATATTGCTTTTGGCTAAAGATAATTTCAAGAGTCCCAGGTTAGAAGCAGATACAATGTAGTCTTTAAAATAACTTTAAACAAGATCAAATCAATTTCTGAGTATTAAAATAGTTAATTCAAGATTGGTTTTTATCCTTTGACCTTCTGCTTCTAAAGCAAATCAATAACACTTCCAATTATGAGCCTTGACTTTTTTTCAAGTGAACCTAAAAACCTGTTAAGTCCCTCTAGTGTCCTATATTTGAGTGGATAGTTGTTAAAATCAGCAAGCAGTTTGTTATAAATACATAGAAGAGAACAAAAAATAATGTCCACAAATCAATTCCAGAAATATCCACTGAACATTCTTTATGGCCAAGTGCAAGGCATGCGGTGGTAAACACATGGATGTTGCCACAACAGAACTTACAGACTAAGGGGAAACGACTTATTCCTACTCAGTGGCTTCATCTATACATGTCACTGAGTAGGAGAAGCTTGAGTATCTATCACTGATTGCGCGACAGACAAACTCTAATGTTTCACCTCAGCTTCATTTTGGTGGTGATAATAATGCGGGATAAATGACTGTGCTTCCTTTAAAGTATCTTGTGTAGTTTAAATGACTGCTGCTCCTCAACATAACATAACAAAGAAAAGCAAAGTGACTAACGTGGCCAGTCTTCTAGGCCAAATGTAATTAAAGGTAAAAGTTATGCACGTTAGTGCTGATGAGAAATAACCTTTGAGTACTATGGAGAGGAAGATGATACAATGATTGCATTTATAAAGTTAGCCAAAACTCAGTTTATACAAAACCTTTTCAGAAAACACCTACTGCATAATTTGATGCCTAAGCTATTCATTTACCCATGACAATTTATCTGAATAATAGTAATAATTCCTAATAATTCCTATTAGATAGTAATAATTTCCCACAAAATTTAAGATCACAAAGATACAAATTATTAACTCTAAGTTACTTTTTCTTTGTGTAAATATCTGTTCTGTCGTGTATCAAGCGCTGTCACCCCCATTGGACAGCGAGCAACACTGCTATTCATCAAGACAGTGAAGATGTTGGTGACGGTAGTAATAACAGCAAACAATCCCCCAGTGCTTCCTCTGTGCCCAGCACTGTTCTAGATGCTTTATGTAAACTACCTTTTCTAGCTTTCATGATAACCCCGTGAGATCCCCAATTTTACATATGAGAAAATTAAAAGACAGAGGCATTTAAAAATAAAGTTAAGTAACTTGCCTAGACTCACAAAGCTTGTCAATTGGAGAGTCAGAATTGAAAAACCGGACCCTTTGGTTCCAAAGTCTGTGCTCTTAACCACTCCCCTGTACTGTACACCATGGCAGGCAAATGCTAAATGTTTGTTAGGTGAATAAGTGAAAGAGAATGTGTGTGTGAGTGTGTGTATTAGGCACTGAAGGAATAGAAATATTTATACATTTACTTGGAAACCTGACAAGTTATATCTTTCTGATTTCTTCCCTAAAGGTTCAGTCCTATATTCAAATTTAACACGACTAACATCAAACTTTTTGCATCCCCTTGCAAACCTACTTTTCTCTCTCTGTTTTTTTTTGAAGTCCTAAGATAAAAACCTACTTCTCATCCTGCTACTCAGTTTTTATACTGACATCTCTGCCCTCACTACTTAGGTTAAAAACGTTAAAGTCAACTCTGTTTCTCACTTTCTCTTGAATGCAACATCTATTTTGCCCCTAAATAGATTCTTCCTTTGCAGTGTTTTTTGCATCTATTTTTCATTTCCTTTATATGTGTATATGTATACATATATATTTTTTGGCTGCATTGCACAGCTTGCAGGATCTTAGTTTCCTCACCAGGGATTGAACCCAGGCCACGGCAGTGAAAGCACCAAGTCTTAACCACTGAATTCCCTATTCTTCAGGGAAGAACCTTAATCAGGGAATTCCCTATTCTTCATTACTACTCAGGGTTACCATCACAACTGAAGTTCTTATAACTTAATTTTTAGATTTACTGCAGTTGCCAACTGCTCGGGCTTCTCAGCATCAAGTGAAAAACTGTATGTAAAGCATCCACCAGTGCACATAGAAGTGCTCAACTGATGGAGTAGTTTTCCCTAACACATCACTAGCATATTTCTCTTTCTAAAGCACCACTTTAATAATTTGTTTCCTTGAGCAGTAATTTCCCAGTGGCTCTCTGCTACCAGACAAAACAGTCCCATTTCCTGAGACTGCATTCAAATTCCTCCAAAATTTTGTGTAATTTATCTTTTCAACCTTATCTCCAATAGGAGCCTTCTACTTCAGTTAGGCTCTCACTGTCTCACCAATAAATTATATATGTATCATCTTTAGGCTCATTTTGTATCACTTTCTGTACCCTCTATTGAATATTTCCCGTTAAAATCCTGCCCATTCTTTAAGATTCCACCCTTGTTCCTCTTCTTTCCATGCCTCCTTCCCAGTTCCTTTTAATCCAGACAGTTCTCTTCTCACATCAAAGCGTTATTTATTTTATGTAGAAGACATTTAACAATTCTGTATTATAATTCTAATTAGTGGTTTATAAATGTGTTTATATACATATACACTTATACACACACACACATACTCACAGGCCCCCAAGTATAATGGAGACTTTTAAAAAGGGGAGTGTTTTTAGTTTCCACAGTATACACCACAAGGCTTTACACATAGGGATTTAATAAATATTTGCAGGTTTAGGAAACCTAGCAGTTAGAAAATTTTATTCCCTATTTGCTCAACAGTTACTGAGGAATCTACCACAAAACAGACTTTAGATAAAAATTTTTAAACATTTATTTAGATTTATTTATAGTCTACTACTTTCTCCAAAGGATTTGAAGTGCCTAAGAAAAGGTAATTTTTCAGTTAAGCATTTCCTTCAATCTCACTCCTGAATGAAAGTTTAGAATGTATTAAAGGGTGGAGAGAAAAGTGATTTCACCAACTCTATCCCCCGAGGCTTTCCTAGAGCCTGCCTGTCAGTACTTTGCAACTCCTTATTTCTCTGTCAGGATATTTCATTGCAGGGATAACGGAAAGACCCAGGAGGATGATCTGACTCTGTATTATCTATGAGAAAATGTCTCTTTATTACAGAATATAATTGAGAGTTCCCTATGTCATTAGTAATTTAGGATAAACATAAAATAAGACTTTCCAGAAAGTTTCACAGTGGTATTACACCCAAACACTTGCCAAGTAAAGCTATATAATCTCTTCACTGGAAATCTTTAAAAACAGAAACATTCTTACCAATCGGGAATGATTTAAGTGTAGCCTGCCAGAAGGTAGAGATAGATGACATTTCCAGTTTCTATATGACATTATGGCAGTTAAAGAGCACTTTATACTAATTACAGAATTTAAATGGAACTGTACCCAAGTTCTCTATAATTTCTGACATATTACATATCATAAAGTTTAAGGTAAAATTATCTTCTACTGATTTCAATGTAACCATAGAAGAACAAGGAATTCCTTATACTATCACTGGAAATTGCTTAGCCCATCAGTGTCCTAAATATTTTTAGTTCACTTATATTAATTCATGTGTATGTGATAGAAAATTCTAGTCATACCTACAAAATATAATTTTAAAATTATTTGTAAAATATAATTGATTTACTACCTTCTGTGTAAGTAAAATTTTATAAAATAATTTATAAACAAAATAATTCATGCTGTATCTATTAAAAAATATTAGAATCAACATTGGGAAGTCATCCAATTCTTCAGCTGGAGGTGGAAGTGGGTGAAGGGTGAGCACCTAATGCAAGAGCCCTTCCTCTGTGGTCCACGGACAGGCTTCAGGTAGTACGTTCACAAATACCCTGAACCATATACAAGATCTTGTGTGTTTACCTAGTCTGGGAAGAAGGTCTATAGATTTCCTCAGATTTTTAAGAGGTCTGAGGCCTAAGGAAGGATAAGGATTTTGTCTGAGCTTTTTGCCTGGAATATACAAGGTTTTAAAAGAATTTTTTCTTTTAAAGTATGAGCACACTGATTGGAGTGTTTCAATGTTGAATGTCTTTCTTACACAAACCACATCCATAATGTTATCATCTATAATTATTTCCACTTTTGCTTTCATTAAGGTGGTACAGGAATTTAAAGGCACTTGGCAAGCAGTCCAAATACAGAAATATTCTAGATTTTTACAGTATTCCCTCTATTTTATAGTTGCTTCTCCAGACTTAATTCAACAGCAAATTCTCCAAAGTATACAATTCAGTTTAAAAAGAAACAATAACTTTCTTTTTGTACTCACATATCACTGGTTTATTTAATTAAATTATGTATTTCTAAAACAGGTATAACTGGCATAACCTGGTTTGGGAACAATCACACTGATACAGTAAAGCAAGTGCAGAGTGTCTAAGCTGACTAGGTAAGGGCACAGAGAAAGACTCAGGCCCTGGTCAGCATGCTCTGTACAGAAACTTGACTGGTTGACGTTGCCCACGATGAAATGGACATCAGCCAAGAGGATTTTCTACTGCACATGAACATTAATACTGTACCTTATTATTGCCTTGATATTGCAAAGTAGTTATTATTCTCATCTTATAGGTAAAGAAATTAAGACTCAGAAAGGTTATTTAATGTTCCTAAGGTCAGGCCATGATTGAATGAAAAAATGGGCTTCATACCCAGTCTTCTGTTTGTTTGTTTGTTTTTTTGCGGTACGTGGGCCTCTCACTGTTGTGGCCTCTCCCGTTGCGGAGCACAGGCTCCGGACGCACAGGCCCACCGGCCATGGCTCACGGGCCCAGCCGCTCCGTGGCATGTGGGATCCTCCCGGACTGGGGCATGAACCCGTGTCCCCTGCATCGGCAGGCGGACTCTCAACCACTGCGCCACCAGGGAAGCCCCATACCCAGTCTTTTAATCAAAATGTTCTCTCAACTAAATCACACTGCCTCTTACCTTAAGCCCAATCATTTATAAGAGATGTTAGTAAAGCGTATCTGTGGCATTATATAATATCAAGATCTAAAAGGCAAAGTGAAGATTCTCTGAAAAAAATTTAATTCTGAGTATGCAGCAAAATGGTCAGTAATTGCAAAGACTGTGACCTTGACTTCGTGTGTGGCTTCAAAAGACCTGACTACTAAAAAAGGAAATTCATCCTAAGGTTTCAAATCTTATTCAGTTAACTAAAAATATCACAGGTTACAGGCCAGCTTTAGATATATTCAAGCACCCTTGGTCACAGGCCCAGGTTCGTTCTTTCCCTTTCTGCACATTCCCCCTAAGTGATCTCATTTAGGCCATGACTGTAGGGGAACACAAATGAGCACTTCAAATGCAACTTGTCCAAAATGGCAACTACTTCTTATCCATACCTTCCCGAGTTTCCTCCCTCCCAGTAAAGGGCATCATCACCATCTACCCAGATGCTCAAGTCAAAGCTTAGACGTCATCTTAGATTCTTTCCATTTTCTCATCCCCTATATTTGGCTTATCGTGAGTTCTACCCTACACCTCCCTAATATACTTCATAACCACCCATTTCTCTCCATCTCCACCCACAACACTCTGTTCTAAGCCACTATCATCTATTGCCTAGAATACTTACTGTCATAATCTAATATCTGGTTTCCCTGACTCCATTCTTGCCCCTTCTCTAGTCTGTTTTCCACATAATAGCTAAAGTGGTCTTTTAAAGACCTAGGAATGTCTAAAATTCTCCAATGATTTCCTACTGCTGCACTTTGGACTTTAACTTAAAATAGACTTACTTAAATATCTTGGTTAAAGTAAGTACAAACAGCTTACTTAAAATAGCCTACAAGATTCTCATGGTCTGATTCTTGCCTAGTTCCTCAACCTGACAGCATTCTCTACCCTCACTCACTATACTCTAATCACATGGGTCTACTCCCTAACACTGCACCTTCGTACTTGCTATTCTTTCATCTGCCTGGAATATTTTCCTGGCTTTTTCATAGAGTTGATTTCTTTCTATCATTTGGGCCTCAGCTTAAATCTCACCTTTTCTGACTACTTTTTAAGAAACAGTCCAGCCCTTTCAGCTCCCACCCTGTCCGAGTTACTATTGCATCATCGCGTCTGTTTTCTTCATGCCTTTTAAAATACATAGAATTATCTTGTTTATTTGTTAGTTTACCTTCTTATTATTTCTCTCCCCACCCTGGAATGAAAACTCTAAAAGAGAAGCTACATTCACAGGGCTTAGAACAGTGCCTGGCACACATAAGGTGGTTTTTAGTCTAGACAAATTTTAGTTAATTCCACAGAATCACTTAACTAGTCCATTCAATAAGAACATTTCTAATATCTTATATCTCGCTTTTTCAAAGTTTTCGTCTACTTGCTCTCATATGACAACTAATGCGATAATTCAGTGATTACACTTTAAAGTAGCCATCAAACTGTGTAATAAATTCAGGAGACTACTACTACAAAAACCAACGTGCTACGGAGCTCTATTTATAGAAATTATTTATAGAAAGCTTATTTTAAGTTACTTGAAGAATGAACTCAAAGTTTCAAAGTAATGTGTGAATTTTCTTTACAACATATAATTTTAATCTTAGGATAAGACTGAGGGAATTACAAAGTTCATTCGTTCAATATATACTGAAGTGAGTGCCTTTGCTAGGTGCTAGGGAGACAAGGAAGAACAAGATCCAGTCTCCACCACAGTGAAACTTAGGAACTACCAGAAATACTGAAAAGCTACGAGGTTTATAATACAGGTAGTAAATGCTATAAAAAATTCACAGTGCTATGGGAACACATATGGAGGATCAGGGGATTAGAGCTGTCTCTCCAGAGGAAGTAGGCTCGTAAGCCGATACATGAAAGATAAATAGAAGTTAGATGGACAAAACCAGGGTAATGAAGAGTGTTACAATCAAATCCATGTGTGAAGGCCAGGAAATAAGAAGGGATAATAAATTTAGGAAACTGAAAGAAAGCTCAGTATGAATGGAACAGAGTGTTACTAGGATATGGGAGTGGGGATGAGAGAGGAAAAAGCTGGAATCACAAAGAAATACAGCTTGGATTTTATATGTATAAGGTAATACAAGGAAATACAAGGATCTTATATGTCTTGATAGGAAGTTGAGCCTTTATCATCAGTACACTGGGGAGCACTGAAGTATTTTAAGGAGAGAAGTGACATGATTGATTTGAACATCAGAAAATCTTGCTTATTACAGCAGGAAAAATAGTAAGTAAATATGACTGTAGTAAATTAGGGGGTTTTAGGAGTAATCTAGGTGAGCAATGTTGATAGCCTAACTATTGGAGGGAAATGGACAGATTCAAGAGTTATTTAGAAGGTAGCATTAGTAATACTGGATATTTAGGGGTGTGAGGAAAAGGAGGAGTTCAGGATGACATCTAGAGTTTTGCTTGAGCAAGTGGGTAGATATTAACACATGGGAATGGAAAATACAGGATGAAACAAAGACTTGGGCTAGGTGTGAAATGATGAGCTCAGTTTTGAAGATATTGAGTGGGAGGTACCTATGGAAACGTTCAGTAGACAGCTGGAAAAACATTGTTTCAAAAAGGTCAGCATTAGAAGCTGTTTTATAACAATAATTAGCCTTTTTCTGCTTGTCTCTGTCATAGAAATAGATATCCTAACTCATGCTGAAAGAGAAAATTTCTACTCTAAATATACTTCAATTCTCAATATCACTGGTATATATATAACTGAAAAGGTACGGTTATGAAGTTAAGAGCAAAGTTTTCCCTACAATGCACTAGTCTCTTTGAAAATGCCACAAATACTTTAAATAAAATAAGAGAAGTTATGGTTCCTTAAGGCATGGGATAAGAGTTTGAAATTTGGGCCAATATCTCAGGCATTATAATTAATTACTGTAATTGCTTAGATCATTTTGTTATTATGGACGCACAGTTCAAGTTAAGGATGGGCCATGTATATTTTGGTGGATACACTGTAAGGGAAAATTTCCTCAACGCATGAAATCCTTTAGTGATGACTAAAGATTAAATCACATAAGGCTCTATTCTATATTATACGAGACAATTAAAAACAAAAGGTATACTATTCGTTTCAGGGAAATGATGGATCTGCCAGCTGCAGAAAATGCTTTCTTTGAAACTCTCTTATGACAAATTAACATAGCATGTGCCAGATGTTTTTTTTTTCTGTTGAATTATACTGTAATATGCTTCAGTTACTTTTAGTAATTATGCATTTTGTGATCTGCCAGTACCTGCAGCTGCCTCTCATTCTGTTAATTTAATAAAAAAAAAAAAACTAAAAAAAAAATTTTAGAAAAGCAGTTATGGCAGCCAAACATTACAGATATACAGCCAAGAATAATGTTTTAGAGACTGAAGAGAATTCCTTAGGCTTGAATGCTGTATAATTCATATAAATATATATGAATTGTCCTGTCACTGGACAAGAGAAGAAAATATTACACCTTGTATATTCATTCATTCATTTATTCAATACAATTTTATTGAACAGCTATATGCCAGGCAAGATGTTAGCTCATGGTTTTGTAGAAGAGATGGATGTAAATGATAGTTATGCTACAGTTCAGTAAATGTCATAAAGAAGAATGAGCAGAATGGTATGGGAGTACAGGAAAAGGAAAGATGCATCTGTCAGAGGTATAAAGAATGCTTTATAGAAAAAAAGATATTTGAGTTGGGTACCTGGAGGAAAATTTTTTCAGGTGGGGAGTTGGGAAAGAACATCCCTAGAAAGAAATAGCATGTACCAATTACTCCTAGAATCAACCTTGATTCCTTTCTTTTCCTTCATACGCTACATCCAATTCATCAGCACCTTCTATTACCTCTAAAAATAAAAAGACTCCCAATGAATCCACCTTTCTCTTTCTTCTTAGTTTAAGCCACCACTATCTCTTATTAACACTCTTGTGATAGCCTTCTAAGTCCTTCCTCAGCTTTTTACTCACTTCCATTTTCCACACAGGAGACAGAGTGATCTTTAAAAAAAAAAATCAGATCAGGTGACTTCTTTCAAAACTGTCCACTGGCCTTCATTCACACTTAAAACTCTTTAGCCTGGCTAATGAAACCCTACAAGATCAGGTCCCTGTCTGCAGCAGCGAGTGTTCACCAAACATGCCACATGCTCCATTTACATTTCCCAGGCTCCTATGTAGTTAGATTGGGTCCATATGCCTAGTTTGGTCAATGAAAGTAAAAGGAAGTGATGTGCATCGCTTCAGAGCTGAGTTAGTTAAAACCCAGTGTTCTTCCATTCCTCTCTGTCCCTGCTCCAGTGATCTTAGAAGACCATGTGTTCAAGATGATGTAACCTCTACCAGCAGAGCCTTCCTGCCAAACCACCTAGACATGTAATATGAGCAAGAAATAAACCTTTGTTGTGTTAAGCCCCTGAGATTGTTTGCTGTGGTGTCTGGCATTACTTTATATAATACATTGCCTAAACCTTACACTACTGCCTTCATTTAGCATACTATTTCTTTTACTTCAATCATCAAGTGTATTCCTGCCCTGGGGTCATTGCACTAGCTGTTCTCTCTGCTTGAACAGCTCTTTCCCCTGACATTTAAATGATAGGATCCGGGGCTTCCCTGGTGGCGCAGTGGTTGAGAGTCCGCCTGCCGATGCAGGGGACGTGGGTTCGTGCCCTGGTCCAGAAAGATCCCACATGCTGCGGAGAGGCTGGGCCCGTGAGCCATGGCTGCTGAGCCTGCGCGTCCGGAGCCTGTGCTCCGCAATGGGAGAGGCCACGACAGTAAGAGGCCTGCGTACCGCAAAAAAAAAAATTAAAAAAAATAAATGATAGGATCCTTTTCATCATTAGATCTTAAGGTTCATTTCCTCACAGGATCTTCCTCGTCTACCAGTCTCAGGTGTCCACCCATCCATTATCACATTGGCTTATTTTAATTTTCTGCATGATACTTATTATCTGATTTTATATGTATATATTTATTTGTTCAATAATTTCCACTTTCCCATCAATACCCTAATGTCTTAAAAAGAAAGGTGGGGGGAACTTGGGCTTTGCTGTTATCCTTAGTACTTAAAGAATAGCGCCACCACTCTGTAAAAAAGGGCTGGCCCTTACCAATGTTTGGTTTATTGGGGCGGCTGTTCAGTGTGGCTGGAACATGCCCTTCATGAAGTAGGGACAGGCAGATTGCTGATAATAGGGGGAGGAAAGATCGTTAAAAACCTATAGGCAATAGTAAAGTAGAAATTTTTAAGTAGGCAGGGCCAGGACTGTATTTGCTTTTTAGGAAAGTAATTCTGAGAGCAGTGTGAAAGATGGAATAGAGTGGGAAAAAAAAATGATGGCAGAAACCAGAGTGATCCAGGCTACTTTGACAGCCATGGTTAAAGATATGAAAAGGCCTGACTGATGGCAGGGACAAGTATGTTATTGCATGTTTACACATATGCAAGCATTTCTGCAGGACAGATTCTGATACCAGGTATTGCAAATGGATATGCATAGTTTAAATTTTTTTAGCTACTGTTACATTACCTTATACAAAGGATTTGCTAGTTTACATTTCCACCAATACTGTATACCCCATTCCTGTTTCCTCATATATTTGCAGATGCTGCATGTTAGCCATCTTTTACATTTTTGCCAAATTGCTTGGCAAAATTGTTTAAATTTGCATTTCTTTAGTGTATAGTGTGGCTGAATTTGGTTTAATATGTTTAAAGGAGCTTTGTATGTCTGCTTTTGTGAGCTACCTGTTCACATACTTTGTCCACCTATTAGGCTGTTACTCTTTTCCTTAATTATGGAACTCCATGGATTCTGCATATTAATCTTTAATCTTTTGTCATTTGTCTTTTTTTAAAATTTATTAACTTATTAATTTATTTTTGGCTGTGTTGGGTCTTTGTTTCTGTGCGAGGGCTTTCTCTAGTTGCAGCAAGCAGGGGCCACTCTTGATCGCGGTGCACGGGTCTCTCACTATCGCGGCCTCTCTTGTTGCGGAGCACAGGCTCCAGACGCACAGGCTCAGTAGTTGTGGCTCACGGGCCCAGTTGCTCCACGGCATGTGGGTTCTTCCCAGACCAGGGCTCGAACCTGTGTCCCCTGCATTGGCAGGCAGATTCTCAACCACTGTGCCACCAGGGAAGCCCCTGTCTTTTATCTTTGCTTAGCATCTTTCTTCATACAGAATTTTAATTTTTATGGTGAAATAAATTAATCAATCTTTGCATTCTGGATTTGTGTTTTGATTAGAAAGACTTTTCCATCCTAGGATAATAAAATTAATCTAATTTCTTTTAATACTTTAAATTTAGCTTTTTAATCCATCTGTAATTTACTTTGTATAGTGAATAAAGAGTGCACTAAATGAGTTAAAATTTTCCAACATCATCTTTTCACCATTGATTTGAAATGCCATATTATAATGAACAAAATTTCCAATTTTACGTGGTTTGTTTTTCCGTGTTCTGTTCAAATTATCTATTCCTGTGCCAATACCACCATACAGCTTTCTATATTTTGATATCTGGTAGGGCAAATCTCATCTCATTTTTTTCCCATAAGAAGTTTTAAAATTTAATCTATAAAAATAATAATAGTTTCTCATTCAAGTAAGATTAGTACAGCTATATTACATTTATAGATGTTATATGTTAATATATAAGCTTTAAAATGCTTTCCTCTTGGAAGCTCAAAATTTTCTGTGTTGTATACATTTCAAGATAAAAGAGTAACTAAGAGGAAATAATTAGAGATGAATTAATACAATTTTACAAATTAAAACAAACTTCAAACTGAAAGAAGATACCACAGAGGAGCTCAAATCTTTAAAAAGCTTCTTACCTTAAGCTTTTTGATACTAAGATAAAATACTTCCTTCTATAGGAAAATTATTTTACTTAATTATTTTGTGTTACATTTAACTATGGCTATACTTGCTTATGGGTAGATCTTAAGAAATCACAGGTACCTGGTAATCATATTTAATTGTCAGTTGTCGGAAGGAGCAGAGGTTTCCAAAGCCAGCAAAACAAGTCCAGAGAGGACTCTAGCATCCTAAGTGTTTTGTGGCTATCCTGGTATTTAGTATTTGATTTAGTCTCTAATATACTCCTAACTGTAGTAAATAGGTGGACACACAGTAAACAAGAAAACAGCCAATTTATAAGAATTTAATTGCTATGAAGTAGAGATGACAGAGAAAAACAGCCAAGTGTTTTCAAGATTTGGTGAGACAGACTAGCACTAAGTTTTTAAAGGGCAGATTTTCAGGAAGAAAGCTTTGATGCTTAATATGGTATAATAATAATACGTTGGGAAGCAGGATGCTGGGACCTACCATGAAAAAGCTCATTTTTGATAGCTATTAAACACTTTTTACATGAATGGTAGAGTGCATAAATTCATGGTACATACAGAGAAATCCCTACTGGGAGAGTCAAATGCATAATATTAGCCATTTGCATTTTTAATGTATTGCTCTGTGTTTATTTTTCAATTTATTATTAATAAAAGACCTAATTGAGTTGAAGACTTGGGATTGCATCATTGAATCATTCTAAAAACAAAACCATTTCTATGGAGAGCAAATGAATCCTTCCCCAGAGACAGAGAAGTACCATCTAGCAGTTTGCTGGTGCACTATTGGTACAACACAGCATACATCAAACTGCTAATGCCCAATAAGGATGCTGTCATAAATATGTCTAGCATAGATCATCATATTCATATTTTTTTCATTGGAATAAGTATAAATTTTAATTTCTACTTCAAAAAATATAAATTTACTGTGGCTGCCATGTAATTCTGTATTGTGACCAATAGGAGAGATGTGTCAGTGAAAATACTTTAGTAGCTACTTTTTTATTGACTTGATTTCATATAGATCCTCAGTGTTACTTATGTCTCCAAAAAGGAAGGAGATACAATTCATATATAAAAATCCTGTATAAAATCTAGTGTTTTCTAGAACTAGTAATGTTTTTGTACAATTAAAAACAAAATAAGCATGTATGCTTCTCATACACAGGTCTCATGCATTATATCATGGTTTACTTTGAATACAACAATCTCTTAGTATTTATAAAGGTTTTTCCCTAAGCCCAGTGTTTGTTTCCTAAATATTTTACACGCCAGGCATAAAGTTAAAGTTAATACCTTAAATTTGTTACCATATAAATAAAGCCTGTAGTAACACATGGGGTTTATAGGGTTGGGCTTTTGGGGGATTCAAATTCAGGTTTGACTGACTCCTGAGATAGTACTCTTTATCTATAATACCGTGCTGCCTCCTTATGTACTAAAAATATTATATTGTTTCTCAACATTATTAAATATATAATCCTTTCATGAAAGGAAATAATCTTAATGCAAAATCTTGTGAAAATATTTTCTACTTTGAAATACAACATTTTAGTTTTGTCAGAGCATGCTAACACAATTTTAGTGATGTAGTAGAGACATGCCAAAAGTTTTCTTAGTATATTGGAATGTATCTCCATTTTCAATCCCGTGGCTTAAACAACCACATAACGCATATTAAGCAAAGGTTAACTATACCTTATGAAAACCAGATTTTTCCCATGCAAAATCCTAAATATATACAATTAAACCTTTTATATATTTTAGAAAATATTTCCTCACATTTTAATAATTTTATAAAAATTATATAACCAAGAAATATTTAACATAATTATTTAAGCATAATTATTTATGCTTATTTATTAATTAAGCAATTATTTAAGCATAATTATTCCTTTTAAAAAGATGTCTAAAAAATATAACTAAATCTAGGGCTTCCCTGGTGGCGCAGTGGTTGAGAGTCTGCCTGCTGATGCAGGGGACACGGGTTCGTGCCCTGGTCCGGGAAGATCCCACATGCCGCGGAGCGGCTGGGCCCGTGAGCCATGGCCACTGAGCCTGCGCGTCCGGAGCCTGTGCTCTGCAACGGGAGAGACCACAACAGTGAGAGGCCCGCGTACCGCAAAAAAAAAAATAAAAAAACCCAAAAAATAAAAATATATAACTAAATCTAAACATTCAAAGCATGTAATAAATGACCTACTTATTTTTGATAACCATTTTAAGTCATCTTCCTCAATCTACCAAAAATGTCACAGGACATGGGCTCTTTTTTTTTTTTTTTTTTTTGCGGTACGTGGGCCTCTCACTGCTGTGGTCTCTCCCGTTGCGGAGCACAGGCTCTGGACGCGCAGGCCCAGCGGCCGTGGCTCACGGGCCCAGCCGCTCCGCGGCATGTGGGATCTTCCCGGACAGGGGCACGAACCCGTGTCCCCTGCATCAGCAGGCGGACTCTCAACCACTGCGCCACCAGGGAAGCCCGGGCTCTTTTAAATTTAATAAAAACAGTGGAAGAAAGATCATACCACATTGCCACAAAAGGAGAGGTGATAGCTGGAAAAATCTAGTTCTTTTTTCTTGTCTTTAATAAGAGCATTCAACGAAGGATTCTTTCGCTATATAGTTATTGTGAATTTATTAAAAATTGTGTTACGCTGAACTAGAACAGCAGAAGGAAAAGCAGTAACAACACTGTTCATTTAAACCTGAAAGGAAAAGATCATGATAAGAATTGAAAAGGATGTCGAAAATATCTCAAGGAGAGTCAAGAACTAGCAATTTGGGGACAGTAGGCAATTAAAAAACAAACCAAAAAAAATCTGAGTATAGAATATGTCTAATTCTAATAATAATATATATATATATTTGCATGATGCTTTACAGTTTACCAGATGCTTTGATATTTATACCATTTCATAAATAACCTTAGCAAACTAAGGTAGTTTTTATTCTTATAGATGATAAAATTGAGAATTGAGAAAATTGACTTATAGATAATCACACATTTGTGGTGCAGACCTTGGACTTGAACCTACTGTGTTAGCTTTTTATATACCCAACTGACTCCTACACTAAGATCTTAAGTCAGTCACTCATGTTTAGGAGAAAATTTTTAGGTCTTTAAAACTGATACTTCAGTAGTTCCTTGCTTAAGGCCATTGGTAAATACATGATTCTAAGCTTATATTTTTCAATATTTAAAAGTCAAATTAAGAGTTATGTATAAAAGATGGAGACTATTTTGGGAAGGCATACACAATCCTCTAGGATTCTGTATAAACTGGAAATAAAATGAACATAATGCCTTCAGTTACGTGCTAAATGGATGATTTGAAAAGTTCATATTAATTCTGAAACTACTTAATAAGCTTTGATAACAGTGTAAGTTTGTAGTAATGACATACAAATTGAGTTTGGTATAAATTCAAATTCACAGAAGTGGTAAAAGAAATAATTAGTTCACTGAAAGTAGAGATAAAATTGTTAAAAATGAAGTAGCAGAGTAAACCTCTGTTATTATACATCTTTATAGTCTGACTCCCCAACTAGAACATAGTGTCTCTGATGGCATGGTGACGTTTGCTCACTTTCATGCTGATGTTAAATGGCTATTTTTAAGAATACTGCATAATATTAGAAAAACAATCTCCTACTGATGTTTGGTATCAAGTAATGGTATTATTCTCTTGATTTTGGAGGAAATATTCTATTTCCATTTTTTCCTTTTATCTAAGAGGTAAAAGAAAATCACTAAATTACTGGAAATTTGGTAGTTTTAACTTGTTTAGGATTTGGAAGGCTGTTTACCAACACTTGGTTTTTTAAGGCTGGACAGAAAAGGGGGTAAGCTTTGAAACTGAAAAAACTAGTTAGATTTACTGGATTCAAGCGTACTCCTGGAGTTAAGATATAAACTGTGTGGCTAGTCTGGGCAAGACCTTGTTATCTAGTGTAATCTGCTGAGCATATCTGACCCAGGGCACCAGCACTGTGGAAAGTCTATATAAATCTACACACTAAGATTTAATTTAAGTAGGAATGTTCCTTAGAAGGTTGGTTGTTTTGTTTTAGATTGGTTATTCTGTGGATTCTTTCTATTTATTGCTCTCTTAGGGCAGATAACCACTCCATGTTGCTATGTTAGGCGTTCTACTTTTACGGAAAATTGTTTTCAGTTGCAAATCCGACGAGGAGGTAATATAGCAAAGCGGAGATGGAATCTATGAGATAAATGAAGAGTCTGGCCTCATACTGGAGCAGGGACAGTTTACCTATTGTTACAGTAGGGTATGTGGGGAAAGATGCATATAGGAATACAAGTGCAATGATGGGAACTGTGGAAGTTCTTTTCTGATCGCTTCTCTTTTCTCAGTGAAGTAGGAACTGAAGTTATCACATGAAAGTGGCAGTAGGGGAGGAGATGTAAAAGGTTTGAGGAAAGACATGAGGGAATGAAACAGTCACTAAGGAGTATACAGACTGATTGCCTGGCAGGATAAGGGCCCACTTGAAATTATGAATTTAGAGTGACAGCAGCAGCGTGGCTGTGTTTTACTCTGGCCACCTTGAGCTGAATGGGTGAAAGTAAAGAGAGGGCGAGGAGTTGGATTTAACCAGGGCTTGTTTGGAAGAAAAGAAAGAGGGTCAGGAGAGTTGAGAACGGTTATCCTTGCTGGCCCTTTCTAAAACTGCACTCCCTCTAAAAATATATACACTGCCCATTCTCTTTTCCACTCTATTTTTCTCTTTTGCACTTAATTATATCTATTGCATTATATACTTAATTTCTCCTGTTGACTGTCTGCCTCCCGTATTAGAATAAAAGCTCCATAAGGACGGGGGTTTTTGTGCTGTGCTCACTGCTATTGTCTTTTAAAAGCTACGATTCCTTGCTGGATAACAGCAAAGCAGTTATTACAGCATTTCACTCCCCCACTTCCCACCACTGCCCTGTGGTTTAACAAAGAGAAGTGAGTGGCTCCTTTACCACCTAGCAGCTATTTTTAAAGGACTAGGTGCTTTGGATATAATTTTGATTTTTAAAACTGGTAATATTAATTTCTTATTATAATAAGTGGTCCTTAAGGTGATGTGGACTTCTCTAACATTTTCTTAAGTAGAAGAGAGTAATAAAAAGTGGAAAGTGATAAGGAATGAGATTAGAACACATGTAAGGGCTAGGTCAGAAAATCCTTGTGGCCAATTTCTTCCTAATTGGGGGTCGGAAGGGTGGGAGAGTGGAATGAATTAACAAGATTTATAATCTAAAAGGTATCTCTGACATAGTATGGAAAATGGATTAGAGGGAAGACAAGCTCGAGGTTCCAGAAACCAATCAGAAAGCTGTTGCAGTAATCCAGATAGGAGACGAGAATGGCCTGAACTAAGGTAGGAGTAGTGCGTAAAGGCAAACGGATTTGAAAACCATTAAGAAGGCAGGATCAGCCTCAAGGACTGACTGGAGGTATAGGAAAGGAGGTAGGGAGAAAGGAGCCAAGGCAGATGGCTCTTCTAAGTCACTCTGTGGACCGTATCCAAACTGTTTTCTAGATCCCAACTATTGGAACCTATAGGGCTACTTCCACAGTATCTGAATTTTAGCTAAAAACACCACCCCAAACCCCATGAAAAACAAGTAACTTCCAATGTTAAAAAGAATTACATTACGATGGCGTGATGACAGGTAGCAGGACTGATGAGAGTTTGTGGCATAGGACTCATTCTAGCAAACTCCTGTAGACCAGTCATATATAGGGCTACCTACTCTGCTTACTCATAAAGCCAACACTGCATCCCAGAATTCAGGCTGAAGGGATCCTTCTTTGGTCTTGTACTGTCAGCTAGCAAAAACTCCCTTAAAAAATCATATTTCAATAATTCTCAAATGAATCGTCTATAAACATTTAAAGAATACTTATAAAATGCCCAACACTATGCTATGGATTTTATGTTTACATAAATATTTATACTCATATATACATATGCATTCAAAAAATACTATGTGCCAATAACTGCTGGTGGTGCCTGTGGACATACACGCACAGTTCACAGAGGTCTGTAATATATGACCAACGTGTACTTATTTAGATTTTAGAACAGAAGTTCAAACATGAGTTCAAGCGTGATTGGATAAATAATCCTTGCCACATTGTTTTGTGTAATATTTTCTCCTCTGGAAGTATGATCTTGATTATGAACAGTACTAATTCTTAAAAGTTAGTTCACTCATTCCTAGTGCCTACATCCTGAACTATGTATTCCTTTATCATCTACGTCTTCCCAGTAATTCTTAGAATGAATAACATTTTAAAAAGTTTACAAGATGGGAAAAAAGTTTCACTGTAAGGCAATGGTATAATTATGGGAGTTCAAGCTTCTTGAAGATGCAGTCTCTTGAAAAGTGGGGGCACATTATACTTCATCATGTTTCACAAAGTTCAAATGCATTTCAAAAATTAAAATTCTGCAGAAAGGATCAAAATTGGAAGGAGAGTTTGGCCTAGAAAAGAAACAATAATTGAAAAAATTCACTAGGTTTCATTCAACAAGTATGTTCTGAGTACCTATTAAGGTTGGACATTCTTTTAGAGTCTAAGGATACAGTGGAGAGCACAGGAGACAAGTTACTTTATAGAGCTGATATTCTCCTGGAGAAGCAAAAATTAAAAAATGTAAAGAAATATAAAATGTGATTATTGTTAGTGATGAGTGCTATGAAGAGAAACAGAAGTGGGTAATGTGATAGAGTAACTTCTTAAGGGCAGGGTCTTGCCTTATTCATCTTTGTGTTTCTAGCATCCAGCAGAATGCTTAGAAAAGAGTGGTCAGTCACTGAAATGTTTGTTACATAAATTAAAGGGAGTTTTTAGGTATCTGCTTTGTTTCCAGAAGTACTTGCATAAATCTGCAAACTGAAGTATTAGATGCTTTAAACTGCATGGTGTAATTTTGACCTTAATAACAGAATGAAAGGACAGAGAGCCAAGATGCTAGTAATCTTGCTGACACTTTTTTTTTTTTTTTTTTTTGCTGTACGCGGGCCTCTCACTGCTGTGGCCTCTCCCGTTGCGGAGCACAGGCTCCGGACACACAGGCTCCGCGGCCATGGCTCGCGGGCCCAGCCGCTCCGCGGCATGTGGGATCTTCCGGGATCGGGGCACGAACCCGTGTCCCCTGCATCGGCAGGCGGACTCTCAACCACTGCGCCACCATGGAAGCCCTTGCTGACACTTTTAAAGGTATACTAAAACCCTGAATCAGAGCCAATTTGGATATTTGTCAGATAAGTTTACTAATATAATAAAGTATATAAAATATTAATGTGCTTCTATTCTTGCAGAGTTAACATACATCACTTAAATAATCTACATGTAATTTTTAATACAAAGATAACATTAAACCAAACTGATTTACTCATTACTTTTTTTTTCTGAGAACTGTGGAAAAATCAAATGTAGTAGGATCCAAAGTGGTGACACTGCCTTTCTCTTAAACTTGATGCAAAATATGTTCCAAGTGACAGAAACTTTCTCTGAGTAGATTTACAGTTTCTAAACACCAAAGCATACTGACTGATGAGAAAGCTATTATGCTAGAAAATGAGATGTTACATCTTTACAGGACATCCTCAGCGTGGGCAGGCCCTCACTAAGCAAGAGGCATAGTTACAAATTATGCTACATTTTTCAAGACTTTTTAAGATTTCAGCCAATAATGACACACACTTTTTCATCTCTCATTTCAACACTGTGATACAAGTAAATCAAATTTAGGCACTTCTGCCCCATTGAAATAATTGTCCTTCACATACTAAGTGAAGTAAGTCAGACAGAGAAAGACAAATATCGTATGATATTGCTTATATATGGAATCTTTAAAAAATGATAGAAGTGAGCTTATATACAAAACAGAAACAGACTCACAGACTTAGAGAACAAACTTATGGTTATGTGGTGGGGGCAGGTGGGAGGAAGGGATAGATTGGGAGTTTGGGATCGACATGTACACACTGCTATACTTAAAACAGATAATCAACAAGGACGTACTGTATAGCACAGGGAGCACGGTTGATATTCTGTAATAACCTAAATGGGAAAAGAATTTGAAAAAGAATAGATACATGTACATGTATAACTGAGTCACTTTGCTGTACACCTGAAACTAACACAACATTGTAAATCAACTATGCTCCAATATCAAATAAAAACTATAAAAAGAAAACAAACAAACAAAAAGAATAATTGTCCTTATATCCCAGGCTTAGGACTCTACATTATTAGTTGCTTTGAAACATAAAATAGTTGTTTTTAAATGTTTTCTTGACTTAGTTTTGAGGCCCCAGCTAGAGGCCCATCAGTTTCCCTTCATGAGCAGCTGATTAAATTCACACCACGACTACTTCCCTTATTGGGCTCTCACACTCTGGGCCACTGTACACCTGCCTTAACCACCCCAGGGACAGATAGATGACCAGGGACAGCCCCTATGCCTGAGCCCACTGCAATCATTCAAATTAGCCAGTCCTAAACCTACTTACCTTGCCTCACTCCTTCTAGCAGAAATCACAATAAAGGCTCTTGCCCACTGTTCCCCCCGCCATCACTGACTCCTTCTGCCCTGTGACTGACCCTGGTGCTTCCCCCGTGTGGCCCTGTGTGGTGTGCTGTGTTCACCCCAGAGAACGGTGAGTATAAGAAGTTGTAAAACTCTTTCTGGTGTCTGTCTCTTTTTTTTTTTTTTTTTTTGCGGTATGCGGGCCTCTCACTGTTGTGGCCTCCCCCGCTGCGGAGCACAGGCTCCGGACGCGCAGGCCCAGCGGCCATGGCTCACGGGCCCAGCCGCTCCGCGGCATATGGGATCCTCCCAGACCGGGGCACGAACCCGCATCCCCTGCATCGGCAGGCGGACTCCCAACCACTGCGCCACCAGGGAGGCCCTGGTGTCTGTCTCTTGATCTGCATCTGGCCTCCCTATATATCTCACTCAAGGTAATATGGTTAAAACACAGAGATATACAACATATTTCTTTTAGTTAAGAAATAATACTAACATCAAATGCTAATGTTTATTAATTACAAGTAATATGTTTTGTACGTACAACATTGGTTCTAATGATCCTGATATTAATTTCCTATAAAAGTCCTGATTGATTTATTTTGTCCATTTCAACTTCTAGGATCTGTAACTGACCACAGACACGTGTAAATTCTGTGTAAGACAAAAGTTATCTAAAGCCTAGTTTTCACCAAGATATGTCCATTACTATGCCAAATGAGGTGGGATATTTTTATTTTATTTTATTATTTATTTATTTATTTATTTTTGCGGTATGCTGGCCTCTCACTGTTGTGGCCTCTCCCGTTGCGGAGCACAGGCTCCGGACACGCAGGCTCAGCGGCCATGGCTCACGGGCCCAGCCGCTCCGCGGCATGTGGGATCTTCCCAGACCGGGGCACGAACCCGTGTCCCCTGCCTCGGCAGGCAGACTCTCAACCACTGCGCCACAAGGGAAGCCCGAGGTGGGATATTTTTAAAGAGTGTATGTGTAGATCCAGTAAAGGCACACTAGGTTATTCAGATTAATCAACCCATTAAAAACTCTACAACACTTGAAAAGCATTAACGAGATGAAAATATAGCACAGCAAAAAGTCCCAAGACAATTTTTGAATGAAAGTTTGTAATGAGAAAAATAAGTAGAATATTGGGTCACCAATGCTTCTTATGCCCTGGAAGCCATTTATAATACCCCACATTTAGGATCTGGCTCTATTATCACTCAGAGAAAGGGGGTGCTTTACAGAGATCCTCTCCAACACTGATCTGGGACCTGAAGAGGTATCCCGTCGGGATAAAGGTGAACCATATCTGAATCC